>NC_088836.1:5958539-6393539 GCF_904066995.2 Poecilia reticulata
TAGTCCTCCTCCGGTTTCAGAGATGGTTGCCATGTTGGTTGATAGTCCAGCAGAATCACAGGCAGACTTTTTTTTTTCCCGTTTTTCAGCCCGATCAATTAATAAACCGTTTAATCTTCTGAGATAGTTCCATGTTAACGTGAAAAATGTCAATGACCTTGTTATTCTGCCTCAGTCAATGTGCTCAATTCTTCCCCACAATCATGTGGTGTGTGAAAACATATCAGTGTCATTATATTGTTCAATAATTATAGTGTCTTTAATTGTTTCACTGGGTTGAAGGAATATTAAATACATTCCCATTTTTGTTTGCAAATATTGTGAACAAAAAAAAATGCTCACAATACATGACACTTTTCACTAAGTATACATTTCTCAAAGCAAAGAATCTCAGTTTTGTGTCTCCATGGACAGAATAAAGGTTCACTAATCACAGATTATATTTTCAAGAATCTGTAATCAGTGCAGAATAATTCAGTCCAGGTTTCACTAGCCCGCATGTTTATATGTTTGTCTAATTTTAAGAAGGAACAAACATATACCCCTAAAAAAAGAAAGTGCTAAAATAACTACTTTTGTTCCAAATGATCTATTTCATGTTTGACCAAACTAAGGATGCTGGCACTCAAGTCGTCAACGTTAGCATTGTCAGCCGCTAACGGCTAGTCAGTCATGATATTTACGCAGTTCTTACAATTCATTCTGACCTTTTCTGTTGCCGTTTTCTTTTTAATAAAAAATGCTCACAAAAAGGATAACAAAAAATGTTAGAGGGATACTTTTTATTGCTTGTGTAGCTAAGTGTTGCTAGCCAGTACAATGAATAGTCTGTAAGAGGTGACTTAATATCAATCGATCAGGGTAACTCAGATACTTTTTTTATTTCCTTCTTCAGAAGTGTCTCAAACAAAAATATAATCAAGATTAAAACACCAACCTTCACACCCAGGACTTACTATAGTGGTTTATGTTTTCTTCACCAGATCAAGTCACAAGCTAAAAGTAACTGGATGAATCTTTAGGAGATAAACTTGACTAGGACTACAAATACTGTAGCACTTTAACATGTTGTGGTGTTAGTTCTAATTGCTGCTCTGCTCCCATAAGGTAAAGTAAGGCAATTTTATTTAGATAGCACATTTTCAGCAACAAGGCAATTCAAAGTGCAAACTACAGGATGAAGTACACCATCATTATTTCACCTCACTACCAATCACAGAACCATCAGGATGTGTCTCTGCTTTCAATGGCTGCCTAGTGAAAGTCAGTACAGGTGGTCCCAAGTCCTGTGCTCTTTCATCCGTCCATCCACTTTCTTTACACCCTTGTCCCTTAGTGGGGTCAGGAGTGGTGCTGGTACCTATCTCCAGCTAACGAGAGGCAGGATACACCCTGGACAGGTCGCTAGTCTGTCGCAGCTCTTTCATCTAGTCAACCATTACCATTATTTAACCAGGATAAAACTCATTGAGATCAAACATCTCTTTTACAAGAGTATCCTGACAAAAAAAAAAAAAAAAGAGTGTCCTTGCCTGGGACCTATGAAGATGCCATCCTGCAACGTTTGCCTGCATCCCTGATCCAACACACCTGAATCAAATTACTGAAAATTCTCTCACCTGCAGTCATTCAGCTCTGTAGAAGCCTGGCATTGAGCCATTAATTTGATTCAGGTGTTTTTGGTGACAGAATACATCTAAAAGTTGCAGAACTCCAAAGGCTTCTAGGGCCCCAATGTCTCCAGTGGCCTAGAGAAATATCTGTGATCCATGTTCAGCAAATTCCTTTTATCTCAGCCCAAACCAAGACAATCTGCAAACTCTAGTCTCTGTAAGAAACTTAGCAAACATCCTCATTAGATACGCTTCCCTGAAGGTGCGTAGGATTTTTCCATGGAGGGCTGTGGGCGCGCAGACTCTACAACAAACCCTTACAGACTGTTAACACTTCATCCTTTTCTTAGCAACTCAGTGTCCTTTGTAGCATTTCAATCAATTGTGAAGAAACTTTTGTTATGATGACATAATCACTGATTACTATGTTTTATGAATACAACAAAAGGTACAGAAAAGTTCTGGGTTTGCATCCTGGTCTGAGGTCTTTCTGCTGGGAGTTTGCATGTCCTCCTGGTGCATGCTTGGGTTGTCTCTGGGTTCTCTGGGACTTTTAGGTGACCTGCTCTCTCTGAACTGCCTTTTTAGTTTAAATATTCTTAAAATTAGTGTGGAAAAGAAATTACACAGGAGAGTTTTAAAATGCTACTTTTCTAACTTCCTGCTGAAGCTACCATGCTGTGAAAAGCATTTCCTTCTGTTTTTGCCTTTTTAACACTAAACTAATAAGTTAGGCAAATACAAAATGTAGTTTTCAAAGAAAGACACTCTTCATTGGATGAAAGAACAATTGAAGCCACATCAACTCAATTCAATTGATGTCCAGAATTTGACTAGGCCACACCAAAACCTTTATTGTTTGAGCAATTCAGAAACTAAATTCTATTAATTGCATTACTGATTCAACATTCCAAGCAGTGATCAAACAACGTGGCTGATTTTGGTCATGATTTTAAAAATTGGGAATACACATTTTCACATGATTTGGATAGCTTTTGAGCCTTTTTTCTTTATATATGTGAAATTATTATTAGAAAAATGTGTTTTGAATTTACTCAAGTTATCTTTGTCAGATGTCAGCATAAAGCGAGTCAAAAAAAAAGGAAAAACAGAAAAAACCTGTAAGGTGGTAATACTTCACCGTCTCAGCATTGCGTTGCTAATGGTAACTGTAATGTAAACAGGAAGAGGATATTTATTTTCTCTGGTGTTTGTTCTCTTCTAACTCTACAGCTAAAACGCTTCCTACCACTTTATGTCCAGCCGCTTTATTTCTGTGTGTAAAGTGTAAAGCTGCTCTTTGCTGCTCTTTGTAATGAACATTCTTGAAGACTGTGATCTGAACAAAATAAATCATGGTCCAATGTGCATCAACAGGAAAGAAAACCATTTAGTCAAAGCAGGAAGCATAATAATCCATCCATAAATCCATCCATTTTCTTTACACCCTTGTCCCTTTAGTGGGGTGGGGAGGGGTGCCGGTGCCCATCTCCAGCTAACGTTCCGGGCGAGAGGCGGGGTCACCCTGGACAGGACGCCAGTCTGTCGCAGGCATAATAATCCATCCTATTTTATTTCATTTTTTTTCTTCAAAAATGTTTGATGATACTAAAAGTATATAAATTCAAAACAATGCAAACATTTCTAAACAACTTTATACCTTTAAACAAATCTCTATGGGAATATCAAGTCTGTTGTCCGATTGGTGGTCACACCAAATGAATTTGATTTAGTGCTTTCCTGTTTACTGCGCTTTGCGTAAAGTGACAAATAAAAACTGCTCATGAAATTAGTTTTGAAAGCATTCTTACTACTCGCATTGCCTAATCCAAAAGCTCTTCTCTACATTTCATTTATGGATGGACAAAGGCAGCGCCAAAGACTCAATTCATTTAGAAGCTTTCTAAAATAATTGTATGTTTTGTGCAAAATCTAATGTCTAGTTATTTTTAATACACACACACACACACACACGCACACACATACGCACACGCACGCACACACACACCCAGGACACAAGATGGTGGGGAAATAAAGTAAAACACTAATAATTTGTCAGGTAACCAGACAGTGTGCAGTTGGAGTTTCAAAGATCAATGACAGGTTAAAAATGTCTTTTAGATTTGAAGAAGAACAAGCAAAATGACTGAAAAGCTGGAACTGGTAGTTTAAGGTAATGCTGTGGGTTGTTAGAAAAGTGGATCCAGGTGTGCTAAATGTGGGACAGAGAGCAGGTGGCAAACACTGCATGCATCTTATTTATTGGCAAAGATGTCCTGGCCCCGCTCCCCATTGTTTACGTTGCACACGATATCTGGTAAGCTCCATCGAGCTGACACATTGTATAACGGCCAAATGTTAGCAAGTTGAACAAAAATCATATCCAATCATTTAAAACTTCAACAGAGTCCACGCCTCCAGCAAGCAATGGTTTTTAATAGCCAAGGGTCGAGACACTCTGTATGAAGCAAAACGGAGAACGAGGAGCTGCTTTCTACCAGGCTAACTCAGGAATTAAGCATGGCTGATGATCATGTTGAGGAAAGTAGTCTGAATTTTAACAGTCTAAAGTTGTTGTTGTGCTCAACAGCTCCCCCTACTGGCAGAAACCTGCCAAAACAGTGATAGGATGGATGGACAAGTTCATAAGCCTAAACATGCAACTTAATAGCAACCACAAACTGTTTGGGCTTCTAATGTTTTCCAGAATGTGAACATCTGAAATTGGGAATGAAACTTCTTTTGTTACAACTTTCAGTCTTTTGCCACTACATAGTTAACACTAATGCTCATTAGTACAGGAGCCCTGACTGTTTGGAGAAAAACGTTCAGTTGATGGTCATCAGGGTCCTCTGACTTAATCAAATTATTCTATTGATTTTAGTGATGTTTGTTTAAGCAGTGCATGTTACAGCAACATGAGGAGTTGTTCAGTATTGACACTTTCCCCATCACCGTCACTGTTTTAGTTGTGGGGTTCACTTCCAACAGGATACGTTTCATGACCCGATGAAACCTTAAACACACAGACCTGAAGTCAGGCTTACAACTGGAAAATACTTTCCATAGCTGAAAAAAGTAGAAAATTGAGTTTTTACCTCCAGAGCTTCTGAAAACATAAAGCCACAGATTATAGAGGGAAATCAGCTTCATGATGTGTGTGTGTGTGTGTGTGTGTGTGTGTGTGTGTGTGTGTGTGTGTGTGTGTGTGTGTGTGTGTGTGTGTGTGCGTGTGTGTTGTTTCAGAAGACATAATGATTTATCAGAAAACTATTTGTGGAAAAGGAAAAAAAAGGCGTGTAGTGAATGTCTTGTGGTGATCCTCTGTGGTTCATAAAACAAAACAAAGTAAATCCCATATTAACACAGTTTCTTAGACACTAAGCTTAGTCTGTTTACTCTGCACACAGTAATAAAGCCAAACTGAACAAGAATTCAGAGAGAAAAAAAAAATCCTTGTGATCTTAATTTGAACTCAACATAAGTAGGATATCAGGCTTCCATTCTCATTGAGTTGTAACTAGAAGCTCAAGCTGTTGTGCCATGTAGCCTTTTTACTGGTCTTCAAAGCAGAAGAATGTATATTTTTTTGTAGACATAAACATTTTGGAAAAACCTCTCGGAAATGGAGTATGAATATATATGATAACTCCCAGCAGAAGCACACTGGTTGTTAGTGCAGATGGAGAAGGGATTGTTTACTTGACAGATGGGATCAGAGGAGTATTTTTGAATTGAATGAAAAATAAACTAAAGCCAAAAAAAAAGGACACAACCAGCTCCTGACATAGCTGCTACTTTCATTAACAGGGCATTGAGCAGTCAGACCATTGAAGAGTGATGATTATGAGCAACATGGATCAATCAACAAACGTCAATAACATCTCTCTCCAAAGGCTCTTCCTGGATGTTTACCCAAAATAATTAGCTGCAGCAGCAACTTTTTTTTTCCATAGTGTCTGAACAAAATTAATACGCTAAATGTTTAGCTTAAATTCCAACCCTTGTATGAACAGTATTAGTTTGATGCAATTGTTTAAGGCAGATTGTTTAAGGCAGATAACAAGCCGGTATGAGAAAACTCACTGTAGGTGAACTTACAGAGACATTCAGCTGGTGGCAGAGGTTATAAAAGGTCTGGAACAGAGTAAGAATGCTGGTCAGAACTGGAGCAGAAGTTATGTCAACATGAACTCTGTCAGAGGTTTTGAGTCTCTGGGCAGGATAAATCCTTTTAGGTCTCTGATCTCTTATAAAACATTCTCCTGACATTCTCGTTCTCACTGGAAAAATCACCAGAAACATTCAGTATTTGCTTCAGGAACTCCCAGCTAGTGGTAGCTCTATGCTATCACTGCCTCCATCGTGGGGGAACATTATGTCAGCACGTGTGCTCACCCTTTGATTTTTTTCTAACATATCTCAATTTTGTACATGGAAATGAATATAACTCTCATAAGTTTTAAGCCTAAACACAACTGAGAAGAACTGCTGCAGCTTCTTATGCTTCTATATTGGAGGTGGGATTGATCCTAAATATCAATAATATTGACACCAAGTTGGTATCAGTATCGGTATCAATACCGATACATTTTTCCATCGATACTTTAGTTTCAGATTGCCTCTTGAAGTTTTTGTATTTTTGTATTGTAGTTTCTCAACTCTACTGTCAAAAAAAAAAAGATTTTGTTTGAATTTGCTTTCAAATAATTATTTCTTGCACTTTGCAGACACCTATAAACTTTTTCTTAACTCTGTTAGCAAAATAATTAAAAGGAAAAACTACAAAAACACCCAAAGGTCAGAAGTTTGATAATATATGTATAAACCTTGAATGATAAGTATCAGCACTGATATTGGCGATATATTCATATCGTAGATTTAGTGCTTGTCCAAAACAAAAACAAAAAACAATAAAGCAAAGACGCCAAAAGAAATATGTAGTGTGTTAGTTTTAACTCTGTGTCATCCTGGTAATCCAGCCCTGGCTCCGTCCCAGTGACAGCAAAGACAGGCAGAGCAACAGAGGTAGGTGGTTGGCAGAGTGACGTGTAAATAACTGTCATGTTGCTGCTTTCCTATAATATGGCAAAAACAAAACAAAAAATCAAACCTTTAAATATAAAGGGATTGTGTTGACCCAGATCAGAGATTACTTTAATCACTTTGTCACAAATACTTTCCCCCTCCTGACCGGGAGATTAACTGAACTCTTCCTTACAGAAGTAATTTCCTGCCAAGTTGAGGGTAAAGAAAATGACTGACAGGATTTAAAGACTCCATCAACAATCTGTAGTGTTTGATTTATTAATATTTGATTGAATATTAGCTGCTGAACAATGAGGAAAAGAACAACCAGAGGTAACTAAGTGAAAATGATTTTAAAGTAAATCTTTCAAATGAGAAATGTATGACTTGTTGAACAGGAAAACTGTTTTTCATACCTTTACTTTTGTTTCCACTCTTTGAAAGGAGTGTGTGGGGAAGATGTTGTACAGCTGCTAATTAAACTCACCTTCTCTTTATGTTTTCCTTGTTTTTCCGTTAATCGGTTTGTTTTACTGTTTCATTAAGAAAGAAAACTGTATTGGCATAATGAGTATTATGACCCTGTGTGACATATGCATAGAAATCGTTTTGAATATACAAACCGTGGGCGTTTGCTTTACGTGAATTTGAATGACTCCTTGAATATCTTGGCAGCACTTTATAGCAACAATGCACTTATAGAAATTTAAAATTGAAATTATCATCAACGTTTGTCAATTCTCACCAAGAGGATTTACATTTTTGCTACCTTTTAGTTATTTTCCAGATTTACATGTATTTTCTTGATTGTGGTATAAACAAGGCATTTCACAGCATTTACTGCAGTTTCCTTTTTTTGTCACATTTAAATGTTTCAGATCATCAAACAAGCTCTCACATTAGTCAAAGATAACTTCAATAAGCAGGTTTCATATGATTTCATTTGATAAGGGAAAACATATCCAAACTAACCTGTGATAAAGCAACATAATACAGATCTACAGCGGGTAGAACATGGACCCTGGAAAAAAGGGGGAAACTGGAGGCAAGGGATCAAAATAAAAAGAAAGAAAACACAAAATAGGCATGGAAGAACATAAGGAAGGGAGGAAGGAATGAAAGCCACAGAGAAGGGAAGGAATAACTTAAAAAGGAAAGAAAAAATCCAGACTAGAGGAACAAAGGAAGAAAGGAAAGAAAGTAGGACACAGAAAAGCAAGCAAACGAGCATAGAGTTTGGCTGAAAAGACCAGAAGAAAAGTCAACATTTTTTGTTTGAAATTGAGATGTAAGAATAGAATAGAATAGAATAGAATAGAATAGAATAGAATAGAATAGAATAGAATAGAATAGAATAGACAAGCTACTCCATCCAAAGTGTTAATATTAGATGAAATATTACAACACTCCATCTTAGAAGGTTCAGAAGATTTTTGAATGGTAAACAAAACATTAAAAGATCAAAAAGTAACTCCTGAGAAACAGTCAAAGATTAAAGGATAATTAATGAATGTCCTTGTAATAATTTGGGCTTCATGACAAACAGGACAGGTTTGGATTCCTAACCTACAACTGTGCAGGGTCAGAGGTGACCCAAATCTGACCCGCCATAGGTTTCTATGTGGCCCTCTTGGCTCTAGGGAAAGACATGCAATGTTTAGATATTTTATCAATTAAATCAAAACAGGGTTGTTTTTTTTCCTGTATACTGCCAAATTACATCAAAGAGGTACAATATTATTTATTACCATCTCAGAAAGCGTGTGTGGATCCAGTTGTTTGGTCAACACCAGAATTTGCTTGAGTGTATTCACACCTGCACAAAAAGGTACGGACCATTGGGGGGGAAACCAACTGGTCCGTTTAAAGCAGAGCAAATGTGTCAGGAGTGAATACACAAAAATAACTCCAAATAAAACTAGAATCCCAGATGTGGGGAAACGCAGGCTAGCAGCAGAAATAAAGAACGTTTTGACTCCATCTACATTCACACACATCCTGCCTCTCCATCAGGCTGATGGGTAATTGACGCAGTCACAACACAGATCGGGATGCGATGTCATGCTGGGTTCGTGGTCTGGCTTCCTGCCCCGGCCCTCTGGCAGCATGCTGCGACACACACACACACACACGCACACACACGCACGCACACGCACGCACGAGCACACACACACAGAACACTTGCTCGCTGCGCCTGTGCACTCAGAGACATGTGAAGAATTCACACTCGCACACTCCACACACACTCATTACCAACATATATAAACGCTAACAGGCTGTCGTTATGTGAGTGTGCACGGTCGCCCAGACTGATGGAGATGGAAACGAAGGGCGCAGGGAGGCCACCTGGGGCAGATCATCCATTTACCCTGATGAAGCTGAAAAACGTCCTGAAGAGACAGAAGGACCCAAAGTGTCTCATTTAATAAGAGGCTGATTGACGGTGTTACTGCCTGCTCACCTGACGCTGCTCCAACTTTTCATTTTCTCCCTAAACAGCAGCGTTTTGATCGAACACTGACATCATATGAATCTGTTACAAAGTCAGAAAAAAAATAGGAGTCACACTTCAAAACACTGCAGTAACCACATGGCATCAAACTACTTGTTCTAACCGTCTCCGTCAAAAGTTCTGATACAGTCAGGACTCTGGGTTGTTTTGCACCCTTTACAGACATGCAAAATAGATTGTTTTAGAAAAAAACCTGTTTATGTTCAAAAGTTCACACAGCCATGTTAAAACGAGAAGAGAAGAACAGAATGAGGCCATTGTATTAGAACTTTGTCCACTCTAGTGCGGCGTTGATTCCGTACAACTCAACTGAAAAACAAACGACTGAGTCATAGGAAAAAAGGTTCAATAACTTGGCTGCCTAAGCCTACTAATACTTTGCTGGAGGACCTTTTGATTCATTTTTATATCATCAGCTCGGTAATATTTGACTACTCTGCCATCCAAACGCTCTCCAAACCGATCAGATGGTGAGGATACCTCTGGTCCGGTCCAGGTGACCTACAAACAAACTAGAGTTTGGACCAAACACAGCTGGTGTGAATTCACCCAAAGACCTGCACAGGGTGCCCAACAGGTTTTGCTGACATGGCTTTTAATTAGTCAACCCCAGTAACTTGGTATGACTATGTTGTTTTTTATTAGTAAAATAAAGTTGAGAAAGTGTGTGGAACATCCAATCCCTTCAAAAGTGATTCTGTCAACAGGAGGACAATGTACCGTATCTGGTCCTGGGTCCAGAGACAGTAATCCTGTTTGCTCTCTGTCAGGTTTGAAAATGTTAAGAAGAGAAATGGGAACAAATTGTGTGTTTGTGACAGACCAGGACAACTTGACACTGGGCCAGCCACTGAGTCTAGCCTTTCTGAAGGGTTCATGAATCAAACATCAGGTGACTTGACAAACAGAAATCACACAATGCCTGGTTTGAGACTGGGTGGAAAATCAGAAAAAGTCTGAAGGACAAGAAATATTAATCAGGACCATCTAAAACTGCAGCAGTCCTGATCCTTGGAAACAACTCTTTAAGAGAGATGATAAACAGCTCAACACCCCTCCACTTTAAACTCCTTCTCTTTCTTTCGTTTCTTGCCTACATGTCCCTCCTTTTGTCTAATATCCGCTATATTCACTTCTTTCCCTCTCCTACCTTTCTCTCCTCCAAGACTTATATTCCTTCCTTTTCCCTTATCTCACTCTCTGCCATCCTTTTCTCTTCTCTTCTCTTTCCTCCTGCTTGTCAGACCTGAGGCAAACAAGGCTTGGCCCTCAGCATGCTCCCTTCCTCTCCATCCCTCGTTTCTGGCCGTCCTCCAGTTTAAACAGAAGGCTGTACTGGGGGAGAGATTGGGGAAACGGGGAAGGAGAGAGAGGCCAGTTGCTTGTGTGAGTGCTGCATGATTCATGCTGCCCTGTAATGAAGCTGGGCCGGTCTTTTAAGTGTTTGGTGTGTAATGGAGTTTCAGGGACAGGCCTATCATTTTCTCCTAATAGTGCTTTCTCCGCCGCACGCCGTGACCCCTCTCTCCACGCCCCCCCAGCCCCACGCACCCCCTTTGCCGCCGCGGTAACTGCACATTACCCCGGCGCGTGCACAAACACACACCAACAGAGACACGCAGCGATTACCGACAGCTGCGGGAGTTTCTGAGCAGCAAAAGTGGCCAATTTTCTCTCCCTTCCATTTAAACAACAAACAGGGCGGTGTGTTAAAATGGGCAAAAGGAAGAGAGAAGGGAAATTGGGCTGATAAGGGTTATTGTAAATCAGAGGAGACCGAGTTAGCAGCAGTGTGCCGAAACTTGTGATTTCAATATTTTTGAGGGACTCTCACGACGAACGAGTCTGAAGAATTAACATCAGTTCAGCTCATCCTCTTTAAAATGTAAATCTAAAGGCGAGTGTGTTTATCAGCCATTTATGCTCAAAACCAAACCAAAGAAAAAACATTAAATTGACATTCACCAATGGGAGTCCGCTGTCTGTGAAGTTCAATTTGCATGAAAACTTAAGATTGAAAGTTGTTGAATAAGAAATGGAGTCAATAGATGGTCTTCATATGGGCTGATCTGACAAGAGCTGGAGTCTGTGGGTGTGTGTGTGTGTGCGCCTGCGTATGGTTGTGTGTGTAAAGACCAGTTTTACCAGAGCAGATTGTGCAGTGTGTGCACAGACCAGACCTGAGATTACTGAACAGATTGCACAGCTGGCACGCAGCCCTCTCTCCACACACAAACAGCCACACACACACACACACACACTAATGCAGAACGGGAAAAACAAATATTGACAAAGTATTGATCTTGGCTGTTTTGGCTCTTATTGACAAGACACTAATGCCATGAATCTCATTCCGCTCCACTCGTTAATTTGCTACCGGTCAGGTTTTCTGGTTTGGAAACAAGTACTTTAGATGTTAAAAGGAGCAAAAGCTGCATAAACTGACATCACGATTATATTGTCATTTTTGTGAACACCCTCTCTTTCTTTTTTATGTTCCTAACAGCAGCCAGACTTTCTTGTAATCTATGAAAGTGACCATTGTCACTTTCATGGTTCTCAAGGCCTTCAGAAGGTCCTTCAAAGATTTTCTTTAGACTTTGCACTCCACTCATTTTTAGTTCAGCGTCTCACAATTGGAAAGGTTCTGATTTGAATTACTTATCCAATTAAGAAAACATCAGACGCTCAGTCAGGCTGTAAATTAATCCTTAGCTAAGTTGATGAAGCCAGTGTAGAGTCTACATGCAACTAGCATCCGATTTCATGTTTGATCTTTGACCCTTTTTACCATCAGCATGTCACCAAGACGTTAGGTGGACCCATATTTAAGTCTATAACATATAATCAGGAAATGACTTCACGTAGCTTTAGTTGTCTATGTGTAATTTCTTTGAGGTTGAGGTTCTTTGAGGCTACACCTCTGAGCTGACCGGCTCCACCTTTCAACCAGTGAGGGAAGGAAAACAAGAGAAGAAGAAAAGTTGGCTTCCTGTTTTCCTAACCGTGGAACACCTGCCGTTTCACACCATGCCGTCGCTGACGTGCGGATCTTTGCTCAGTTGTTGCCAGTGTGCACGGACGGGCTGGTCTTTGTGTTCGTGTGTGTCCTCTCTTTGTTTTCCCCCAGTGCTGACATACAGGGAGTTTTCTTTAAGAGTTGAACAATTAAATGGAGACAAAGCCAGGGAGGGAGCACCTGCCGAGGCCTTTGTGTTCCTTAATATGTGACACCACTGACAGTGAGTGCACAACCCCCCACTCTAAACACACTGAGCAGATCTGCAGATATTATGCAGAATGACACATATATACAGTATATATTTCTTTGCAGTATTTTAGATGTGCTCTATGGAAAAAATCCTGAATAAGTCAATTTTTGTGTGAATAATTTGGTCCAGTAACCAGGTGTATCTGTGATTACTGGACCAATTCCTGGCCAAACACTTTACAGGAAAGGAAAACTGGTTTAGTAAGGCACCACAAGTGTAAGGTCAAGGTGATCTAGACCAGCCAATGAAACCCAACCAGCTGTGATGCTAACATGGCTTGTTTGTCCCAAAGCGTCATCAACACAAATGGTCTAAATTAGCTTCAGTAGATGTCGTTATTAACACCGGCCATTTGAAGGTCCAGAAGCCCTGGATTGTCAAGTCTCTAAAAATTTAATAAAGTCACAGAGTGTAAGCAAGTAGTTTATGACCCAGCAAAAGAGGCAAAATTAAGAAGCTTGAAGCTAAAGACATAAACTGATCACCTCAGTAAGAAAATACCTCTGGCGACTTGATTGAATAAGCTTAGCTCTCAACACAAATCTGGAAAAATATGCAGTCCACTGCAACATTGATCAATACGGTTCCCTATTGTGAACAATTATTTTCCCCCTTATTTTGTGTCTTTTTTTTCTGTAAATGTTTTCATTGGTAGGCTGTTGTTCTTTGTTGGTGCCTGGCTGTTTTTGTATTAAAATTGCAAAAAATATATTTAAAAAATACCTCTGCTAACTGATTGATTAACGTGAAATGAGAAGGTCAGCAGAGTAATCAGACTGTAAGGCGTTCATCGTGTTTATCAAAGACATGGTCCAGGGAAAGAAACTGAAAAGGTTAAACAGTCTGTGTCCAGGATGTGTGGGCTCTGCAGAGATGTTAAATGTCTTAAATGGGGAGAGAAGAACTAATTTGCGTTGAAGGCTTGGTTGGAGATATATATATATATATATTAGGATATATATTAGGATATATATTAGAGGTGTGCCGATCGATCGGCCACCGATCATAATCATAATCGGCCGATTTCCGTGAAAAAGTGTATGATCGGTGATCGCCGATCACGGTCTCTTGTTGCCGATCACACAAACCGATCACCTGCATCTCATTTCTCAGCCTGCCTGTGCAGCTAGTCTCCTCTTTCCTTCACACTGCGCAAACGCGCAGCAACAAATCATAAGCGATGTGGAACTATAGCGCACTGAGTGACTGGGGAAGTTTGCGTGTTGCGGCGGAAAATTGAAGCACGTGGGTGAAGCACGTCAAAATGCATCAACACGACAAATCTAATATGGCATAAAAACAATGCCATATTTGAGGAGTTTGGCTATATCGAGGCTCACTGCAGTAAAAATGACATATGGAGGCTCAGATAGCAGGTAAAGCAGCGCACAGCTACAAACACTCACCCAGATTAGCATGACGGTCAGAAAGCTAAACAAATAACCCGCAAAATTATTTAAGTCTTCGAGCTGCGATGTAAGACGCTGGTTCTGCTCTCACTATTGAACCGCTGCTCCGCGCTACAGGTAGTAATATTTCACAGACAGAGCGCCGCTTCTGCTCCACCTGGTAGTGACTCTCACACCGAACCTCTGCTTAAAGCTGCAGCATCTAACTTAAAAAAATAGATTTTGCATACGTATTAAAACTTTCGCTGTCCTAACATGAGACAGATAATCTCTGAAAAAATAATCGATCTCCTCTACCTCCTCCCTTTTCTGCATAATTACTCCGCTCAGTCAGAAACAGCCATTCAGAACTAGTAGTAATCATCTAGCCGCCATGCTATCAGGAAGTTTTCATTCAGTAACTCTGGATTGTTTATTGTAATGGATCCTGTATTTGCCTTTGAATGTTAAGTTTTATACTTGAATTTTTTGGCAATGTTGAGAGGTTTTAATTTGACTCTGCATTATTTAGCCTCTTCAGAGCCTTCATATGTTTTCAGTCTGTTAAAGATAGTATTATCAATAGCAGTACAATTTGCACAATGTCTGTTTTTTTCCTGGAAAAAGTTATTAAAAACACATTTTTGTCTAAATTAAGGTGAATTCATGGTTCCTTTTTCCACATAATGTAACCGGTAGTGCTTTTGATTAAAAAAATAATAATTATGTGATCGGTATCAGTGATCGGTATCGGTGATCGGCCCTCATGGGTGATCGGAATCGGTATCGGCAGGAAAAAACCTGATCGGCACATCTCTAATATATATATATATATATGTGTGTGTGTGTGTGTGTGTGTGTGTGTGTGCGTGTGTGCGTGTGTGCGTGTGTGCGTGTGTGTGTGTGTGTGTGGACCCATATATATGTGCTTTCTAAAAGGCTAAAAACTAAATTAGGTGAAATTCTAGCAGAGTAACTGGTCTGTATTATTCATATCAGACTTGATCAGTTACTGGTCTTCAAAGCAATATTCCACTGCCAGTAAAATCTAATGCATTTAAAAAACAACAAAAAAATAAATACCACAGAAAGACACTAAAGGTAAAAAAAAAAAAAAAAGCAGTCTTCTTTTTCATTTACAATGCAGAATTTCCATCACCGCCGTTTTCCTGAACTGGAAAAATGAAGGACCTCTGCAGAGATGGAACTTTTAATAAATGAATGCTTGGAAGTCTGCTCATTTGCTGATTAGGCTTTTTTAAATCATTCACTGCGTTTAGTGAGCGCTCAGCAGTACATTCAGCCAACACAACATTTCAGGCCAAGAGGTTTTTTTTTTTAAGTAGACAGGTTTCTAAGGTCCAACACAATATAAAATTAAAAGTTGATTAAAAATACTGATCAAAACCACAGTTTGATATTTTATACTTGAGAAAATGTATTTCATTTAATTACCAGTGTTTGTCACCAGACTTTCTTAGTTTTGTATTCTTTGACTTAAACTGTTTTCATGTAAATCATTATAAAGCTTCATTTTTTGTAAACACCGTCCTTCATCTCAGACGTTTGCCCAGTCGCTGGTTTTATTGATCCATATTCAAAATCAGAGTACGCTCTGTAAGCAACAAAAAAAATATGGCAAAGAGAGGCAAGAAAAAACATCAGTGACTTCTTCTCCTCCTCTTCACTCCATCATCGTTTAATGCTTCCTGCGTGTCTCTGCAGAGGGTTTCATTTATCTCACTATAGGTGAGTTTTAACACATAGCAAGGTGATAAAGTTTTACGGCTGATTGGAACTGTTAGTCATGAAGGTGAGGCAGCGCTCATGTGAAACATATAAATGGAGATGGTCTCTTTTCCCCAACATGTTCTTTGTAGTGACCCCCTCCACCAGCACCCCAGCAGCCAAGGCCGTACAAATGGCTGTACTTTAAGAAGATCAAAATATTAAAAATAGGACTTTTCTTCATCTGTTGCTCACTTAGTTTGTTTGAGGATTTGCAGTGGAAAATTGGGTCAGCAAAGTGGACCCCTGTCATTACCTGCGTTTACCGTAACCATAAAATTGCACAAATTGGAATTTAAAAAATATGAAAAGATGTGAAAAGGTGTCTTTTCAGTGAGGCGGACCACAAACCCGGCTGTGTTTTGTCAGGAGAAACAGCTCAGAACTCCAGAACCTACTGCGAGATGTTTGTGGAAGAAAACCCAAAACTGCGAGTTTAAAAGACAATCATCCGTGAGACTGACCAAACGCCAGACAACTTTTGAATTTGGAGGAAGTCGCAAAAAAATCTCTAAAAAAATTTTTTTCTCGATACATTTTTTGGCATTTAGCGAACAGAAATAATTTTGGTAATCCTTACCGACCTAAAACACGTCTGCTTTAACTTCGGACAGCGAGACAGAAAGATGAATGGTCTGTTTATTTGCTGTATGTATGTAAACTTCTGGTTCCTACTCCGTATACGCCATATCCTCTCCTCAGCCAAACAGTCTACTAGCTTATCCACGCGCGGCATGCCATCAGTCAGATTCCCATCTCTGAGGAAGTCATCCGCTCCTGCCCCCGATTCTTATCCAGTCTTCTTCTGAAACATCAAACCTGTCCACTGAAGTTGTGTTTGCTGCTCCCAGCTGTTTGTATGTGGGATGGGTCTCAGAGATTATTAACTCCCTGCAGCCATCACACAGCAGGAGGACCCACGCATGCCTCCTCTGTGGCAGGAGTGGAGTTGAGTGAGTTAATGCAAAGTACAAAGAAGCAGCTGCAGACTTATTGATTGCTTCTCCAGCTATCAATTATCTGGATGTGCTGATGTGACTGGTAATTATGTAATGGTAACAACGTCTTTTCAAGTTGTTAAAAGTAAACAGAGCGAATCCAGCAGCAGTCGGGTCTCCCTCAGATTGACTTCTTCAGGTATTTATGGTTTAAAAGCGGTCTTTAGGACCAAAGCGGATCCCTCTTTGACTGCCAAAGCATTCACAAAGGCAAAGATAGCCGTCCTTGGCAAGGAGTGGTTAGAATATGGTCCTGCTAAAAACATTTCAGACCGATATGTAATAATATTTTTGGTCTCACAGTAGGCGACTCCAAATGGGCAGAAGAATGACGGTTTGTGGGGTAAATTTCCATATTAAAGGGAAGCAGAGAAACACACTTTAGGATTTTTCAGCGTTTACAGATTTACCTCCAGCTGAGATGCTGAATAAATTCAAACCTAACAGAAATCTACTCAAAATGTCACACAGAGGTCAGCAGTTCTAAGCATTGTGCTTGCTTACGAATAGATGTGGGAAACCACTGAAGGAACATTTCTGTACTAACCGCTCAGCAGATTAAACCTGTCCAAAGTCTTTAGAAATAGGTGAAAAACTGCTTTTGGACAGTAAGAAGTGATTTTAGTGTTTGTTTCCTTTAGGATGCGGCAAACTTTGTTTCCAGTCAGTGAAAATCCCATCCTACCAATATTTCATAATAACATTTTCAATGAAAACTCTTAAGGCCTCTGAAGAGTACCAGTTACGGAGTCTTGTTCAAAAATGTACAGTATGGAGGAGGGTCTTTGCGCTGTCAATCACTGGTATGTACACGCTGGTCACAGCCTACCCCTTGTTCTCTGCTACGCTACAGCCTGTCATGAATGCTAAGGCTATAGTTGGCATGGCTACCGATGACAACGGATGAACAGTTGTTTCTCCTCCATTACCACATTTAGCAGCGCATACACGAGGCCACGCCTGGCTCTGATTGGTCATTTCTGACAGGGAATGGTGCATTTTCTTAGCAGATCTATAATGTTAGATCATCTAACATTATGCTGTCACAACATGGTGACAGTTTTATCAAATATAGAAAAAACACATCGTTGTAAAAGTTACATACTTCAGCTTTATGAATGTTTTCCAAAAGGGGCTCCAACATGCGCAACAAGCAGCCTGTAAGGTCACGTGTTTGGGATTGTTCTTCTGATTTAAACCCTTTAAAGCCATTACTAAAGTAACGTTGGTTACCCGTGTTAAGTTTAAAGTGTATTCCTCCTTTTTTATTTGTCAACATCTGTGTCACATTCAGCAGGCATTTTCCTACGAACTGAAAAAAAACTCATCTCAATGAACAGCGATAAGCAAAACCTAAAACTTCACTTACTGAGTTTTTTTTTGTCCATTTATTTCCTTCCTGTTTACTATTAAATCTCAGTTTAGAATTTTTAAAAAGACATTTTTTTTTCGGGGGTTTTCGTAAAACAGCGTGCACAGTTTTAATCTGTTATTATTGCAAACAACAAACCGGCATAAAGGCTATGCTTCAATAGAACAGAAAATACAATTCTCAACAAAGAGCTTCCATTTTCTCAAAAGAAATATTCCACAAGTCTGGTGCCTGTCAAAAAATCAGCCGTAATGTTTTCTTGCACACAAGCTATCCAGTCAAGTGACATATTATCTCTCCTAAAAATCCCGACCAATATGAAGCAGCTTGTTTTGTCTTCACGCTTAGCTCACAGCATGTTTTATCATACATACAGAAGAATGTCACAGTCCTTTTTAGCAATCACAAAGAGAATCAAAGTGCTTAAATGGAAAGTAACTTCACTTCTTTTCAGTTGAACACAAAAGCACAAAGAGGAGTCTGAAGGCAAACATTTGCAATAATATTTTTGGTCTCCGTTATGTGAATTGCCATTTCTTAGACAAATGTTCCTGCTTTGGAACAGCACTGCTGCTGAGCAGAAAGTTCTTCAGGAAGTTAATTCATCAGGGAAATACATAGGAGATATAATGTTCACACCTTCTATTTAAAATGAGAAAAGAAAGTAAAATAAAACATCTATTCCTGGGTAAATCAAGCAATTTACATTTACATTTTATGTTATTTACTTAACTGAAAAATTATTGTTACATTTTAAAGAGGTTGAAAAAAAATGAGAAAGCCTCTCTGCTTAAGTATTTTACATCACATAATTTGGAATTCTTAAAAAAATTGAGCATCAATTAAAATGACACCCCTGTAATGAGATACTGATCAGAACTAATCTATGCAGAAAAGCTGTATTCTATTATAAATTATAACGTTTATTTTCATTCATTTATTTACTTACACCTCTCATCTTCTGGGTAATATCACAGATTAGGATACTTAGGCTAGAGATTATAGCTCAGCTCTCCAGAGAAATATTTGCCCTTTCATGAATCACGTAACGGTTTTTCAAAAAAGGAAAACACTAAAATGTCTTTTTTATTTTTATTTTCTTAGTATACAGTGACAGATACAAAAAACATGCATTTCACACATTTCATGCTGTAGCAGGACATAGTCAGACTGCCACAGCTTTCATTTTTAATCCACCCCCCTCATCATGCTTGAATGCTTGAGTGACTCGAACGGCAGGGAGTGCCGACCTGCTGCGTGATTTTTTTTTTACAGCAAGTAATTATTTTACAACTTGTGGGCACTTCTAGACTGCACACAAGACAATCTAGACTGACTTGAATGAAACTGACATCACAGCAAAAGTAACTTACTCTGTCCTGACAGCGTAACAGACTGAATATTTTGCACCTCTCGCCTTAGAACGCATGAACTGTACAAATTGTCATTAGTGACACAAAATGCCTTTTTACATCTGCCAGCAATGGTGGGCACTGCTAACTGAAAAGCTAGCTGTGCTATCCCTAAAGGACTAATCATGAACATTAGCTCTTCCAATGTGCTACACCATGTATGTAGAGTATTTAGCAGAAGCTAACGCTAAAGCTCTAAATTCAACTACATTGATACCCTTGTGGTGTACTGCCCCATGATATTGTACCTATGGTCGCATCTTCCTTGCTACTATCCATGTTTTATTTTCTTCCTGTGTGTGTCTTGTTTGAAATTAAGTTATTGGCAGAACAAAAGGAACAAACATGAGAACAGGACAAGGAATTGCTACGTCAAGTTTTTAACCCCTTTCAAAATAAGAGCAAGAATATAAATGTCTAAGTAACCACTAGAAGAATTCTTAAGTCAGTAATCAACACTTGAACACAGATGTCTAACTTTATTCAACTGAAAGTTTACAAAACAGCCGAGTAAGTTAGTTTGAATTTATTGTGAACAATTAATTTAGGGGAAGCTAAGTGAGCTTAAGATTTTCAACATTACCGAAAGGGTTAACGCATAAAATGAAAAATTAACTCTGCTATTAGCGCTTTAGTGCAAGTGTGCCCAGTACACCAGCGAACATAAGACAGTGAGCCAGAACTGAATCTAACTTATGAGCCCTGAAGGTCTTCTTTCCTCCAAACATGCACCACTGTATGAATGCTTTACAGAACATGCCAGGCAGAAGCCACATATTAATAATGCAATTTTCTATCTAAATTCTTATTTATGTGAAGCAAAAAGTTCCCCTGAGATTATTGTATTATTCATAAGCATCAGAGAGGAGGATACAAATCATCACACAATGTGTGTGTGTTTAGTGTGTGTGTTTAGTGTGTTTGAACATCTTGTAATCTAACCACAGCAACAATGAGGATTTAAATACATGCATTTCGTGTATCTAAAGAAAAATGCCTTCCTCTCATCTCTGAATGGCTTGTGATATTATTGTGGCTTCGTGAGGAATTTGCATCTGTTTATGTGTGAGTTCACGTATGTTTGTGAATTCAAGTGATTATCTGAGAGTGGAGGCATGTGTGAAGATGAATGTTAACATCGGTGTTTGTGAATGACAAGCGGAGGGGGGGGTAGCACCATCGGCACGTATCAGCATGCGTGCCTGTACTGTATCCGGCTATATGTTGCCTGCTAATATGAACACACAGAAGTACTCGGCATTCAATGCGGCTTTTCTCCTTTCCGTCAAGTAGAAAGTTTGAGAGGAAGAAATGTCTGCATGCAAATGAAACACAAATCAAGTTGTTTTCTTATTCCAGAGCCAAACTGATCTCTTTTTGTTGAGAGTGCCATGATGTTTTTTTTTTTTTTGTTCGTGTATAATCACATTTACACTTAGAATTTGGGTGTTAGAAAAAAAAAGTGGGGGAAAAAAAGGCATTACTTGAAAGAAAGCAGCAGCAAGAAAGCATTACTATCAATAAAACATATTGTTTATTACCATTCTTCTATTGGGAAGAGACTTGGGAGAAGAATAAGGAATTATCATCGGGATCTGAACACGTCTTGGGGGGTGCGAGATGATGACTTCCATCTGTGCAGTGGTATTAATGGACGTGTTAATAGAGGTTGTAGCTGAGAATGGAGGGATTGACAGGGAAACAGCCAGCAGCACTGCAACCTCCTTGAAAATCATCCAGTGGGACAGATAACATCCTAGAATAACACACAGAAACGCAAATGAGTTTTGTGTATGTCTGGAAAAAAATATCAAAACATACATCGAACTCTAGGGTCTGGAAAAAATAGGGGACACTGTAAAACTCCTGGGTTAAAATCAACTCAATTCTCTGTCATTTTGTGAACCTGGTCAGGGGTCAAACACAAACTGATGCACCTAATTTATGTGTCTAATAAAGACACATAATTTGTGAAAAGATCAGCCTCCTCCACCTCCTTCCCGAGATGCTATTGCTGTCTGAAGAAATGCACAGCTCCCGACCAAAAACAACCAATCAGAGCCTGGACAGGGATCTTAGCGCTGTCAATCAACTCACTGCTAAACGTGTCAATGGCAGAGAAACAGCTACAGGAAAACTGTTTATCCATCGTCATTTGTGGCTTAGCGTCCACTACAAGCTGTGCTGTCTGGAAGTAGCAGAAAGTAAATGTGGCATGGGACAAGGGAAGAGCAGTACCACACAGAAGCTGATTGACAGCGCTATGATTCGCCTCCTGGTTCTGATTGGTTGTTTCTACACTCTTAGAAATGGCTGTAAATTTACGGTGGAATTCCAGCAGTAACATACTGTTATTCCAAAATACGGTAGGATATTGTCAATTTGATGTCTTCTTATCTTGTCACAATCAAGACTGATGAATGGCAGTAAACTACCGCAAAATAATTGTAAAATACGTTTTTTTCCTAGGCAAGACATTTTACTTTTATTTGCATCTTAGAGAACCAGCATTTAAAGACAATATTAAACGGAAAGAAAAAAATACTTTCCATAATAAATCTTTTAGGGAATTAATCGAAATCTACAGAGCATAATCAAAAATGTTAGAATACCAGTGTTGGTGTTATATGTTAAAAATACAATGTTAATTAAACACTTGTTTAGTCAAATTCAAAGATAGGTTTGTGAGTTTCCCTAAAGAGACTGTGTTTGATAAAGGGTTGCTCCCACAATCACAACGTATCTGTGACGTCACGTGTCTGGAGATTATCATAACAAGGTAAATTCCCCAAAGCTATTAAAACATGCTCTTTTTGTTCTTTCTTTAATGTATTTATGTAATGTAATGGTGATGCATTGTCTCATTGTTTGTAACTCCCTGGCGGACATTATACCACAATTATGCTGTGTTTATACTGTTATGTATTCTGTATCTCAATAAAGATCTATTTAAAAAAACAAAAAAAAAAACAAGGCAAGTTCCATGTTAAGACCATCATGTTTTTGATTTTGATTATTTTTTATGAATGCATTAACTTTCTGTTTGCGCAAGAGTATCAACTTATGCTTAACGTAAGTTTATTTGTTTGGATATCGCGGTACGACTGTTCAGTACAGAGGTGCTCAAGTCCAGTCCTCGAGAGCTGCTATCCTGAAACTTTCAGATGCTTCCCCGCGCCAATTAACACACCTGAATCAGATGAATGGCTGATTAGTAGGTCTGTTCAGAGCTGATCCTGGTCTGTTGGAGAAAAGATGCATCAAAAAGTTGCAGGACGGTAGCTCTCGAGGACTAGAAGTGAGCACCCTTGGTTTATTATTTTTGTTAGCAGCTAAAGCTAGCCAAGCAGATGTAGCACGGGGTGTCCGGTGGTTAAACGAACATTAAAACTCAGAAAGGCCATTTGAGTTAACATTATTTAGCTGCGGAGTCGTTTTCTTGAAGTTTTCGGCTATAGACGGCATAATGGGGAGAGTGGCTGTGCTGGACCGGTGGTTTGATCTATGCTATCAAAATGTTTTTGTCTCTATAAATAATAATGATAAATAAATGATAACATATCAACGGGCTCTTTTTTTCTAAATTAGTATGTCATGTTGGTGACTGAGGCGTGTTATGATAACTTCAACACATTTCTTCTGACAGGTTGGCAGAAGAAATCCTCTCCAGAATGTTTCTATAAGCTGACTAATTTCTATAATGCCTAATGTCTGAGTTGTGTCCATGGTAATTATTTCTGACATTTTTATGTTTTATGTTGTAGGTGGTGAAAAATGCTCTCCAGGGTAAACCGGGTGGACAAAGTATTTTGGTGGGTGCAGGTATGTGGTTATTCTAATGAGCCTACTTATTTGTAGAAGCACTTTCTCATTGGCTTTGTTTGCTATCTGAATGTAGCTGTGCTGCTAAATATATTTAATAATTTTTATTATTCGTCTTCTTATCATTATGTCAAAGATGCAAGCCAGTGTTGAAGCCTTCCTCATTGCCATGCAACCAGGACAGCCCTTCCTCCTGCATGTTGGTGAAAACAAGAGCAGCACCAAAGACACTTCACCATTAGTGATCACAAGATCATCCAAGGTAGCTTTTAATGAACTTTGAAAGCACACTTCTCCTTCAGTGCAAAGTACCTACAACTTCTGTATATTAATCCAGCCTACAGTTTTCAACATTGATGTGACTTGCACGACAATTGACGAGTTTAAGATCCTTGCTTTTACTTTACCTGGCAGAGTGGACACTCTTTATTATGATGATCATTTAAATGCATACTGTATCAATAAGAGGATTTGTTTTATGTTCTTCCAATTAAGGACTTGGTTAATTACAGTCCCTGTGGCAAGCAGTTTTCTGCATGGTCAGCATTGAAGGCCATATTGTCTTTGAGAGGGTCCAGCTGACATTCCAGACAGGACAGCGTTGTCCATCTTCTACATCTTCAGCCTCCAATGAGGCAGCCAAGACTTTGGTTCATTCAACGGTAAAACCATACCTATAATTTTCTTTTACAATGACATGGTTTTAAAGCAAGTTATGATTAACATTTGACAAAGGTGGTGATGTTTTCTCTCTACGTAATTAAAAACAGCTTTATTTATATATTGTACCAGCTGTATTCGGAATGCCACACTATATTCTCAGGAATTTTCCCATTTTTGATTTTGTTTTTTAGTTGCTTCATTGGGATTAACCCAGAAAGGGGAACAAAAGCTGGTCATGGGAAGATGGTATCCAAAAAGATAGGAAAGACCATTCAAAAGAAAAAGTGACAGTCAATGTTCAGGTTTTCACCCTCATCAAAAACCTGATGGACTTTGAGTGGCATCTCATTCAGGTTAGTTGTTGTCCTTTTCTTATCTTTGAAATCTTTCTGTTCTTTCGCAAGAACGGTAAAGTACTGGCAGCTATAGATGCCAGAAGTTTACCGTTCTTTAACAGTATCTATACCGTACTTGCATTGACGGTAATTTACTGTCAGGATTAATTACGGTACAGCTACTGTGCATTTACAGTAAACTTCTGGCGTCTATAGCTGCCAGTATTTTACTGTAAATTTACAGGATTATTTCTTAAAGTGTAGTTATCACTGGGAGAAGGCAGAGGAGCTCCATTTTTCCCCCACAGATTATCTGTTTCATACTGTCACGACATAGCAATAGTTTCAACAATAAAAAGTATATTTTTTTATAAAAGTTACATACTGCGGCTTTATTGTCATAACGTGAAAACGTTAAAATAACGTAAATGCTTTTGAAAGGCATTTAAAGTTTTGCTTATCTATCACAGAGCATCTAGTCTGAATGTCACAACTGCTGTTAAAAATCCATCCATCCATCCATTTTCTTTACACCCTTGTCCCTAGTGGGGTCAGGAGGGTTGCTGGTGACTATCTCCGGCTAACGTTCCGGGCGAGAGGCGGGGTCACCCTGGACAGGTTGCCAGTCTGTCGCAGGGCAACATAGAGACACACAGGACAAACAACCACGCACACACACACCTAGGGACAATTTGGAGAGGCCAATTAACCTGACAGTCATGTTTTTGGACTGTGGGAGAAAACCGGAGTACCCGGAGAAAACCCACACATGCCGAGGGAGAACATGCAAACTCCATGCAGAAAGACCGGGGCCGGGAATCAAACCCAGAACCTTCTTGCTGCAAGGCAACAGCTCTGCCAGCTGCGCCACAGTGTAGCCCAGGCTGTTAAAAATATACATGAAAAATAAAAAAAAGTAGTGAGCTCATGTTTTTACAGATACAAAAAGACAGGTGTCTCTTCCATAATGCAGATTCAAACATAAACATGTGTATGCAAAAAGCTTCGACGTGTACCTATAGCAAATGTAAGCTCCCTTCAAAAGCAACAAAATAACCATAATGAACCACAGACACCTGTGAAATCAGTCACAGATGTATCTGCGGCGCTCACATGCACAAATTGAGAGATTTGAGGGAAACGTGCGACAGCTAGATAATTGAAAACTAAGAGCACAGAAAGCTGGTCTGCCTTCTAAATCACCCGAGCAAACATGTAAACACCAAATATTTGATGTGAGCCAATATTTATTCAACCACACACGAGACGAAAAAAACGATAACGGCACCACGAAAGAAATAATATTTCCAGTCCAGTTGTATTTAAGTTCTTTTTGGCAGATGGCATCATTGTTGTCATAGCTTAAAACATTTTTGACTCATCATAAAAATACCTAAAAGTGAATCAACAATCGTTTTTGTTGCCTTCCTGTGTCTAACAGAGCTCCGAAACCGTTTGATAATTAGTGAAAACAGTTGGCCTTTGCAGTTTTTTAAATATTCCCAGAGAACAACTTGCTTTCATTCCCTCAGAAAACACTCAGGTATCCATGGATTCACGTTTCTTCAGTTTTTGCCTTTTTAATCACACTAAGACAAAAAAAAAAGATCCAGCCTAAACAAACCAGTCTATTGATTTAATTACAATTTCACATTACCTGTAAAAATTACATGTGAAAATGTAATTAAACCTACTAGTTATGCAACGTTTGCTGGTAACACCTGACAGTGTTTGCAATAACAAGCAAGACTCTTTAATGTAGAGGCATTTCACCCACTCTTCTGTGCAGAATTGTTTTAATTTAGCCATATGTTGTGGGGTTTTCCAGTACAAACGGCTTAAGGTCATGTCACAACTCAATTGAATTTAAATCAGAACTTTGGATAGGCCACTTGGACACTGTCCTTCATGACTTTTTGCTAGAGAGCAGAATTCATGTATCCATCAGTTATGGCAAGCAGCCCAGATCCCAAAGCAGCAAGGCAGCCCTCAGGCTATCACACTCTCACCAGTGTTTGACTGTCAGTTTGAAGTTTTTTTTTTTTTTTTTTAAACATAGTCAGTTTTACACCAGATGTAAAGAGGCAGCACTCCTCTGTGTGGTGTGTTTTCCCAAAGGTCTTGGTCAAGATATTTTTTTTGGCAAATGTGAGACGGGCCTTTTTTCAGTCAGCAAAAGTTCTGGTCAAATCAAAACTCAAATAAAATTTTATTTGTACAGCACATTACAGCAATAAGGCATTTCAAAGTGCTTTAAATAGTAAAAACACAAAGTCACGCAACAGAATCAACAATAGAATTAATTGATTACATTTCAAAGGCAACTCTATAAACAGGCGGGGTTTTGGTCTAGATTTAAAGGCTCTCAGTGTTTCAGCTATTTTGCAGTTTTCTGGAAGTTTTTTTCCAGATTTGTGGTGCATAAAAGCTGAATGCTGCTTCTTGTTTGGTTCTGGGGATGCAGGGCGGAACCAGAACCAGAAGACGGAAGATTGATACGACAGCAGCAGATCTTTAATGTATTGTGGTGACAGCAGCAGATCTTTAATGTATTGTGCTGCTAAGACATTCAGTGATTTATAAACTAACAATATTATTTTAAAGTCTGTTTTGGAACTCGCCGATAAATGTCTTTTTGTCCCAGTCTCTTATTGTTGAATTATGCTGAACTTAACTGAGGTAAGTGAAGCCTGCAGTGGCTTGATGTTGTTCTGGCTTCTTTACCTCCTGCATTGAGTTGTTGAAACTGTCTTGCAGTAATCGTGGAAGGCGGATCACTCCTGGGATTATTCACAGCTGTTCCAATTTCAGTTTGTGGAAACTGGCTGGTCTCCTGGTTTACTGGAGTCGCAGACCCTGAGAAACACTGAGTTCCTTTAGATCAAGGCTAAAAACGCACTTGCTTAGAGTTGCTTTTGACACATAATCACTGGAACATTGACCAATACGTTTGATTTGTACTGGTGATTTTTGACGATGGGACTCGACACAATATGTTTACTGGTGACTGTATGATGGTTTTATGATGGGTTTTTTTATATTTCTTTTGTGATGTAAAGCACTTTGAACCTCTTTTTTGTTGAAATGTGCTACAAAAAAACATTTCTATACTAAATAACCTCAATTACTTTTCTCATCCATCTAAATCTTTAAATCTGGGGCATGATGTGTTTAATGGGATGTTTTGGCTACTTTATGGATTCACGTTTCTTCAGTTTTTGCCTAAACTGAAGAAACGTGTCAGACAAGGTTCTTTAATGTCATTTGAAAATTAGGTTCATCACAGTTAATTCATAATTTAACAAATGGGGGGTGAATGATGAGGGGAGCAAAACTCTTCATAGGTCAGAAAAGTTGTTACTGAGATTATATTTCTTATATAAAACTTAATTTGTTAATGTGAAAAATGGGGAAAAAAAAGAAAAGAAAAGCCAAACTATCAGGAATGAGAGTCAAACCTTTATATTGTATTAATATAGTAACAAGGGGCCCAACAAAGCAGCAGTTCCCAAAATCTGTGGTTCAGGAGACAAAAGCTGTGGGATAGTAATATTTTTTAACAGCTACCGCAAAGTGTAGACTACTTTACAGGCTTTAAGAGTGTGTATAAAGATGAAAGAGCTGTGTTTTCATTTATAAAGGTGATGAACTGAAAGTGCTGGTCATTCAGATTTAGTTTTTGGCGGCAGCTCTGAGAGCTTTAGTTTATGGAATGTCTTGTGCATATAATTCCATTTTGACAAACGCTTATTAAACTACATGAAACTTTGAACTCAAAAAATAATATGCTTCTGTAGTCAAATTCAGAATCGGTATTTCATAAAGCAGGAATATGAATCATTCTGGAAAAATGAAATCAATTTAAATTTTGATGAGATGACTGGAATCTGACTACTGTTGCGAGATGCTGTGTGTATACCTAGAAAGCGTTTCATTTTGTGCTATATTATTTCACAATACTGTACTTTGCCATTTTTATATTTCTTTGTTGAAAGTGGGTACATAATAAAGCCTGACAAGTAGGACTAGAGAAGTTATGGGATGGTTTCCACGAGTTTTCCCTTTAAAAAATGATCCTTTTATATATACTTTCTGAGGAAAAAAGCAGACTGTAACCTGCTTGCTGCAGGCTGATGGACGTTCTTTCACAGCCTCCTGTTTTGTTGAGCTGTTGCTCTTAAAAAAGATTTTTTTTAAATCTTCAGTAGTTTGCATGTTGGCAATGCCAGCCTGTTGTACTTCATGATTGTGAATTCAGAATAGAATAAAGAAGTAAGCAAAGTGACTGACAGGATGAAAGACGACAAAAGTGCATTCTTCCTCATCAGTCGCGCTCTGAAATGTAACATAGGATCTTAGCAGAAAAGCTTTCTTCTGTGCTGAGCTGCAGAAAAAAAAGTTTAATAGGTTAAAGATAAACAACCATCAAAATTAATCTACAATTAGTTGAGAATGTGGAAAGCAACAACTTCTATGATTTATTTCTGTCACATCTTGTTGTCGTGTTCGGTTTAAGGTAAGCACCCAAATGTAGAGAGTAACAGAAAGCAAAGTCTTTAATGAAAAAAACAAACAAAAAACAAAATAACGTACATCTGGCAAAGAGATGAATCAGGGAATAGCCAGAGAAACGAGGATAAAGATGGAGGAACCAGTGGAAAACGATGCAGAAAGGAAACTTTGTAGTGGAGAACGACATGAGAACCAGAAGAGCCAATCACAGGTGAGTAGATGCAGCTGGGAATGGGAGCAGGATGCAGACTAGAGGAAAGGTAAAAGGTAAGTATGTAACTGCAGTATGTGACTTTTATTGAAAAGTACATATATGTGTATATTTTTTTTTACCCATTACATACAGTATGAGTCAGATAATCTGTGAAAAAATTGAGCTCCTCTTCTTTCTTCCTCTGTTCCTATTGCCATCTACAGAAAAGCAACCAATCAGACCATAGAGGAGGGTCTTAGCACTGTCAATCATGCATGTGGATGTGCTGCTCACACTCTCCCAGATGCTCTCGGCTACACTACTGCTGGTTTACCACAACCTTACCTGCCATCAATGATCTGGCTAATTGGCTACTAATGGGGGTTTTAATGGGATGATAAGTTCTTTCTACACCATTGAGCACTTGGAACACAAGCATGATTGACAGCGCTATAAGACCCTCCCACTGGCTCTGATTGGTTGTTTCTCACTGGGAGCAGTGCATTTCTTTAGAAGGCAATTCTGCCACTGAGAGGAGCTTCATTTTATCAAATATCATCTGTTTCATACTGTCACAGCACAGCAACAGTTTAAATAAAGGTGTAAAAAAATTTTCTGTTGTTTTTTTTATAAAAGTTGTGTACTGCAGCTTTAAGGGGAAAAATAAAGACTGTCAAACAGTAAACAGAAACACTAAACAAATACAAAAAACAAATGAGAATATAAACTAACACGTGGAATAAACTACAATAGAAGATTGAGGTGAATAACAAAGAAATGATCACAAACCAGAAGTACAAATAAAACTAAAAAAAAGTTCAAACACCTACAGATCATGTCAGCTATTCCTTCAAAGTATTGGCTAGAGAAAGTATGTGTACAAAGTATTTACACGTATCACTCTCAGGAACACCAATTGTAGTGATTCATTTCATTCAGTCCTGACTTGCTGTTTCTTAGTGGAGCTGAAGATAAACAGCAGATGTACAGTTTGTGGCGGCAGAATGTGGCACCGTAATACGACATGACACCCCCGCTACGAGTGTGGCACAAACACAAGCAGTCTGCTGCCAAACGGAGGGGGGGTGGAGGGCTGTGGGGGGCGTTCATGGCACAGACGCAACGAGTAACAAATGTTCCAGGAGATCAGAGAGAGGGCGGTGAGATCAGGCGGGATTCAGGGTCTGTATGGTGAGATGAGACAAATGTTTCGAACCCTGATGTGAAGATGGGAGTGAGATCATAGAGACAAAAGAAGTAGCATGGTAAGCAGAAAAGTGTTTTCCTTATTCAGAATCAAAACGGGTGGGCGATGTGGCCTTAAACTTTTATCATATTTTCTGGTGCTATTATCAAAACAGCAGAAGTGATAAAATTGACTGTTTACTTTGTTTTTTTTAGGTAACGTTATAGCTCTGACCGCATGACACAGTCAGAGCCCTACAAACACAAATACTGCTCTTGACAAACACTCCAATTTGTAATATGCTTCTTTAGAACACCATTCACATAAAGAAGTGTGATGTATATCGTTAAGCTGCACACACATTTTCAAATTTATTTAACTTTTATTGAATAGACACTAGGGAAATTTGTAAAAACTAACAATAACCACATCACAGACTGTTTTTGGAGGTTTTAAACATCGTTATTTGGAATTTATCACGACAACGGTGAGTCACAATAAATGACAAACGATACGATAAATGCTCACTGCTAGCAGTGAAGCGGTTGGGCCTGAGAGCCCACTGTGGGAGCTGAAATGCCAAATGAATAGGAAATATTAGCAATCAGAAATAAATAAGAGCTGCATGGTGGCTCAGTTGTTAGCAATGTTGCATCACAATGTTGGGTCAAATTTACTATTATGATTTATTAAACTATTTAGTAATGGAAGAAAAAGCAATTACTTTCACCGGATGCCACAACTGGCTCAAGGACATCACATGAAAACAACAAAAATATGTACATTCGTTGCTTAAGCAGCTAGGTCTCTACAGATTTCTTTTAAAGACTGAAATGTGCAACAGATTTCACATGAGCAGGTCATGCGTTCCAGAGGTGAATAAAGCAAGATGTCTGAGCAAAAAAAAAGAATTGTTTACAAAATGAATGCCTGAACATTACCACAGAAAGCAACAGCGGTCCACGTCCTACCGGAATCACACAAGAACCTTTAAACATTTAAAGACGAACCTTAAGAACAAAAAAAAAATTCAAGATGTTCACCAATCCGTGAAGGCCCTCAATCTGTTTGAGGGAGAGCCTCAAACAGATTGAGGTTCTCAATCTGTTTGAGGCTTTTAAAAGACTTTTAAAAGCTTGATTGCAAAGAAACAAAACAGATTTGATTGTTGACAGATTGGTTTTTCACAAGCACTGCCATGCCCTCACACAAACATGAACGTTTAAACAAATTCAAAAAGAACAATGCATGAAAATCTTGGACTCCATGTGACTGTGTGAGGAGGGCTTCAAAGAATGAGTCCCCATAGCCATGCAGTTACACCCAAGCAATGAAACACCAAGTCCAACGCAAAACACCAGATACCGAGGTGCAAAACAACAAACATGCCACCACTGGACTTGAGCACGATGGATGCGTGTTGTCTGGAGTCATGCTTCTCTGATTTCTAACTTTCTGAGTTGTGAAGAAACCACAAAACGGAAAATTACAACACAGGACAAACAAGATGAAAATTGCAAGATTAGATTCAAGTTGAAGCAGAACAACATTCAGCAAATGTACTTTCATAATGCTAAATTCAATACAATTTGTTGAAAAATTATGATCACTTTCATCCTGGCTTGGGTTCAGAAAGAAAAAAGGTTATGTGCGCCTTAAAATGTGTCATTCTGGACCACTTTTTGATCCAGTATCATTGTTTTATTGAAACCTATAGGGGATGTATGGGTCTCACTCAGGGCTAAGAGTGACAGCAGCAAGCCTCTTAGTTTGAGGCTTGCTGCTGCCTCAAACTAAGACCAACATTTTTACCTTGTTTTCACATGGCGGACATCAAATTTGTAGTAGATTTCAATGACTGTATGTAAAGCACTGTTTTTTGAATTTCCTTCATCAAAGCGATTAGTGTATTCCCACCAACCCTACATGACGTTAAAATATCAACCCAGACTTGTAAACCCTCAGTTCAGGTCTTTGCCTTGTATGGAGGTTTGGGGTGTTAACATGATCAGTTATGTCTCTGAATAAGTGGGGCATAAAGTCGCTCTGCTGGCTGGCAACCGATTTCAGGAAAGAGTCTCTTTACTACTGAATTGTGGTGCGAAGAATAACACAACAGTAAAAACCAGGAAAAACAAATAAAAGTAATGGCCACATCAACAGAAGCGGTAGTCTTGGTTGTGAGCTGGCAGCACCCCACTGGGAGCCTGATAGGTTCTGAAGGAAATACGGTACAAACCAAGAATGAGCTTCAGAAAAATAAAGCCACCCTGTTCGTGTCGTGTACTATTGGACTCGAACTGGACTGAGGAGATAATGTGCCACAGCAGCGCACATATTAGTCCCCTTTAAAGCCTCTTTGTCCCCAAGACATCACATGTCCGGGCCCATTAGCATGGGCAGCTGGTTGTGGTGCCAGCCACAAAGAAAGCTTAAAGTGGAGTCTATTTCATTCATTGATTCCTCTCCTGTGTAGTCGGATACTTCATTGCTTTAATCAGTGGGTGGTTTAAACTGGGGTGAAATTACAGGTATGGGGCCTGCAGATGCCATGTTTGCAGGTGGGTCAGATTGCATTTGCATCGTTTCCTTTGAGTTCTCTCGCTGTAACTGGAACACATCCTGTGTTCTGTGCTGCAATGAAGGTGTGGAGGAACTGATGAAGGGTGTATTAGTGAGAACATGAGAGTATACTTTTCCTGGAGTTTGTCTCATGCTTTGACCCCACGGTGTGTCAGTCTGTGGGAATTAAGGATTGTCAGGGCAGATGGGAAATAATCCAAGAAGTCTGAAGTGATCCTGAAACGGGGAACTGGAATATGAATATGAAGATGTAAAGCAAATCTTTTTTTTTTGCTGGAGACTTTACAAGTAAGTCTCAAGTTTTTCTAACCAAGTTTCAAGTCAGGCCCTGTGTTAGTTATGTAAGTTCCCTGGTTCTTTACTGCGATTTACAAATCACGTTTCACCAACTCAAAGTCATTTCTTTTTCATCAACTCGTGATTTGTGCAAGCAAATTAAATTATGTATAATTTTTCTCCTGTGTTGTAGATCAAATAATTTAGAAAAGTTACTAAATTGGCTTGATTTGATTCAAAAACATTTTTTAATTGTTTAAAGAAATAAAAATAAAGAAATATTTTTTTTTAATTTTGTATATTCTAAAGTGGCACTTTGACTGAAGCTCTGGATTTAAATTATTTAATTTAAATTGTAGCCTGCAGACCTGCATGTGGAAATAATTTTGATTCAAATCATTTGCATGAATACAAATGTCTTCCCACTTTTGTCCTAAAAAGGTGATCATCAGTGTGTTTAAGTCATTCACAAAATACAGCGGAAGATCTGCTATAATACAATCCTAAAAAAAAATCATCAGCTGTATGTCCTCTAAAGCCACCAAACAGCCAGGATCCACTCAGACTAATCACAGATTACATTCGTGAATAATCTGGATTCTTTATCTTTTTTCTCTGTGTGAGGCCTATTAATCTAAAATTACAACACAGAGATGATGAGAAAAAAAGAATGTGCCGTTTAGTTACTGGATGAGCGCTACAGCTGGGGAAGCACCTGGGAACGCTGAGACAACATCGCCTCTCCATTTGTTCTGATGCAGCACATCACATCCGAAGGCTGTCTGATCTGGAAGGAGTCAAAATCAAACCAGGCACTAATAATCCACAAAAAAATTACATATAGTTATTGTTAAGATGAGAAGAAAAAAAAAAGAAGATATTTTTGCTTTTTTTTAATTAAAAGCTGAATTTGTGCAGACCCTGTGGTCTACACAAGTCGACACTTTGGACACCACAGGTTTAGATCAAAACATATTCAACCCAATCAAAGTCTAGACTTTCACTTAGTCTGTTGCAAAATTAATTTAACAAAGAGGCAGCTGGCTTTATAAAACAAAAAAAAAAAAAGAGAGGCAGCTTTGTAATCTAGTGGATAGTTAGCATATGCTAAAATATGGCACTGCAGACGTGGTTTGGGACTGAGCCCAAACTGCCCACTATGTGTAATAGCAGTTACAGTGAAAGATAATTTGACTGATACAAAATAAAATTTAAGGACCATAAACATGATCCATCAGAAGCTCTAGCGAAAACTTGCTCAGCTATTTGTTGGAGGTTTTTATTGTGTTTCTTATAAGTATGACATTCAGATACTGTTGATCTTCTGTTGTCCTGAAAATAAAAATGATTACCTCTCATTTTAAGCTAAAGGTTGGTTCGGCATCACCTCCACACATCCAGCTTTATGGATGTGTGAAGGCTTTAATAAAAGGTAATCAGCAGGACAATATGCTGACTCTCAGCACTCAATGGCCCTTTGACCTCTATGACCTTTCACCTCTGAGTTCCATAGGGGTTCAACAGCCATCAACGTATTGATCAAGCACGTGCTGAAAAGATGGATTCAACTGAAAACAGCAGGCGGTAAACATACTGGCATTTGGGTAATTATTTGGAAATGATGTGTCTGAAACGAGAATAGACAATGAGAAAGAATAAAATGTATTTCAATTGAGCTCCAATAAATTCAGATTATTAAAAATAATTACAAACTGAAGTTTCCTAGAATAGTAAGGGTGTAAGGTGTTGACATAATGTGTTTGAATCTACATTGTGTTTTGATGCTCAGTGAAGATGACCAAAAACAAATGCAATAAGAACAAATTGTGAAACAGAAACGTAACTGTCAGTTTAACACAGAAAAAGTGTCTTCGCAAAGTCAAAGATAAAATCCCAAAAATATTCTCAGACAAAACAACTGTCATTCCTGCCACTTGCTTTTGTTTTTGGCCTTTGTAATGCTAGCTTGTTTCTGTGAACGATGGGAATGGAATCCATTTTTTATATGTCTAAAACATATGTACATCCTGCTTGTTTTAGTTCTCTCTCCCCGATTTAACAACTGCATCAAATGACGGCTCATCAGAAGGCCTAAGAAGAACGTTGACATGCCGAAAAGGTTGTTACTACCACCAGGGGGGGAACTAAAACATGCAGGATGCCGGCCCTCGAGGATCCACTTTTGGCACCACTGGTGTAATGTGAAAGCGAACTTCATTAGCTGAAAATGCAACAAATGTTGCAATCCCGATCCCCAATCCAACCGAGCCTACTGGACTGTCAGGTGTGAAAACATCCTAAATTAGGTTTAGATGAAGTGCCTGAGAATTTAATTCAGAGTGAAATAGCGAGTTTTTATCTTCACATTGTTTCACACATCCACTCATCAGGCATTTATTCTGACCAGAAACATTTTGAATGAACCAAGAACTAAAGATCATTAGTGACTTTCTAGCTACAATCCTTGCATGAATGACCACCTACTTTTGTGTAAAGACCCACCAAATGCACATGTGATAATGGTTTAAGGGTCGGTAAAAGTATTTAGACAAGGTTCTCAAAGATTTTTGAGATTTGTTTTAAGAAGGTAGCTGTCCACTTTGGTCTAGGCCCATTTCAGCTCACCATGTCATCCTCCAAGACCAACTAGTCTGGATTTATACTCAGTCATTAAGCAGACTTAGAAGATATCAACTGCTGAGAAACTTTCAACAGAACCCACCTTACTAAGTTCACCATTTTTTTTACACAGCAGCAGCTACAAAGTTTTTTCCTCCTCCTTCTTTTTTTCGAGCTGAGGCAAATGATGCAGATCCTGGCAAAGAGCAGGAATTCCCATCACTAGTCGGCATGCAAAGTATTTTGACCGCAGCTCAATCTTCACACCTCTCCGACTGGCTTTCATTGATTTCCACGGTGTTAGATGGAGTGCGAAGGTCTGCGTATCCCGGAGAGGAGACGGCTCACATGTGGAAGGCTTATAATTACAAGCATTTTCTCCGTGTGGGCTCCACTGCACCTGAACCGGCAGGTGAAGACGCATCATGCATTAAGACAAAACCGAACACCTGTGTCTTTCTTTTTCGGTAATAGATCCAGTTCTCACAATCTCCTCTTATATTACGCACGAGGATTCAATCAAAGAAATCTGATTGTGTGAAAGCTAACAGCTATATGCAGGCGTGCAGATACTATTATACACTTGACAAAGAGTGACACACGCACACACACGCGCGCGCGCCCACACGCTGCAACACACACAGTTACTGAACTAACAGGTTATAGCTTGCCCCATGTGTTTCAGTAAGTGTGTTATTTTATCGCCTCTTTTCATCCCCTCTTCTCCAATTCTGCTCGGTGACACGGGAGGGAGAGTGAGGGGCTTCAGGGGTGGGGTGGGGGGGGGCATCTGCACCCTACTTTGTTTCCATGGATACCACAAACACCCCACATAGAAAATTCTACACAGAATAATAAGTGGCCAATTGCGTCTGTTTGCTCTCCAACAAACCTCGGGATTAGAGGCATTTTCTTGTCAGAGGCATAAACTATTTTTATGTTTGCACGGAACAAGCAGGAAGAGGAGAGGGAAGAAGAGAGAGAGAGGGAGAGAGAGAGAGGGAGAGAGAGAGAGGGAGAGAAAAGGGAGAAAAAGAGGCACGGATATGAAAAGAGCATACTAATGCTGCGTGGTGACAGGTTTCTCCCTGCTTGGTTGAGATGAGAGAGGTTGGGAACAGAGTGGGGAGATAAAAAAGACAAAAAAGAAAAGAAAAAGAAGAAGGGAAAAAGAGATGCTCATAAAAGAAAAAAGAAACTCAGGTGCTCGGGGCAACCTGAACAAATGAAGGAGAACATGGCAGAGAAGAGACTGAGAAAGACGAAGCACATCATTTCAAGTCCAGTTAACTGGCAGCGCTGACATTTGTAACAGACAAGACGAGGAGCGGGGAAGTAGGCGTTGTTTAGCGGGGCAAACTCCAGCTAAATGGTTCATTTTTGCTGCTCTTTTCTGATGAAACACTCCTCATTTCTCCCTCCCCCCCCACCACCACCACCACTGAGTTTCAGAGAACATAACCCTAGAGTGCAATGATGTCATTATGATACCATCTGTTTGTTGCGATGGAAAAAACACACACACACACGCACTCGCACACATTAACACACACATGCACCAGATCAAATAACACGCAGAAGAAGGAAACCTTTGACATTTGCTTAGCGCGCTCTGTATCCTTCTACACATGTCAGACTCTTCAGGGTTTTATTGTGAAGAGGAAGTCTGATTGTTGACACAGAGGAAACTACAGCTGGATTCTTAGTGGCTGGCTTTGAAAGGGCAGGGCGGCGTCTTTCTGCTCGTCCTGCAGGGTGGAGCACTTCGCCTCTCAAGGTCAGAGGAGGAGATACTTTATGTGGATGCCAGTCAACCCCATCCCCCATTTAGGCATGGACACAAACCCCCCCTCCCCACCCACCCAACCCGTACAGTTTTTACACCTTTGTCGTCTACTGGTGGAGCTGGTTGGGCGCGATCCAATCACGGCAGAGGTCAGCTGACGTTGGCTGACAGCGGCTCTGTTGAGATCACAGTACAGGTTTGCTCACAGCTCTGCTGAGTGAAGATGTATTAGCTCGCCGTCTTGTACAAAACATTAATATGCAGAACAGTTGCTACATGAATTATACATCAACTTATCCGCAGTGGTGGAGTGGCCAGTTGTTTTTAGCGGAGTAGAGTAGTTACATGTCATTGTGACATTCCTACAAAACTACAGCGTCGTAAGACTTGAACTTTTACACCTTTGACATGTTACAACTAGAGATGCACTGATCTGTTATAAATATCTGTATTGGCCACAATACTGAAAAAAAATTCCAGATCAGAAATCAGTGAGCATGTGCCCAATCCATAAGGGCAGATCTATTAAGTCTAATTCTACATGACATTATATTTAGAATTACTAATTGCACTTTCTAGAATGAAGGTTTTTTATCTGTTTATTTTTACATGTTTGACTGAGGTAGTCAACCTTTGGTTTTCATTAGTTTCAGTTTCTTTATTATTTATTTTTCATTGGCTGTTCTACTCCTCATTGCACTGACCGAACAAATTAAAGTTGTGTTGTTTTCACACGTTTGACCAAGTTTATGGAGCTATTGGTGTATTTAAGTGAGCTGTACTGGTGCAGTTATTAAATGAATTTGTAATTGAGTACACTTATGTCTGTGTTTAAGAAAAGAAATGTGTTCCATTTATCACTGTTTTTCTGTATCGGACCGGTATCGGTCGAGGCTAAACCTCAGATATCGGTGTTGGTGTTGGAAGTGAAAAAAGTGGATCGGTGCCTCCATAGTTACACCAATAAACTTCTATTTTTGATTTGGAATATATATATAAGAATATATATGTTTGAATCTGATCATATTTTAGGAACGTTGTGCACTTAATTTGCAAAGCAACACAAAAAGGACTCCTGAGAACATAGCGAAAACAAACTGTTTTTTTGCCAAAGTACCAAGCTTTAAAAATACGTTGTTTACTTTTGACATAACCTGCTTGTAAATTGTGAGGTTTAAACTCTTTTGCAGTGCATTGCAAAAGTATTCATCCACTTTGAACTGTCTCACTTTTTGCCGTATTACAACCAGGAACTTCTATATACTTTGGTCTGATTTTATCTAATAACATAGCGTGTAATTATGATATTAGGTTTTCTGTACAAGCCTCAGAAGTTTTGTAGAGGATATTATGAAGATCAAGGAGCACAAAAGACAAGTCAAAGAGAAAAAAAGATTTTTTTAAACATAATTGTAAATTCTAAATATAATAAACAAAAAAAATTTAATAAACAATTAAAGACAGTGACCTTGCTTCTCCTTCAGAAATATTCTCCTTTATGCATACCAGTGCCTGCCTGTACTCATGTTTTGACTTCTGAACTAAATGTAGACAAACAGCAGGTACAAGCAAAGCCACATGGGTAAAGTGGCGTGCTGTGCATGCATGAGCAGGCCAAGCCGACGTAGCAAATGAATTTGGAGGGGCGTAATGAGAGATGGCGCTGGGCTCAGGCCCGATTTCACAGCCGCATCATTAGGGTGAGGCGGCCCCTTCCCCCGAATTAACGCGCACACACACATACACAACTCAGCAGAGTGGCCCGAGGAAAGACGACCAAGGTCAGTCGCCATGCGACTGTCTAATGAGAGGTGACAAGTGAGAAGAGAAGCTCCAGACTTTGCTCATTAAACGTACATTTTTAGGGCGCGTTTGTGTGTTTCCCCCTGTGTCCCAGTGCGTTTCTCTGAATCACAACCAAATTCATGTGGGGAAGAAACTGTATGTGTGCTAAAATATCCACATGATGCCCTTCATGTGACCTTTGTGTACTTCCTGGGAGGCAGGTGTTAAGGCCGTAGGGGCTGAAACGAAGGGCCGACATCTCTCTACATATCCAGGTCTTGTGAATGCTGTGAAACAACAGGTTTGTTTTGGCTACGAATAATTGTGTAGGACAACTGGTAACACAACTTGTCATGTAGATCAAAAATGTCAATTCGGGGAGTCAAATTGGCAATATCATTAAAATAATAAAATAATAGTCAAATAGTTTAGTCTCAATTACTGCTCAGAAATAGTTGTCTTAGGCATTAACATAGCAAGAGATGAAGGTACAAGTCCAGCACAGGCGTTTTCAAACAGCAAGGCTCTACACCACAACATCTCCTCCATGTATGAGATTTTAACAAAAAAGAAGAATTCAGCCTTCCAGTTAAAACACTTTTATCTATAGACTCACTAAACCAGTAACTCTCACCCATATAAGCAAAAGATGAAAGAGAAACGAAACTAATAAACTACCATAAGTAAAAGAGTAAAAGCATCTGAGTAAAATATCCATATAAGAATAGACCCAAAAAAATGCAGTGATGTCACAGTTAGCATCTAGATTTTATCTTTAGCCTAGCATTATGCTAGGATAATGGACAATTTTATGTATCTAGTAAGAAGACAAGACGCAGCCTTCACATCCAGGAGCCGGTCTCTTTGAACAATGGCAGATGAAATATTGAAAGAGTGGCTTGGTTTTACTTACTGACAGCAAGAGAACCTTGTCATCAGGCTCCTCTGCGCCGCTTCTGAATTCATCAGATAGTTCAGAGTCTTTCTGAGTTTGGCAAGTTTCACCACCAACTCCAGGAGCTGATGCAGTGTTTACATATGTGTTAAACAGAAGGGTTTGAAATGGGGAGAGCGTCAATGGATACCCAAGACAGAGAAATCCAAAGGCGACTGAAAACTCTTCTCTCCATGGTTTTGAGACGGTCAGAGGGTACAGTAAGAGGAGTGGAAGATGAAGAGCGGACTGGGAAGTGGATGTGAAGGATCCACTGTAGAGGTTAAAGGTTAGGGTTACACGGTTTGGCAACCTAACGCTTGAAAATTTTGTACTTATAAGATAATCTGATTCATTGTTTTTCATTTGAATTTTGCAGGATATACATTACATTAAATTTAGAAAAAGCTTAGAAATGATTGATCTTTATGTAATTCTTGACAGATGTGGAGTTCCAAACAGACTTTTCAGATACACAGCGCGTTCTGAGGTTAAAATCTGATTGAAGCCCGCCGTTGACCTCGGCTGATCTCATCTGGTCGCGATTGCAGGTTGTTCTCACCCCAACATTAATGCTCGAGCGTCCTGCTCCGCGTCCAGATGGCTAACCTTAAAGACAGCTCTCTGCAGCTGTCCTCTTTGCAGTTAACTCTCTTAATGACTTGTAACTCGGGATGCATCTGACATTTCTAGTGACAGCCTCGAGCTTGACGAGGAAGCCTGAACGCTTGATAATCACCACGGTGACACCATTAGGATGACGTTCAGGGACCTCCCTCAGACATTTATCAAAAGATAAAAAGGAAACGAGTTAAACCTCACATCCTGGTTTCATCTCGGCAGAAAGACTGACACGCCGAGGCTGCCAGCAGATCACAAACACTTGTGATTGTTATCTATCATCTCTGTGCCTTCTTCCTTTACCTTGGTCACATCTTCCTGAACTGGAGTGTCTGGCTTTACACATACGGCTGAACCTAGATAGTTACATACTCGTTTTTTTCCTCACTGTCTGAAATTAAATAAGACCAATCTTTGTCTTAGCTTAGTCAGAATAATCAAAATTATTTCTATTTGCTCGATGCCACAAAATCTGGTGAGAACATTTTTTAGAGATTATTTTGTAATTTTCCTCTAATTCATAAGTTTACATACATTTCCTCGGTATTTTGTAGCATTCCATTTGAACCACATGGCCTTGGTCTCGCCTTTTGGGTTTCCTTCCTGAAGCTTCTCACAATAGTTTGCTGGAATTCTAGCAGTCATTCCTCCTGACATGGCTAGTGGAACAGAGTCCAGTTTGTAGGCTGCCTCACACCCACACACACCTTTTTAGATATACACACAACTTCTCTATCAAACTAAGATCAAGACATTGTGATGGCCACAACAAAACATTGACTCTGTTGTCCTCAAGCTGCTTTAAAACCACTTTGGCTGTGTGCTGAGGGTTATTGTCCATCTGGAAGACCAATCTGCTTTTACTTCCTGGCTGATGTATTTAACTGTTGCTTCAATATTTTGCCACATAATGTTCTTTCATAAAATTTGTACTGCAGCAAAACAACCCCACAACATGATGCTGCCACAACCACGCTTCACAGTTAGGACAGTACAGGCATCATCCTTTTTCCTCAAAATGCAACAATGGTCAGTAAGTCCAATCTGTTCCACTTTAGTTCCATCAGCCCACTGGACGTGTCTCCAAAAATGAAGATCTTTGTCCCTGTGTGGATTTGCAAACTGAAATCTGGCTTTTTATGTTTCTGTTGAGTGACCTTTCAGCCCAGGACATTTCACTATGGATAAAAAATGACTCTTTCTCACAAACTTCAGCAGCATCCTCAAGATCTTTGGCTTTTGTTCTGGGGTCATTCTGCACATTTTGAACCTGAACCTGTTCATCTCTGCCAGAGCCCATCTCCTTCCTGACCGGTGTGATAATTGGACATTCCCAACATGTCCATACTCGAACAAAATTGTTTGAACACATGAGCGCAGCAAATTAAATTGCTCTCAAGGACGAATCCGACTGGTGCGGCTGCACGATTCTCTTCCTGATATCTTGGCGGATTTATTTTTGACTTCCCCATCATGTTAAACCAGAAAGCAGAGAGTTCCAGGTGTGGCTTTAAAACACATCCACAGGTGTAAGTTAACCTATCAGACTTTTGTGGAAGGAAACTGAAAAAGTTTGACCCAAATCGTACGGCTTAAACGACGGTCATCTTATACTGACCACATGTATGTTAACAAAAATCTAACTTAGTTTTCTGTCATTTAACAAATAGAAATAATTTTGGTAATTCTACCCAAACAAAAACAAGAAAAGTTTGGACTGATTTAACTTCAGACAATGAGAAAAAAAAATGTGTCTGTCTTTTAATTTAGTGTATGTAAATATCAGGTTTCAATTGTAAAGCTGCATGTTTTATAGCTTCTCTTATGACACATTCTCACTATTAAGACTTAAAACAAATAGTTTCCTTGGACAATATCACTATCTGGGCTGCAATAACTCCATGTGAAACTGAAATCTTTTCTCCTTGATGATTCCTCCCTTATTTTATCAGTAAAAGAGATTCTGTAAAGATAATCTTTAAACAAATCATGAGAAACTGTATAGAAGTGAGTCAATCTCATGACCCTTTTTCCCCATCAGTGATGCCCCTGAGTGACTTTCCTATCTTGTTAGTCTTTGTTGTAACATCATGTTCCCCAACCAAATAAAATTAAATCAATCACAACATGATCATCAGCCGCCTTAGTGTTTTCAGCCGTCCACTTTTCTATTTCCAACTGAGCCACAAACTGTATTAATAACTTATTAAATCAGATAATTGCATTACAGACATGCGTGCATTTATATACGTGAGCGCATCATCTTCTCTCGGATGGATTCGCCCTGCAAATCAAGTTAATCACAGCACTGAAAGCAATAATGAGTGTGGCATGCTACTCGACAAACTAACAAACCCATTAGCTAGTCTGCCTGTCTCCAAATCCAAAACCTTATATTCATTAGATAGTAATTCAGAGCAGAAAATGAGATTGAGATCCTTGATGCTACAGAGAAATGCATGCCAATCCCTTAGAAACAAAAAAAAGAAAGAAAGAAAGAAACCTGCGACGGCTGAGACAAGATCGAAAAACAAATTTCTAATTTTGTCCATGAAGTGAGAAAGGAGTTGATAATTAGTCTGGGATGAGAGGAAGACGTTCCAGACATGACCGAATCAGTTTTCAATCCATTCCTCTTTCTGTCCAATTTAACGCAGCTGCTGGAGCCGATCACGCTGAGGAGCACTCTGCGAGCTTATGTAACTCCAGGAAGAAGTGGTGTGAAAAATGGTGCCATCAATCCATTTTGCAGTTTTGTGCTCTTTACCGTGGGGATTTTGTCACACCCCTGCAGAGTAGCACATCAGGATGATCCAATTCAGCTCTCTCAGGTTTGTAGGACAAAGGGTGGAACATTTAATCCAAGATGCTATCAGCCATCTTTATGAAAATGTCGAAGCGATAAGCTAACTTTCCTTACCTTTAAATCAATAAGCGACCCGAAGGCCGTTTGTGGGCCTCAAAGTGATTTTGCGCTCCACAAAGACATTTTAAAATGGTGAAGGACACTTTATTTTTGTTTTAATTACTTCTTATACTTTTTATAACTGTTGTAGTTTCCTTGTTTTGTATTTATTATTTGAACTGACTGTATTTCTTTGTACTTGTTGATCAAATTTGTGAAGTCATTTTCACTTTAGCCTTTGTTTTTAGCTGGATAAATTGAGCGTCTGGCACATTTACAGAAATGTCAATTAATGTGCATTGTCCCTACCAATTAAATTAAACCTCAAATCTTTTAAAAGAAATTTTACTGCTAAATTTTCTCTAACAAGTTTAAATCTGCTTAAAATGTAAAATGTTAGGTAAAATATAGTCTTTTATAGGATCTGTGATGATTTAAAGATCACTTTTGTACAAAAATACATCCACATTGTTTGATTCATTAAAATACTGCATGTTTAGCTTATTGCAGAGCACAGATAAAATTACCAACTTCACACCAGAATATTTTTGTAGTTTTTAAGATGGGAAAAACAATCACATTTTTGAATATTTTTGTCCTTTCAACGCTGGTAGCAATCATTCATTCATCCAATAAAATCCTCTGTACTCTAGAGTCAAATGTGTGAACAGCAGCTACAGCTGGGCTATTCATCCAAGGACCTGTGATTCTAAACGCAGCAGCAAATCTTCAACAGAATGGCTGAAGCAAAAGAATCAAGGAGCTGCAGTGGCCCAGTCAAAGTTCAGATCTCCTTCTGATGTAAAGGTGGTGGTTGGGGCTTCGGGTGAGCTTCAGTGATGTTCTTAAAGGCTGATGAAGTCATGCAGTTACTGACTGCTAACGGTTTGGATAGCTGAACTGTTAGATCATGGAAGAATATTTTTCAGTTTTCCGTTTGGGCTTCATCTCTGTTTAATTAATAATGACAAAGGTAGAATCTGTTGCGAGTTTCTGCGTGTTTAAAGTTAGACTTAAATAATTTAGAGCCTGTCTATCTGTCCCGCATATCTACACGATTATATCAGAAGTCACATCCAGTTAAAGGTAGTGTACCTGGAGGATGAATGCGAAGTGGAGGAACCCGAGCTTCTGCTCAATGTGACGTCAATAGAAATATGGATCAAACATATTCCGTTGGGGTGTGCTAACGACTTTTTCTGAGAATACACTCGAATCATATTGATTTTATTGCGAAAACACTTTCATGCCGCTTATTTCCTCGTGTGTTTTCCCCTTTTCTTGCTTTCCAATCGGAGGAAACTCCATTTTGTTTTTGTATATTCGCACTCTGCCATCACTCTGACATTCTGCTTGACATTCAGGTAGCATAGCAACATGACAAGATGCCCCTACAGCCTGGTGTGAGAATATAGATGCTTTTTGAAAAGGTTGACAAGAGAGAGAGGGAGAGAGAGAGAGAAAGAGATGAAGAAAAAAAATGGATGAAGAAGAGGAGGAGGAGGACGAGGGGTAAAAAGTGGCGTGAATCCCTTCACAGATTCGCCTCTTCTTTTCAACCCTCCTCCAAAATCCCATTTGAAATTTAAAGCACTGCTTTTTGTGTCTGAAAATACCTTTACTCATGCTGCCATAATACTGCCCAGAGGGAGAAGGCTTCACTTCCTCCTGCTGACTTGCATGATTCAACAGGGATGAGCAATTGTAATGGAAATCACACATGCTCTCACACACACACAGCATCTCTAAACGCACATATCATCATATATTTGTACGTTTATTCTTCTTGCGCACAAAGACGTACGCCGACAACGCGGACCTCAGGTGGCAACACTTTGCACTGGTTCGTCGAGCACAAGGAGAGAAATGTGAGTGAGAAATAATTTGCTGTAAAAAAAAAAAAAAAATGTAGTGCAGAACCAGAGCACACATAAAACATGAAGCGCCGGTCATGGGGGGTTATGTAAATGCTGTTTCTTTTTCAACCGCAGAATTCGATTCATAATTCATAAAGATTAAAGATGAATTTCAGATGAGGCCGAGGCCCCCGTTCGATTGCCCCTTTTTCACCGGCACGAACGCCGCAGCCCAAAGAGCTTCTCATTTCTCAATGATTAGAGAGAAAGCAGATCCCTGTCTCCACTGACCAAATCAATACATCTGCTGATTTGATCCTTCATGTTCGGCTCCAGCTGCTCTTAAAAAATATATATATATATAAAAATAAAATCACACCAGCCAGTGTCAGATATCACCTTCAACAAAAGTAACTACTTGGGAGTTTTAGGGTCAGAGAGAGGTTTTTATTATTACTATTATTACCCGGGTGGTATTTCATGCATTGTAGCACGTTGGAAGCAATGACTGAATGTCTGGTTGGATGTAGTTAAAGAAAATGAATAACCTGGTTGGTAAGAAAATAAAAACAGGTGTTTCATAAAAAATTTTAAAAAAACGTGCAAAAGAAAACAGGAATGAATGTTTGTCAAAATCAATTCCATTCAGAATTTGGATCAAGTATCATGGGGCATCACAACTAAACTATTTGTTTAGTTGTTGTTTTTTCTAGGACCTTTTCAACAGTAATGCTTTACAGTGTTTTACAGAGAAAAATTAAAGAAAGAAAGCATACGAAACATGTATGCCAAGGATGATAACAACTATGACTAAAAAGTGCAACTACAATATTTATGAAGTACAGGGCAAAGGCTTCATTGTAAAAAAAAAAAAGAAAAAGTTGTTTACCTTTTTCAAAAGTGCTTGGAAATATTTCTGGAGACAAGATGATTGTGTTGCTTTGAATGAATAATTGAAACCAGAGTTAAAACCAGTACAGTAAAATATGTTAACAGAGATTATATTAACATTTATGAGTGTGTTAGCAAGCAGCACAGCAGTGACTTTTTCATTTTCAGTTCACCCCTAAAAAAAAAAAATCCTTTCATCCTTCCTGACTGCAAAAGCAGTTTAGATGCATTACTGTAGCATATTCTTAGGGAGAGCTAACATGCAAACACACATAAAGTTACCCTGATGTGAATACTTTAGACTTCTTATTAGGTTGGTCAGTCATTTATCTGTCCAGACGTTGAGTGGGAAATAAATCGTGACTGAATGACAGAAATTGTATAGATAATAACCGAGTTAGAATACAGTAAATGAGTAGCCATTAGCCACAAACAACGCTGCGTTGGGATTTCCCAATGAGCTCGTTGGGCTGCCTGACAACAAACGGTTACATACGCGGTGATAAGATCTTAAATCCAAAAACTGCAAATTTTACCTGTGCCTCATTTAAGGTACACGGTAGAAAAAAGAAAATTCGACAGGGTGAGACCAAATGCAAACAGTTCAGAAAACAGTGTAAGAATATCCAAAGTGACAACACGGATGTTAGCATCTGATTTATACGTTTCCTGCGTAAGCTAAGGGGCTATTTTACTGCTTTTTTATCAGTTGATCATCTCCTTTCAAATTTAAAACACCTGTAGCGCTAACCAAAAATGTACGACTCTGACATTATTTTACGCTACGCTAATTTACCTGAAAAGTCGTTTCAGGTATAAGTTAAAGATGAATTTCAGGTTATTCTTGGAAATAACTTACACTTCACTTCTACTTCCAAGAGCGCCAATTTAAACTAAAAGGATTATAGGCTGCTGCATGTAATATACAAATTTGATGCATTTAATCTTTGTACAGAAACCGACTTGGATTGATCATATTCGTTTTAATATGGTTTTTCTTCACATCTGCATACAACAAGCCCTCTTCTCCACAAGGCCGACTCAGGCTTTTGTTGACTGGAAATTCATTAATGACTTTTCCGCTAAACTTTAACAGGAGGGGGGAAAAAACAAGCTAAAAGGCTACAAAAAAAGCCCTGTCTTCCCAGAAAGATGCAGCAGCCCACTCCAGACTTTATCACTGACTCCATGATGTAATTAGCCAACATGGTGGTGCAGCTGTGGTTCCGCTGATTGTATTAGTGAATCAGAGATGTCTTTCTGGGCAAAACCCCAGAGATGGAAAGAGGGACGCTCAGACAGCACGAAAACACAATAAAGAGGAGCACCAGAGCCCACAGACCTCCGAGGGCCGGCTCCTGCCAGAGCCGACTCTGAAATCTGAGGAGGAAAAGTTTCTCTTTTCTCACTTTTTGTCGTGGTTCGCTGTTTGGGATTGTGTTGCTATGGGTTTAGGTCGCTCATGAGTTGTTATCTCTCAAACTCAGTACAGAAGCTCCCGACAATGAAAATACACACGCACCACCGCACATGGAAAAAAAAAACTCCTAGAAGGACACTGGGGACAGCTGGGGGGAAGCCCTCCTGGAATGAAGTGACTTTTGACACGAACGGCAACATATCATGGCCCTGAACTCACACACGGATCGAACATCACAATCAGCAGCCTTATCCGCCCCTGAGGGGCAAAGAGAAGGAGGCCGGCGAGGGAGATAAGCTCTGCTTTTACCCCACCACCTTTCTCCTCTCATTTCTAAAGCCATTCACCCCTCCATTTCCTCTTTTCCTTGCACACCTGCCCTGAATGCACATCCTCTGCCAAGCAGTCTGCGTGTGTGTGTGTGTGTGTGTGTGTGTGTGTGTGTGTGTGTGTGTGTGTGTGTGTGTGTGTGTGTGTGTGTGTGTGTGTGTGTGTGTGTGCGTGTGTGTGTGTGTGGGAGGGGGACTATCTGATCAATCTTTGGCGGGGGACACACAGAGGCCCCTGAAGCCACTCCATCCAGGGACAACAGACCTCCCTCAGAGAAGCTGTGGGTGAAGATTTTACAAGAATAGAGTAATTAGAGAGGCACTCGCCTTCTGGAGGAAATGAAGGAGAGATGAGGGGGAAGGGACGGGGATCCAGGAAGGACGGCTCAATGCAGAAAATCCTGCCGGATATTTTTGTTTTGTAAACTTTTGATCGTTGATTTTTGGACTTTCTCTAAGACTTCTAACGTTTTTTTTTTTCTGATTTTGTGTACTTTGGGCACTCATTTTCAATTTAATACTCATAATGTATCTTATTCATGTTTATGATTTTATTTCCTCATCAAACAAACACCTGGAGTGTTGCCTCGATCCTCTCATGCGTGTTTGAGGAATCCTTTAATCAGGATACCACATGAAACCACTGTGGCATATTGTAGCCACAGCTGACAAAACACTGATAGAAGTGAGGCTGCCATTCAATCGGCGCCACCAACAGGCAAGGTGAATTATGGACACAAAGTGACTGAGACACAGAAAACGGGGATTCGAACCAGCAAACCACCAATTAGAGGATGGACCAAAGACATTCTGACCACTGCTGCCCCCTGACCATAATAATCAGTGATTAACAGTTTGATTTTTCAAATGCATGACAATATTTTGAAGATTACTGGCATCTTCAGTTTTTGCAATTTCCTTTTGTCTTAGCATTGAGTAGCACTTAAGTTCTCGTAGCCTGTTGCTGCGCAATGTCAGTCAGGAAATGTCCCAAAGGAGGACATTTCCCATAACTTTTTTTTCTGATACATAAAAGAAAAAGCCGGTCCTTCATTAGAAAATCGTAAAAAAATTACCAAAAAGGCTAAATTAACATCAGATTAAGGCATTTACGCTGTCAGGAAGCACAGAAAGAGGGAAAGGAAACCAGATTAGATGCAAGAGGCATCAAGAGTCAAGCTAAAATCCTGTAACCACTGCAGAGGTGGTAACCACCAAGGAACAATCCAAGTGGAGACACAATGAAGAAATGGCCGGAGGGCAAACAGAGATCACACCACGGTCACGGCACGTGAGAGGAAAGGTTTACGGCTTCAGAGCAGTCAGGCATTAGAATATTAAATCAGAGTGAGCGCTCTCAAGCCTCCACAAAGAGCCTCATCCATCAATATTCTCTTTTGAGCGAAGCCTTAGAAGACGATGCTGAAACAAAGGACTTCTCTGGCCTGATAAAAAAAATAAAAAATTTGCTGAATTTCAAATGTGTCTTTACTTTTCCCCATCGGTGATTCAAAAATGCTCCTAAGCCTGAATTTAGCTTCATCTCAGTTTGTTTTCTCTCAGTGCAACCAAGAGAAGATTATCAGATCTAATTACAGAAGTCAATCTCAGTGCTGTCAGCAGGAAAAGGCTCAGATTAGGATGCGACCATATGGCTTGTTGGGACGACTGTGGCTGTGGGGTGAAGTTAAGCACACGCGCGCGCACACACACACACACACACACAAATATGCACACACACACACACACACACACACACACACACGCACACACACACACACACACACACACACACACGTATATATATGAACAGGAAGTTTGGCTTACTCATACCACATGAGGAGAAGTGAGTTAAACCATGCTGTCAGTCCAATATGTCTTCACCATCAGGAGTCATTTTAAACTAACGTACTTTTAAATTTGAGTTTATGTTCACATGAGGAGGTCAGAGATGAGATGGTCTGATGATTTGACAAAAGGGACATTTAATCTGGATTTCATATGAACTTTTACCTACAGAAGCAGATTCATGAGACAGTCAGGACAAGAATCAGTCTTGATGGATTGTTCTCGTTTCATAACCAATGGATGAAGGTTTCTTCTAATTTTGTCGTTTAAGTTTTATCCTCCTGTCTGGCATTTTTGGCCAGTTGTTCACCACAAAAAATCCTCACTTGCCCTAGAATGACATGGCAAATTTTGCAATTTTATGATTATCTCCTGAGCAAACAAGCATCTATCCAAGTAAATTTTCTCTGAAACCTTCTGCATCGTGTAAATGAGCTGCAGTAAGATCACACCATTATGACATGAATACATTAGCTATTACTCAGCGTGATCGTCTTAAAAGGCCAAATATGTCCCATTAAGGTATGAAGAACCATTGGGTTTTCTGAAACTGAGTAAATTTGTATAGAATCTGAAACATGTAAATTGTACACTGGATTTTTTTCCCCAGTATTGTTTAAAGCTACAACCCACACTTTAGGCTCAGATCACCTGGTGGAGAGCTTACCAGGAATCATAGCCTTAGCGAAATTCCTGGTGAATTTCTGCAAACCTACATTAATAAGTCTCACAGAGTTTGTTTTATTTATTGCAAATAAGTTCATGTTTTGCATTTTGATAAAGTCCAGGGTGATCTACCTCCTGTCCACGTCTACGTCCGCATTTTAGTGCTTCTTAAACTTTCTGAAAAGAGCTGACGTAGTTTGAGGGAGTCACAAAACACATCAAGGGTTCCGACCTCAGGGTCATACTTTACCACCACAAGGTACTAAACAAGCACTGCCCTCTGTTCTTAGCTAAGCTGTCTAGCTATTTTTTTTATTGAATTGCACCTTCCATTGAGAGCATAAGAAAAATTCCCAGATAAATGCAATGAAGTCATATGTCTCTTAAACCCCCAGGATGCATATCTTTGTTGATTACCATACCAGGTTTTAGGTGTGGTTTGGTCACCAGCCCAGCATTTAGACAGTCTGCAGGGAAACTGGAAATGTGTCCTTGGATGCTGTCAAATGAGGCGCACATGTAACAACTCCCAGGAAGACCTTTAACATCTTGTTATCCTGGGCTTTCACTCTGCTAAATGATGAAATGAATGAGAAAGTGTACAAGTGGATTAACTTTGAAGACAAGGCCAAGATTTACTTGTGCTCACGAAGGTCATTAATTAACGCTTCAGTCACAAAATCAGATTTGAAAACCACCACTGGCAGTCCATGAAAGGAGTGAAAACATTCGTTTTCATTCACATCAATACTTTTCTTCACACCAGGTGACAAATGTCTTTTTCCATGAAGTCGCTAAGATGCCACAAATCAACAGAGCCACACTGAACAACCTGATTATTAACAGTATATTAACTTCTAAAGACTCAAATGTTACGTTTCGTCTTCATTAGAAGACAGAGAATCTACTCTTATTATTGATTTTCAGACATGAAAACATTTGCTGATCCCCCTGGAAAATCTGTGAAAAAGCTTTTAATGCAAAAGTAAAATTTCACATAAAACATTCTTTGAATAAGACAGACTTTTAATTTGAGTAAATTTATTCAGAGGGTACAAATATTGAATGTTAAGAAATAATTGTTTTAACTAAATCAGTAGTTGCACAATTAGTGCCACCTCTGGTGTCAGCGCTTTGAACAGTCCTATTTTGTCAAAAAGGACAGCACTTAGTCTGCTGTAACATTTTCACAAGGTTAGAGTCTACGAAGAGAAAAATCTTTAAACATTTGATAATCTTTATACAAGATTACAAAAAGCCTGCAACCTGAAACTTTCATCTCGCCAACTTACTCCAACGGTTTTCAACAGAGTTTATATATAAGAACCAAGACATTTGATTTTGTGTTTGATCAACCACTTCTGTGATGCTTTGGCGATTGATCAATATCCTTCCGAGAGACCCAATGACAATCAATCTTTTTTGGATTTGTACTAAAAATAGCCAGGTATTTCAAAGTGTTACCTTGTGCTCTGACAAGGTTGCCAGGGCCTTTTGAAGAGAAACGGTTCCACAGCATCAGATACACTCCTCCATATTTAACATTAAACATTAGGTGTTTTTTTTCCAGATATTGATCTTCTGTTTTGAACTAAACCCTCCAAGAGGATTTGTTGCTGAAAACCCTAATTTTTGGTCTCATCTGACCAAAGTACAAACTTCCAGAATCGTTCAGGAAGCAGCACATGTCTACATTTGTGAAGCTAGTACAATAGGGGGCTTTTCCGGGTACGACTCCCAAACAAACAGCTGCTTGGCATGGTGACAACATCTAGAGCAGGAGTCTTCAACCTTAAAAATGTAAAGCCTTGCACAATGCACAGCTGAATGAGGTGGACCTAGCCCAGGCCTTTGAGGATGAAGCTCCTCCTTAGAGCTGCATTTTCCAAGCTTTCGCCTCAAAGAGCAGCCCTCCCTCTGACTTCCCCACTCAGTTCCTTCAGACTAGTCAGCAGCAATTAGCAAATACCTGGTTTAACTGTCCATCTGCTGAGTTCATTATACAAGCAACTTCTCAGTGCAAAGCTGGTAAAAATGTTGTTAAAGGGTTAACAGGGGAGCCATGTTGTGATGGCTTCCTGAAGGCGGAGCTTCAGAAAGAGCACAAGTTTTTAAAGAGACAGAAGCCCAATTTCAAAGTGTTAAATTACAAAGTCACATTTCTTTTAAGTCATATTTGACATATATAGCATTTTATAACATCCGAAGGAAACACAGTTACTTTTTTGGTACTGTAAAATAGCACTATATACCTGGAAAACACATAATACTGCCCCTTTTTTGGACAACTGGTAGTACCATTAGATAATAGTTCTTAATGTTTCTCAATGTGGGATTTCTCCCCCGAGTGAATAAATATATGAAAAGTAAAAGCTGGGTTTTCTAAATGTTTCAACATGAGATAAATGCATGGATTTTTACGTATCTTGACCAGAATGAAAGTTACTTAGGAGATATAGATATTATTCTCCTTGCAGGTTAAACTCATTTTGATGTAACTTACATCAGTTACTTTTAGAACCGAGGTTTATGTAGCTAGACTCCAAAGAGTTAATCATCTCTTTTGGCGAAAAGATATAGCGAGGCAGAAGAAATGCTTCCCAGCAAAGGTTAGTGGCATAAATAATGAGCGAACGAAAACTGCGCCTGTTTGGCCCTGCAGTTGCAACAAGGCTAATTAGTCCTTAAGGGAGAAAAAACACATTTTGAGAAGAAAATGAATGATTCGGAACTAATACAATGTAGTGATAACAAGAAGGTAGAGGAAAATAATCAAAACAAGAGAAATGAATGTGGAGGTCTCTAATGCACTTCAGAGAGCGAAAACAAAAGAAAGTAGAAGCCTGGTTTAAAAAAAACTACAAAGTTAACCTTATTTGCTATCGGTGTGCTATTGATTGGCAGCATTTATGTCAAAGAGGAAACAGGCACAGAGAGAAACAGATGCAGGAAGGCTAGAAACAGAATCCTGATCAATACTGAGAGAGCAGTGATTGATTTACACACATAAACACAGGCATAGATAAGGACTTTAAGACCAGGAAGGTAAAAACATTGAACTGTGCTGTAATTCAACACGTCACCGCCCAAATATGAGAGTTTTGCTTGAAGATGAGATGTGCTCGTTTTTTTTAGCTCTTAACTCAACTTATCTTCATTTTGCTTCTTCTTTGTTCTTTGATGTTCCGCTGATGCCATAATGAGGGCTGCACTGATTGCAGTTTTAAGGCCAATCCTCGATTACAGATTTTTAAAAAGCCTGACCTGCCAATTTGATTTTGGCTGATGTCCTCTTTTATGTCTGAAATGTCACTAAATATGGCAAGAAAGTCGCTGAATTGGCAACAGTGTGGTGACTATTGTTAACTGCAAATGGGCAGACATGACCTAGTGGGCCGGTCTATCAGTCAAACCTCTCTCAAAGGAAAGCAGTGGAGGACAGTGGCTGATTTTTAGATCTTTAAGGAGGTAGGTAAGGTTGGAGGATAAAATCAACCAATTACTGATCTCCCAAAGTTAAGGAAATTAGCACTGATAAATGGGCTGGCCGATAAATTGGTGCACCCCCAGCCATAACCACAACATTGGTGACTAGAAATGCTCTTAGGAAAATAAAAGTGATTCACAGAACTTGCATGTTTTGTGAAGTTTAACTGTTGAGATTTAACGGCAGAAAGGAAACGTTTTGCTGCCATATTTATGTTTCACAGCTTACAGGCGGCTCTCCTGCGAAGTGTGTGGAGGTTACAGGATGTAACCCTCAGAGCACTCAGAGGAAAGCACAGGCCATGAAAAGAATTTGTTCCCTGTTGATTTTCTTCTGTTTCGGCTTTTTTGTTTTAGCAAGGAATAAGGTACTTCTGAACATCAAACAAATTTTAATCGCTGAAAAAAAAATAACTCGAGTAAAAACAAAAAATTTTCAAATAATGATTTCGTTTACAGTACAAAGGCATACAAGTCAACCGGGTCTATATGAATGCATAATCCTTCTCTTGTTAAATGGGGACCTAACATTGTTTAAAAAAAAAATAAACGTTTGGTACAATTTTATCTCACATCTGATTGAGATCCAGTGTTTCATGCTCAAAAATTCTCTGCTGTGGCAGAACTGAAAATTATATTATGTTTGTCTGATATTGATCTACAAGAGCTAGAAGACATCATAAACACAAAGCAATTGTCAAAACATGATGATCATATTATTTTGTCGATCTGCTTCCCATATGCAGATAACAGTCACTGTCATATGAAAACATCTGAAACCCATTGGTGAGTCGGTATCAGTCAAAATCACACAAATGTGAACATGTTAAAATATGAGATTTGTCTTAATCACCTGTTTCAGTAAAAAAAATAAAATAAATTATCTCATTTAAGGATCCATTATCATGCTATTATGTTAAAAATGATTATGATAAAATTTGTGATTCACTAGGACAACAATAAACTAATAGTTGCTGTTTATGTTGCTGGTTGCATAGCAACATTGCAGTGTTATTGGTCTACTGAAATATTTGTTAATAGGCAAGATAAAACTTTAATGCAATTTTTCTTTAGAGAACCTGAATGTATGCAGTGAAAAGGATGCGCTGCCAGACAGCGATGAATTTTAATAGACAGACATCCAACACATAAAGACACAACGCGTGCTTTACATATCAATTAAACAAAGAAAAGTCTAATTTGAAGTATTCTCTTCTTCTCAAAACTCAGATAAATTCCTTCAAAAACATTCAAAGTATTTTTTGCAAATTAATTAAGGCCTTTGCAACAATCTTCATTACAAACAAGTCTGCGTTCCTGAACAGATTCCACACTGAAAAGGTTTAAAGCTCTGAAGACAAATATTTTGCAACATAAATCACGATGTCATGACTTTTTCTCCGGCTTTTGTGTCTTTTGTTCTGCATCAAATAAGCTTCTGATATATTCATCCAGTCATCTGCGACGACCCCTCTATTATAAGCAGGTGAGTAAGAACAAGGGGTCAGTTATAAGAGAAAGTCAAGGTAAGGCATTACCATCACATTACCATTTTAACACAAAAACCTGCATGCATTGCACAGGCTCCCATTTTTAAACAAATGCCCACTTTAATGAAATGGAAACAAAGTTTTTTTTTTTTTAACCAAATATGAAAATGAAAATGAAAATGCATCAGAGGGTCGAACAAGATGATGCATGTCAGCTTATTTTGTTTGTTGAGGCCTCTGCAGACAGAGCCGGAGTCATAAGCCTTTTTCGATATGTGTGATAATGAAATTCATTTCTCCCCCCCTCCCCTGTTCTCTTCATTCTCCTCTTCCTCCCCCTGTCCTACACACCATCCATTTAAAAAGGGAAGGCACTGCATTTAAATTACGTTGGCAGCTTACTGTAAGAGTCCACCGGGGAAATCGAAGAAGAGACAGATAGAGAAAGCGGGGCGGGAGGGGGCGGGGTGGAAAACAGAGTTATGGGAAACAGCGGAGGGCGAAAGTGCATCTTTAGATGGGGAAGATAGTGATGGGGATGTTGGGAAGAGGCTGGCAGGGGAAGTGGCGTGTGTAAGTGGATGAAGTGAGTAAAGAAAAGCAAAAGGTCAGGGAAAGAAGGAAACTCTGAATTAGGAGTTTGAAGGAAAGATGGCGCCGTGAAGTGACAGTGTTTGTCCTGCGTCCTTGATCTGTGTTGCACCTTCTGTCTTTCGTCTTCCTTTCTCTCACATTGCATCGGCTCTCTCTGGTGATGGATGGGCAAGCAGACCCAGGCAATCCCAGAATGCTTTTTGTCATCCGCGTAGCAGAGAACTGCTGCGTTTGGCTATTTACATGCAAATGGGGGTCCCCCTCCACCCGACTACCCCCCACACTCACACATGCACCTTCCATCAGTCCCATCTAAGCTCTCATTCATTCTGTCCAGGACTATTTTGCTTCATTATATAGGTGTCTTCAGGGAGTGTTGGGACAGAAATTCCCTTTTTAGATAAATATAAATGCTTCAACATCAGACTGACAAAAAAAATGGAACAGATAGCTTTTATTCATCAACCAAGTCAAACTTTAAAAGCCAATCTTATGATTTAACAGCTCATACAACCACCTTCAGCAGTGAGAAGGTGAAGTTGTTGGTAAATGTATGATTTTATTAGACTCTCAGATTAATGTTTCCATATAACACGGTTAACCGTCTGGTATGATGGTCTGAAGGCTCAACATTGCTTCCATTGTTCTATTGTGTTTTTGTCACATGCAGTTCACACCATGTTACTTTCTCAGACTCAGCCTCCCACTAGAGCTGTTACTCGGTTCCAATGGAAAACCACCCAAAATGGGTATTCAGGTAGAGCAGAGTCGATGCCTGACTAGGTTCTAGTAGAAAACAGTTCTTCTAATCCTAACAATTTTACTGCGCTGTTGACTTTGTGTTTACCTGCATCTGGGGGTGATAATGTACGAGGTTATACACTTCCCCCTCAAAGGAGGAGAAGACGATAACTGATAAGGAAAACCAGTGATTTCTGACCAGAATATCAATCCTGTTTTTGTATCTTTGATGTCTTTAAGAGATAGTGTCCACACTGGGAAATGAGCCGACATCCCCTATCTGTGCTTCTTTAAAAAAAAAAGCCGTTTTAAAATACAAATGATGAAATTTACATCGCACGGGTTCTGACGTCAAGTGGGCTGACATTAGAGCAGACTGTCCCACCTTGGGCCACCTTGATTCCTTTCCTTTTCAGATATTCAGTTGTATAATTTGCTGCTGTGTTTGGGGTTATTATTCTTTTGATGACTTAGGTCAAGTTTCAGTTTGGATAACCGCACATTTAGCTGAAGAATGCACTGGTATAAAGAGGACATGATGATGGGTTCAGTGAATGTACAGAGCCATGATAAGAGCTGCGTTTCCCTTACAAATGTGCAAAAAGCTTAGATGATGCAGTCAGTGAAACAAAAAAAAAAACACAATTTCACAATTGTGGTTTTTCTATTAAAAAACATTTTCATTTTCATTACCAAACATGGAGTGCCATCCTCCTCCTACCACTTCCTGTCATCCTCTTCTTTGTTGTTTCTGCTAGTAGTAACATCCGGTTGTTGATCATGTGACTTGTGTGATGCTAAAGAAGTGTTTCCACAGCAGTTTTTTCAAAATACACTAATTCTGATATGAATTTGTGTATTCATATCACTAACAAAACCCCCCACCTTGTTCTTGTCCTAGCATCAAAATTTTACACCCAAAAGCAAGAGTTTTTTGTTGTTTTTTTTTCAAAATTGGCATATTTCCATTAAGTGAATTTATTTTCGAAATGTCATATTTAAAGTTTAAAGTTAACTTAAACACAGCCAGTGAGGCTGAAAAACATTTATGATGTGGCATGGTGGCAGGGCTGAAAAACTAGCGCTGTCACCATGCTGCTGATAGCTGGTCTCAGGTGTTTGTGCTGATATATTCTGAGAAAATGGTTGCATCTGTAATTCAATCGATGGTTTGCTGGTTCAATTCCTGCTCCGTCCATCTGTCATTGATTCCTTGGACAAGACATTTCACCCACCCTGCCTGCTGGTAGTGATCAGAGGCCCCAGTGGCACCAGTGATGCCACTGGGACAATCTGCCCCAGGGTAGATGTGGCTACAATCCAGTAGCTTGCCCACTATCAGTGTGTTAATGACTGAATGTAGTGTGTGGGGTTGATAAAGCACAGGACATTGGCTATTTACTGTATTCTGTGTTTGGTTTTTGACAAACATGGTACAAGACCTTTTCTTACTCTGTGGCTGTCATCTATGGTGCAGTTTATTGGAGCTGCAGCTCATCTCATCCTCGGTAAGAAACCTTGGGATGACGTCCGATTCATGTCTGACTCTGTAAAATCAAGTCAAGTCTCTGGTTCGCTCCTGTTTCTATCAACAGCGAAATACAGCCAAACTTAGCCCTGTTGTCTCTTGTTCAGAAAAGGAAATCGTAATTCATATGATCTAGATTGTTGCAATGCGTTGTAAACAAAACCTCCCTAGAGCGGTTGCAGTCTGTGCAGAATGCTGCTGCTTGACTCCTGACTGGATCGTTAAGAGTTTTGTCATGCAGCTCCACTTCTAATGTAACTCCACCCGGTTCATTATCGAGTGGATTTGAAGATATTGCTTTTGACGTGGTGAACTCTGCATGGACAGTCACCAATCTACATCTCAGAACTTTTACATCCCTACACCTGCTGATTCTCCTCCATACAAAACAGAACAGTAAAGGAGACGGAAACTTCTCCAAGATCCTGGATGTCCCGTTCTCTGACTCTCAGATCAGCAGACTAAGCAGCTTCCTTTAAAGGCCAGCTAAAAACTTATATTTTGAAATCTGCTTTTGCTTAAATGTTTTTTGTGCATTTGTTATTTTTGTTTGTCAAAGCACTTTGTGATTTTTATCTTGAAAGGTATTTTAAAAATAAAGTTTTACTTACCATCTATACATGAGAAATCCCTAAAATGGTTTACAGGCTGGCTAAGTAAATGTCAAAAACATGAACTTTGCTTTAGTCTGTGTCATATTTTTATCCTTAGTGGAGTTGGTTTTCTAAAAGCTGGTTATTTTTCTGTTTGCAAGTCTGCCAAGCTTCATAACTTTTTTTCAGACACTTGAAGTGTCATCGTTTTTTTTTTTTACATTTAAACTTCCTTTGAGAAATACACAACATACATTTAGTCAATATGTGACATTTTTCTTTCAAAAAGAGAAAGAGAGAGAAAAAAATGAGCCCATGAAGCAACAGAGTCTTCCTCACTGTGTCGCTCTTTTCTCGTCATTTTCCTGTCCTTCCGTCAAACCCTTACAGCAGCACAAACAGACCATTACGCTCGACAGGCAGGCACGGTTCCTCTCTATCTGCCTCCGTCTCTCGCTTGCAGACTCAAACGCGCAATACACAACCCCGACACTTCCTCTCTGTGTAAATGAAAGAGGAAGTACGGAGGAGACTGAAGTGTAAAGAATCCTCTGTCTCCTCCGTCTCTCTCCCTCAGACAGGAGTGACACTGCAGCGACAACAACAACAACAAGGACAGTGACGAGCCGCACAGGCGAATTATTCATGAGCCCCAAAAGCAACACCAAAGGAGCTCAGTGTCTCCAAAAAAACTCACTCACTCAGCAGCCGGCTGAGCGTTTTCAAAGCCGTCCCGTTCATGAGTTACAGCCCGAAACTTTCACCCTGCGAGAAGACATTTCCCTCTCAATGGCGCCCACCTGGTCTGAGGAAGGAGCGCTTCCACGCTGAGGATTTGGGAATCAAAGAGCCTATTCTCCAACTTGTTTGAAAAGTTTGCAGTTTGTCACAAGCGGCGCTCTGTTGCCGAACAAGATAACTTTGTGTGCCACCTGAAATGGTACAAAGCACCGGTTACAGCACAAAGCTGCTGGAGGATACGCTCCTCATCCGTAATGAGGACGTAAACAAACTTTGTCTGGAAGTACTTTTGACTCGGGGAGACTTTGAGAAACACGAAATCAATACTTTTCCACAGAAGGAGACCTCTGTTTCTACTAGAAAAAGTAGCGATTGTCTCTCATCTTTAAAAGGAGCTCTGAATCCCACATTTTAATGACTTGTTATAGATGCTTAATGTTTATTTTATGCATGAAATGATTATGTGTTTTTGCTGGGCTTTTACAAAGACGCCTCTATCTGTGGTGTCAATGAGACAGACGCTTTAATGTTGGAAATCGTTTCAGTTCTCTTTATTTCAGCCCAATAATGTTCTGAAAATGTAAACTAAAAGGTCTCTAATGTTAATCTGCATCCATTCATTATCTATTATCCTTGCAGAGTGGCAGTGGGGGTTGGTGTGTTTTCAGTGGTAGGCAGAGGCAACCCTGGAACAGGTCACCAGGGTAACACAAACACACACAGGACAAACAATTATGTACATGCACTTTCACAACTGAGGGTAACTGAGAGAGACCAATTAACCCAACAGTTGTGTTTCCATTGACCATATAATTGCACAAATTGGAATTACTAAAATAAATTTTGCTTGATGGAAACATGCAGATTTAAAAAAAAAACTTATGTTAGTCAATAAGTAGTTTTTCGCTATAGAACCAGGTGGATTTTCAGCCGCTTATAAATGAGTATTTCGCAAAACTGCAACGGAAACTGTTGTCACGTGATCAACAGCCAGGTGTTACTAATGGTAAAGACAAAGAAGACGACAGGAAGTGGTAAGAGGATGATGTCTTATAATGAATTGTCGTGTGAACAAACCTTTTGACGTATGATTTTGATTGTGTTTCTTCTTGAATTGAAACATCGAAATTGGGAATTTTTTTGTGTTTAACAGAATACAAACAAAGTTTTGCACACATTTGTTATAGAAAAGCAGCTTATGAGAGGAAGCTAGGGTACCTGGAGTGAACCCACACATACACAGGGAGCAGAAATGTTCACAAGTCATTTTTTCAGTCAAATCTCAGGCTCTTTGAGAGAAAAGTGCAAGCCAAGTCTGAATTCTACCACCCAAAATCAGATCCTTTTATTCTCACCTTTTGCATCTCTAAAGGGGTCAGCATGGTCAGACAGAGGTTGAACTGTCAACGCACAGTCACGTTTCGGGATCGTGGTTTTCACATAGACCATTCTACAAGACACCTTGAAGTCAAGCTCCAGTGAAGCCCCTCCCGCCGCAGTAAACAGTTTAATGTTTTGTTACACCAAAATGTAACATTGCTGTGTCGTGACACAGCAACCATGACAGAGACAAGTTAGGAGGAGAAAATAATGATTGATGAGTTGCTACATCTCCGTGTCCTTGTAGAGTTCCCGCTAGCTTAGAAGGAAGAGAATGTCAGCAAAAGGTTACTTTGCTTCCTAAATGATCCAACGTCATTTAATACAGCATTTATTTGGAGAGATATTCATGTGGTCATGAACATCCCATGAGACACATACTGACTTCCTTTCACTCTACACAAGATAAAAACTAGCACCAAGACTTGAGTTTCAGGCCAGGAGTCTAAGTCAAGTCCCAAGTCTTTAGGATTGAAGTCTAGCCTGAAGTCTTTTGTTTTTATTTTTGCCTCTTAAGTGTGACTTGTGTCGGACTCTCAAACTGAAGTCTTCGCCTCTGACCATGCAGACCAAATGCAGACGAACCCAAAGTTTAGACTGGAACCCGGGAACGTCTTTCTACCAGGCAGCAGTTCCACCAGCAGCTTCACTGTGCAGCCCAATTTTATTTCAATAACATAAAAATATCTGAACTAACTCATCTGATAGTCATAACATTATCTTTGGTGAAGCAAAAATTTGAAGGATACTAGTGATTATAGTAAAAACAGTAACATTAATACTAAGCAAAACTAATTTAAATTTGTCTCAAATCACGTTAAATTTTAAAGAAATCCACCATTAGTGGCAACAATATACTTTATATGGGAAACGTTTATTTCAGTTCTAAAAACAATAAAGTAAAAACATTGGAGGTCGTTGAGCTCTATAAATTTAAATAATACATCGTCACACAGACGTCACCATTTTATGTTAAACTGAAATGTATCCTGCAGAAATGAGAAAAGGAAATTAAAATGAGGAGAGCCAAATGGACGAACAGGAGAGATTCAGCCGCCAAAGCTGGTTACAGTCAGCATCGGGATCAAAACATTTTCTCAAATATATTAGGATGGTTTGTTACAAAGACTTAAAGATGCTTTACTAACAAATCCATTCATAAACTTGTCTTGATGTTCTGTTAGCTCTTGCTAATGGTGTTAGATCTAGCTAATACAGTAAATAGTAGATCAAAGCCATTTTTTTGCCAGTTTGATTCAATGGCTATCTTATGTATAATGGCACATGAAAACTTTCTGAGGTGGTTTGCCCCAATCCAGATGTTTTGTGGGCTGTTTTGTTTAAAGGCTCAAATCCACTATAACCTGCTCGCTTCATCGGTCCGGTATGCATTCCGCAGGTTAAAATATGGCGACCTCCGAAGGTGAAAATGTAATAAATATATAAACAATTTTGAAGTAATTATGTGTGGATTTCTAACGCATCACAAACCATAGCTTTTACATTAAAAGGAAAATTACAAGATATTCATGTCAACATGTTCAACAAGACGTGGATCCCTCTAAGCTCGTCAGTTATTAAAAACATAGTGAAAAAAATCTGACTTTCTATCTCAACTAAACAAATAGTATAATTCAATTAATTTACATAGTGCCAATTAACAAATAAAAGTTATCTCAGGGACAGAGAAGTGGGTCAGACATGAAGGATGGAGTGAAATACAGGACACAATCCTGCAAAACAATCACTGCTAGAGCGTTCAAAAGATTCACCGTATGGCTGAATAACGACCCCACAAGGGTAAGTGGGTACAGACGGACATACGTACGGATAACAGCAAGCAGACACCAGTCTTCACTAACTCTAGTCCCTTTGGACATAAAGGAAGCTCCGATGTTCATGAGCTGCAAAATTCAGAGTCTCTGCCTCACCATAGCGCCAAACACAGAGGGCACGGTCGCCCTGAAGCTCTCCTGAGGCCCCACAGGGTTGGATCATATGAATGTGGGTCACAAACAACTCCTTCTAAATGCACTCGCGCTCGGGACGCCCACCTCCCAGACTGCCTTTGGGGTGAAAAGGAAGAACGGGATGGTCTCTCAAAGCGGGTAGTAGGGCGGAAAGACTACACGCAAACACAAGAGACACGGAAACACGATCAGACGAATGTAAAGCAGACTTGTACAAGATAAAATGAAACTTAAGTCCTGTAAGGTGAAAATGTTTCAGGGAGATGCAGCTCTCTCCTTTACAGATCAAGCAGCGAACAGAAGCTGACAGCGGATCCCCGTACCCTGCATATTGTGTAACATCATCTGAGCCCTGCTGAGCCGCCTGCAGTGCACTTCCAGAGACTTTGCCGTTTCCACCAGCCCTGCCTCACAGATCCCGTGACTAAGCCATGAATACTTCATGGCTTTCCTGAAAGCACAGGCCCCAGTGGAAGTAGCAGGCGAAGTGTACGAGTTCCTCTGCAGGTCACTGTGCCACACTGTCTCTGCTCTATATTTACTCCACACCGAGGGGATGTGTGAGCAAGCGTGTGAACGTGGGAGGATGTGTGGGTGGGGGGTGAGAAAAGGAGCGATGATAGCCGACACATTTTTTGCACTTTTAGATGTAATATAGCTGCTTGATGAAGCCGGAAGATAAATAAATCTGTGCTCGTGTTGCAGGTGAAATAATCCCCGGTAACATCACGAGTTCGCCTGCTAGGAACCTCCGTGCTCAGACTTGCGTGGAGAACATATTCATCAGAGCAGAAGAATCATGTCTTGCACCGGCCGTTGGATGGGGGAAGGGTGTGTGTGTGTGTGTGTGGGGGGGGTGTGTGTGCGCGTGTGCGTGCGTGTGTGTGTATATGTGTGAGAGAGCTAACATGTGAGACAGACAAAGATGACCAAACACTAAGCTACAGACAATCTGTGCAGCACATTTCCTGTAGCTCTTTCACTGATAATAGCAGGGAACACAGACAATGGTGAAGGTGATTCAATAAACAACCCAGATGGTTCATTTTGCAACAGAAAACACACACACACAGACGCACACACACAAGGTGTGCCATGAAAACCTCCTTTGCAGAACTTGACATATGGCGCACACAATTTCCCTCTCAATTTCAACTCCCACAGACGTTCCTCGCGCACTGCAAATTACCCCCCCACGCCTCCCTCCTGCAACCCCTGTTCCCTCATCTCCCCATCTCGTCATCCCCTTCCTCTAAATTCACTCTTCTTTCTAAAAGTCATCTGCTCGCTAAGCAGTAAGCAACATCACGGGCCGCTTGCAGAAATGAGAGTATACAAATGATTTGTGGCACAGCCGTCCCACTGGCGCCAGGCTGCGAGGACGACAGGGTTGGAGGGGGTGAAGGAGCGAGGGTGGTGGGGCGGGATAATGTCACTTTCACCTTGTGTTTCCCTAGCAGGCCCATGATCATCATTTTTACCCATTTTCATTGCAAATTTGCTTTGGGTAAAAGCTAGCGAGGGAGGAAAGCAAGCATGAGGTGCTGCCTTTTGCTGAGTGGAGTCAAAAAGGCAAAGATGGGGGTAAACACGCTGGAGGAGGGTGGATGGACATATATAAAGGAGTGGGTGGGGGGGTGTAACAAAGAGGAAAGAAGTGGGGGGGAAGGTTGCATCTGCACGGTGACCTTTTTCTGATCCAATCTCACTGATGAATCCTAATGAAGGATTTAATAAAAGCACAGTTTTGCAATCTGTCTCTGCATCAAAGCGTGCAATTCAATTCAACAACACAGGCCTCGCATCTACATCTCCCAATATTGCAGAAAAACCCATCAAGCTATTCCCCGAAAACAAGCAGGCACATGTTTGCATATGCTTGGTAAGAAATTGGAGAGAGAGTGGGGGGTGGGGAGGGGGAGGAATTGGCTGGGCCGCAAAGCGAGCGGCTGGCACATTTGTTCCAGCTGTAGCCTAATGTCAAAACTCGTCATATTCATTTGGCCTCCTAATGAGCCTAAAGTCAACAAGGTGCAGCACACATGAGTGGAATCGCCGCAGCAGCCCCACCGCTTAATGAAGGGGGTAGGGGAGGAGTGGGGGGGGGGTGGACACGGAGGAGCTGGCGGTAGGAGAGAGGGAGAGCAGAACATGGGAAATCATTCCAAACTTGATAAGACAAACACTCCTCACACACGCCGTCATCTGACATTTCGGTGAAATCAAAAGGGCACACCTGCTACACTGTCAGCGAGCTCAGAGTCTGTAAACAAGACAGATGGACAGATCAACACAACTGTCTGAACAGCTGCAAGTTGATGCAATAAAGCGATGAAGAAGAGGAGCAAGTGCTGGCAGACAAAACTAAAAATGAAACTACCGCTGGAGTTTAAAACTCCCGAAACACTCGACAACAGTGACATCTGCTGGCGATGAGCTGGGATTACAGCAGACTATCCCAAACTTATCTTGGCACAAAAAAGAAGCTCTACAAAAGTAAAGCAATGAAATACTGAGGAAGACTTATCAAACCGGCATAAGGTTGCCTCCGCTGCACCAGAATCAACCTCCATGATGAGATCAACAGGAAAAGTTTCAGAATGTTCTCATTGGTGTCTCAGTCTAACCCGGTCAACTTGTGTTTCTTTTGGTAGCTTATAAGTTCAATAAGAGAACTGCCCTATAGCAACAAGAATATCCAGTTAACAATTGGTGTTTTGTTAACTTATGTGTTGACACAACTTTGGTTAATCTCTTGACTTTGGGAATCATTTTAATCACTAAATGACTCTTAGATAAAATTACATATTGTTATGTGAAAAAGTATTTCCCTTCTGTTGTTTTTTTTTTGTTTTTCCCCCCTCATTTGTAAATGTTTAATGTCCTTAAGCAATTTGTAATATTAAATTACAATGACTTGAGGAATTACAAAAAGTCTTTGCTTGCCACCCAGTTTTTGCTGCAAACAGCAAGTTGGAGTCCATCTATGTGGAGCGAGCAGTTGGAAATGCAGCTTTTTACTGGATAAAATAAAAAATATGCTCTATGGAACCACAAAACATGCCATAGGAACTACGTCAGCTGGTTTTATAGATCAATAAATTCCTCAGTAGAAGAGATGAGTTAATTAAAGGGGCAGTATTATGTGTTTTTCAAGTAGATTCTGCCAATTTATAACATAATCAAGTAACTTTGTTAACTTAGGTTGTTAATAAAATGCTATTTATATCAAATATCTTAAAATAAATAAAAATCACTTCCTAATTTAACACCTTGAAATTGGGCCTCTGTCTCTTTAAAAACTCTTATTTTCTTCCTGAAACTGCCTTCGTGAAGTCATCACAACATGGCTCCTGTATCGACTCTTTAACAATGTTTTTGCCAGTGTTGCACTGAGAAGTAGCTCCTATAATGAGCTCAGCAGATGGGCAGTTACACCAGGTGTTTGCCAATTGCTGCTGGCTAGTCTGGAGGAACTGACTGGAGGAGTCGAGGGGAAGGATGCTCCGTGAGGTGGAAGTTCTGAGGAGGAGGTGGAACTAAGTCCACCCAGCCGCTTTGCACAGCGGATTGGTTGCCATGGAGAGAAAAGGGTTTCTCAAACATGCATGAAAGAAACAAGGCAACACTACAGGTACATTTTTGATGAGGGAATAACATTATAACACCAAGCTCAAAAATTTCAATTTTACATCAGATGACAGACTTTATGTAGAACTGCTGCCTGGATCTGAGAACATGTAATGTTTTCCTGATTAGACTGTACACTTCAATTACTTTATGTAGCCACAAAATGCATTTATGAGACAGTTTGTGCCAAAAATCTGCATGAGCCGTAACATCTCGGTATAACATTTTACATATATACGGTAAATGTGGACGTTTAGGTGTGGCCTCAGTTAGATGCAGATTGGTTGTGTGTCTAAATGTGTGATGGGAGAGTGTGGAGCGACAGCTGTGCCACAAATCAGCACCCATTTACTGGTGACAGAGTCATTAAAGCTTGCTCATCTCATAAAACACAATGCACATGGTCAAACACCGTGCACTCCATTCACGCTCATAACTCAGCCTGCTGCGCACACACACACACACACACACACACACACACACACACACACACACACACACACACACACACACACACACACACACACACACACACACACACACACACACACACTCGCACATGCAAATGCAAATACACAATCCCACAAAGCTAAACTGAGTGTGTCAACCAAAGCGAGTGTTTGGGGGGCGTTTTTGTGCGCGTGTGTTGTTTTTGAATCTATAATAAGGAGGGTGATAACGACTCTGAAGCAGAGATGGATCTTTACTAAAAGCAGTGCAGCAGTTAACGGTGTCACACTTTGTTTTACGATAAGTGCAAACCTCCCTTTCCGCTCCTCTCCCTCTCTCAATTTAGCAAAATTGCACAAACTATATGAACATTATGCAAATAGGCAGTAAAGTCCTCTCTTTTCGCAGTGCTCCACAGTCTAATTAATCTTTAAGACTAACTGAGTAATCCAGGGGAGGCTTTGTTGAAGTCAAGAGCTGTTTTTCATTGCTGATGCTGACTTCTACCTGCTGCTTTCAAGTCCACAGATTAATACACCCTATTATGAAGTCCCATCCAAGGGTTAATGTGCCATACAAAGGCACTGAGGTGTAAAATGTCACCAACCTCAATCTGATCCGGGGTCAGCTGCTAGACACCCAGAAGGTCACAGCAATACCTCAGCCGACGCATTGAATCAGATCAGTTTAGAGAGAACTGGGAAATGCGTGCGTCACCGCAAAGTAAAGGTTATGTATACAGATGTTTTCACAGATTTACAAAAAACACATCAAAGTGCTTTGAGATTACAAAAGGAATATAAATACAACATCAGCTTCTGGCTGACAGCTACTAGTTGACAGAGCAAATGAATGCTTACAGCTGCAGCACATCAACAGCATATTGAGATCTGTCATAGAGAAAGCTCAGTGGGTCTGAAGGTCTGAAGTAGGGATGCACCGATCCACTTTTTTCACATCCAATACGATACGGCTATCGGAGGTTTATTATCTGCTGCTAAAAAAAATCTGAGCTGAATTGACCTAAAGCGCTTTGTGTGTGTGTGTGTGTTTTTAAAACACAGACATAAAAGTACTGAATTTAAATTGATTTGATAATTCTGCATGGGTACAGTACATGTAAATACACCAATAGCTTCACAAGCTTGGTAAAACATCTAAAAACAACACAACTTTAGTTTGTGTTGTTGGCTGTATTTAATACAGCCAATAAATACATTGGCTGTATTTATTTTACAGCCAATGTAAAATAAATAATAAAGAAACTGGAACTAACTAAAACCATAGGTTGACTATTTTGGTCAAATGTGTACAATAAAAAATAAATAAAAAAGCACGAAGTCGCTCATATCACAAAACATAGAAATAGAAAACGGAGTTACAATCAGTCACCTCCACAACATGGATGAAATCTAGCTGTATATTAAGAAAGAGATAGGTATCCACCTAACCAGGATATATAGCAAGGACATTGGGGTGTCATTCAGACTATATAAGGGAAGCAAAATTGTGCACAAGAGGGGCAAGGTGATCACTACCAGGACTACCAACATTACAGATATTAAAGATAGCTATGAATGCCTTGTGATTCCACAGGCAATTAGTACCTTGGTGAGACCAAAAGGAAACCTGCCTCAAACAAATGCAAAGTAGGAGGTTTTGAGAAACAAGCTGTACACTCAAAAAAAATCAAAACCATCAATGGCTACACCTTGGCAGTTGTCAAATACACTGCAGAAGAATGAGATAGAAACCTCAGATATAAAGACAAGAAATCTCTTCACAATGCACAGAGGATTTCAACCGAAGTCCTGAACCCTGACACTCTACACTGAGTGGACTAGTGAGCGCTAAAAGCAGGAAAACATCACAAAGAAATGATAAACATCACGAACAGGAACCAGTACAGAGAAGCCCAAACTGGAGTTAGTAAAGCTATTCTGTTTGTAGCAGCAAATATCCTCGTAGCCGAGTTCTGCAGAATCTGATGCTGATCCAGTATGGGTCACATTGGAGACAAGCAAAAGCAAACACATGCGAGACTTATCATCTCCAGTTTAGTGTTTGATGTGAGCTTAATATTATTCTAAATAATCTGAAGCCACCTATTTGAAATGATTCTCATAAACACATTTCTGAGACTCAATTCAGCAAAAGGGCTTGAAGAACAAATTATGTCACCATTTACAGGAATATGATCAGTCTTAGAACTCAGTACAGCTGGTGTCATCAGCATAGAGCTTATACCAACTAATAATCTGGAAGGACAAAGAGAATGGGAACCAGGACTGAACTCTGCGGTATCCCACAAGGCAAAGCGGTCCTTTCCGATATTATCTCTTCAATCACAGAAAGCAGCAGAATACTCCCCTTTGTTTCAACCGGCTTCTTGCCACTAAAAGGCCAAACACATTTCATCCCTCCCTTTGGGATAAACCTCTAATGACGCGAGTAGGAATAATTTACTCAGTACATTATACATACAGGCCCAAAAATTAACATCTGGATGAAGTAAAGACTTGTAACATGTAAATCTGAAATGTCCAACAGACACACACAGACAGACTTCCTCTTTCTGAGGCATCGGACTGACCTTTCTCTGAGAATCCACAATCCTTCATGGTCTGGTCCCAGTCAGAGTGAGTGGGCAGTGGAAGTGATGACCCGTCACCATGCAGAATAACTTGGCTGGACATCACCCTGTGCCTACAGGAGGAAAGTCACCAAATCCACAGTTCTAAAAAGTTGAAGTTAAGGAAACACAAGTTGGAAAAGTTGTGCTTTCCCACAACTTGGAGAAGTTGGACTGAAAGTAGTCCAGTGAAACCTGGTTTCATTCTGACTGAATTGGATTTGCTATAACCAGATAATACAGATAGGACTCTTGCGTTGGTGGTTCAGTAACAAATATTGTCTCTGTAGAAAGTTTAAAAATCCTGAGTCATGAAAATAAAGATGAAAAAAATAAATAAAACATCAGCTTACCTCAGTTTACAAAAGCTCAGAATATGCTCCGACTTCAACGTTGAAACCTAATTTTCAAATTTCTTCATAAACAAGTCTACAAACTCTACGCCAAGATTGCAGGATAAGACAGACCAGAATAAGAGTTCCTCTTTTCTTAAAGAATGCAGACTGATTGGTTTTGGTGATACTCTGGCATAAGAGAGTCACGATGTTGTCCTTGCATGGGTGGTGGAGAAGGAGCGCAAAAACACAGGGGGTCACATCCACAAAAATGAGGCTGAGGGGCAAAAATCTCACAGGGGATGTTCCATGGAAAAGCACATTTACATTCACTCTGATTACATACAGCCTGTGGTGTGCTTCTCTCCTCATAAGCAAAGTAGGGATGCTTTGGAAAGTTCAAAGTTAAACATCAGTGTATTTAGAGAAGAATTTAAAGTAAGGACAGATAATCTTAAATTAAAGTATGAGGGTAAAAGTACAACATGAAAGCAGAGTCATTCAACAAGCTGTTGTTTCCCCCAGGCAGCTCCAGGCATCCCACACAGTTCTTCATAGTTCTGCCTTGTGACTGAGCGGATCTTCTCTTTAGCTCGTCCCTTTAACGTTTTATCCCATGGTTTCCCACTCCAAACACAACAGAGGCAAACTTCTGAAAAAATTAAGCTCAAGTAAATTTTTTTAGTCCAGCCAGGAATTAAAAAAAAATGTGTGTATGAGGCGTTTTTTTCTGCTAATAATAAGATTACAGCGTCACTTCTTTTAAAGTTTAAAACTCAAAACATATAAACAAACAGGGGAGGCACCTCACCTGGATTGGTGTCAGTTGATGTCCGTTGGAGGTTGGAGGCGAGGGCGCGTGGGAGGAGCCTGCTGTTATTTCCCTAAACAGACACAGAAACAGCACCTGCCATTCAAATACACAACTAAACCAAAGCATGTCTACAAAGCCCTCCATTTGCCTACGTTTGAATACACCAACGTAACGTCAGGACACTGGGATTCACCGGGCTCCTCTGAACTACACACTCATCGGTTGATGAGAGTCAATAAAGTTTATCCTAGAGATGTTTCAGGAAAAACACAACTGCAACTCTTCTGTGTTCATACTATGCTGACACAGTCCGTGTTTAACCGAAAAGTCAAGCATTTACTGTAAATAGTGAGGTAGCTGGACTGGTTTCATTCTGACCGAAATTGTTTTTTTCTTAGAGCAGAGAAACCCTGCCCCCTTGTGGCATCTAGCTGTAAATGCAGCCTCTTGGAAAAAAGAAGAATCAGCGCCAGATAAGATATAATGGTCACCAAGCAGCAGGGGAAGTATTTTTGATTTGCAAACTCATGGTGGTGTGAAAAGGTTCTCGTTTACGATGCATCAACTCTAAAGTATCACAGGCAAGTTCAGTTCTTAATAATCTTTTTTCCCCTTCTCATTGAATGCACTGAAATGGAAAACTCCCACTTTTTTCAGTCTGTGAAAGGATTATCTAGCAGTATGTTCTTTGATGATGAGTTTTGAGTTGAGAAGAATCAAATGACGGGTTAGGGACATAGGCTATGTCTTGATACAGCATCATACAGTGTTGTTCATACAGCTATGACTACAATCTCAGCTTGCTTGCACACCAAGATTTTGTCTCTAATAAAATAAAACTAAGGTAAACAATTACCTTAGTTTTATTTTATTAGAGACAAAATCTTGGTGTGCAAGAATTCGTTCAAGCTCTAAATCCTACAAGTTCACCCTTTTAATTAATAAAAATTAGGGTGCACCGATTGCAGTTTTCTGGTTGACCTGACCTGCTAATTCTGATTTTGCCCGATGCAAAAATTCAGACTTTTGTCTGAAAAGTCAAAGTTTCTAAGTTGGCAAGAGGGTGACTACTGTTAACTGCATACATTCACACCTGACCTGTTGGGCAAAAGGGGACAGAGGCTTACTTTTGGACCTTTGCGGAGGTAAATAGGCTCAACCTGTAAGTATCGGCTGATCACTCAAAATTAAGGAAATCGGGGCCAATTTATTGGTGCACCCAGGGGTGAAAGTAAGGGGGTACGGCAGGGTACTGCACTCCCCTAAAAGATTTAGCGGGAGTACGCAGTACCTGCAAGAGAGTGGAGCGGCTGTCTGCTGTAAAACATCAATGGGTTCACTGTGCAGCCATGAGTTCACCCACTAATCAGCCGTGACTGATTAGTTTTTCAAGAACAATCTAAAACACGACTAAATGAGTTTTTTCCCATTTCATATTGTTTCTGAACTGTTCGTGCTTTGCTAAAGCATGGGCGCAATATGTCGATCGCGGAAGGTTTTGAGTCGATCTCGGCATTAGGTGACAAACTGAACGCTGCCAGGAGGCTGAGAGCAGCACGTCCTCCTCTGACTGGCTTAAAACGTTCGTAACTTTATAAAAGAACAACAAAAAATCAGCAAAACATGTTCAAATTAATGACCCAACGAACAATCTCAGTAATTATTGCTTCAACAAGGTGTTGTTTTGAAAAACAGCTCTTGACTTCAACAAAGCCTCCCCTGGATTACTCAGTTAGTCTTAAAGAGATTTTTGCCTCTAATTTAGTGGAATGTTGATGAGACTTTCTCCAAAATGATAACCTTTTTCAACCGTTATAGCTCCACTGTTGAAAATGAGGCTCTAACATTCACAAATGACAGTGAAATAAAATCCAGTCCAACATCTGGTTTGAGGTGATTCCTCTGGAACCTGTTGGAAGAAAAATATCCCAACTTCAGAAGATGAGCTTTAACCTAACAGAGCTCTGTGGTTCCTCTTGTCAGTATGAGAGTCAGGGTGAGGAGGTACCATGTTAGGAAGATGAAATAGAAGCTGCAGGATCTTCAGAACAAACAGGTCATGATGCTGGGCTACTGATTATCCCTCTGTCTGGACACAGGATCAATATAACCAGTTTAAAAGCTGAAATGAATGGTTATATGCCAGACATGGAAAACTGGGATGCCCTCCATGCCATGATGTTCAGAATTTAGGTCTCATGGCATCTCAAGGTGTCAACATTACATTAAATACAGCTTTATTTTGTAGCAATTCAAGAACTACCCAGCTTTTATTGCTTCGCAAAAAAATTAATTAGCACAGAAACTTCAAAGCACACAAAGAAGTTATATATATACACACACATATATATATATATATATATATATATATATATATATATATATATATATATATATATATATATATATATATATATATATATATATATATATATATATATATATATATATATTTTGTCATAGTACCCCCAAGAATTAAAAACTACTTTCACCCCTGGGTGCACCCCCAAGTAAAAACGCTAGTGGAAAGTGAGGAAACACTTATGATGCAGAAACAGGAGCACTTGACCATCACGTTGAAGCATTAAAAGTTTCTTTCTCTGGAAGTCCGATGGAATGGTGCTTTACCGCACTGGACTTAACTCTTTGCGTTGTCTTAGTGATGCAAGGTTTGAGTACAGCTGATTGGCTGTAACCAAAGGTTATTCGGTTTACATACACCAAATAAAAACATACATCCACCTGTTTTTTCTCACAGTCTGAAGTTAAGTTTGACCAAGCTTTTCTTGTAGGTCAGTTAGAATCACTAAAATTATTTCTATTTGCTGAATGTCACGATGAAGCAAAAAGATTCCCTACTTTTTTCTCTGTATTTTGTAATGTTACTTTTTAATTGAAGGACTAGGGTGAAATATGATGTACATCCTTCCATGAGCTTCTCTCAGAGTTTTACTGGAATTCTGACCCATTCCTCCTGACAGAACTGTGGAACTGAGTCAAGTTTGATGTCGGTACAGAACATGTTTCACTGTGGATAATGACTCTGTCTTACCAGCTTCAGCCAGTGTATTCATGAGGTCTTTGGCTTTTCTTCTGGGAACAATCTGCACATTTAATACCAAAACACATTTATCTGTTAGACACAGTACCTGTCTCTTTACTGACCGTTATGATGGTTGGACATTCCCATAATTTCTATACTTGCACATAATTGTTTGGACAGATGAAAGCAGCAGTTTCAAACATCTGGAAATTGTTCCTAAGGTTGAATCAGATGTGTGCAGGAACACAACCTTCTGCATCATTCAGGTGATTGGCAATATATATTCATTTGAAGATGTTTTTATAATTTTGACCATGTCTGGTAGATAGATCCCAGATAGAATTGACACCTTTGTAACAAACTTATGGCAATCTTTGGAAAACCAAGAACTACCGTTCAGTTTAAAAAACTGAACTCTGGTTTCTTTGAGGCAAAATGCAAAGAAAAGACGGATTCCTCAAGACTGTGCTGTAAAATAGGCTTCAATACACATACCAGCCAGATGGTGCTGGTTAAATAATAAATAAAGGGGTGAATCTGGGTCACATACTTATTTATCTCAACAAATCTATGAACATACATGCATCAACACAGCTGAAAGTCACATGAACAGTCAGATGTTTCATCATAACCCACTACAGACTACTACAGGTAGTTCATCAGGTAGGTGTTAAGACAAAAAACATCTCTACAGTGAAGAACCCAGTTTACCATTACAAGGCTCTTGTAATAATAATAACAATCAAAAATGACTGTTGATCCTTTGTTTGGCTGCGTCATTAAGACATGAATGCTTCTAAGGGCAATAGATCCATAAACAGTGAGGTGGCTGGGATATGGGGCAGGAGGGGCAACATTCACCCTATATGTACCAGACCCACCTGACCAGGGAGTCTAGAGGAATTGAGCTGTCTTGATGAGCTCCAACAATTATTTGCATTTCTGTTTTCCTATTTTACGTGTTTGTCCCTAAAATGATAGCAGGATCGAATGTTCAGGCAAAATATTAGGAGATTCACTATATTTGAAATTTATGGAAACTGTTCTTTAATATCAAATCAGCCGAGTTTTGGTATTTAAAACATTAAGAAATCATAGACACATTGTATGTTTATATTTACTTTCCAAAGTATGCACAGCGCACTGGTTGGCAGAAACCAGGAGGTGACTTTAAAATCAGCAGCATTCCACTGAGGTGACACATTCCATGTAACCAAAGCCAGGTTAGGCCTTCAGGAATTAGTGCACTATGATCCATGGTCTCACCTACCACTCAGGATCCCAACATTCTTCTCTGCAGGTGGTAGGCCCACTTGAATACATTAATGTCCATAAAACTTGAGAAACATATTTGCATTTTACATTATGTAAAGTTGGGGCATAATTTTGGTTTTAAAATACCAAAATAATCACAACTTTATATATTTGTCTGTCTGCATTATATTTTAAAATATTACATCAGATACTTTTGTACTCTTACTTGAGTAATTATGGGACTACGTTTTACCTTTACTTGAGTAAAAATATGATGCTACTCTACCCAGCTCTGTCTGTTGGTCATTTGTATTACTAATTTATTTCTCTTCTTCCTCCTTTTCCCAGCACAACATCTGCTGTTATTGGCCACCTTCACCGCACCTGTTCGACCCTCGAGCCAATCACACGCTTCAACCGTTGCTCCCCAAGATGGCGGCTTCCAGTGAGCCGCTTTGCTCATCCTCCCAGCAGAACGATAGATATCGCCTTATCTCCGGATCATTTGAACTCTCCCCGAGGCTGCCCACAGAGAGCTGAGCGGAGTTGCGCTGTGAAACACGGAAGCCGTCCCTTCCCCTTTGCCCTATTGCGCTTTCATGGTACGCGGAGCCGGGCTCGGTGTTGGGCTGAAGGGGGTTGTGCTATCCAAGTATGGCCACCGACAACAGGATCAATTTCTGGAGGAGAAACACTAAGGTTCCCGGAAGGTTGGTTGTCTCATTCTTATTAAAACGTAGCTGCCTCCCAGTGCTAACTTTTCGGCCGAACTATTGTAGCCAGAAAAATCTACAGGAAAGTCGTGTTTAGCGCACAATGAGAGAAGCTCAATATTCGTGGAAACAGAATCTTTGTTTGACATTAAACGGTTGACGTAACTGCCTGAAGTAATTATAGTTAAATGCGCAAATTATTCTCGTTTTTAGTCAATCTGCTGTAGCACGTCAGAGAGGTTTCATTTGATTGTGCTGTCAGCTAAAAGATGACTGAGCTCCATCACTTTATTCTCTGCGGTTTGTGTTAAAGTGGGGGTGTCATCTGTCACCATCCGCCCGCCGTATGCTTCCTGGGTCTGTGCTGACAGCTGCTGCAACACAATGGACTCCATTCACCCTCATTTATAAGTACCGCTTTAAACTGGGGTTCAGCGAGCCTCCATTTAGGGTCATGAAGTGAAATAGCCCCAATTATTATGAGTTATAGCTTTGTGTGTAAGTGATTTCTTTGTAGAAACAAACACAGCAGACGGATGGGCATTTAAAACATTTAGCCACAGGCTGATTGTCAGCATTAATACCAAGTTTTAAAAAGTTACAGTTTAAAAGTTGGAGCAAATTTCCTTTATACTGTTGTGATTTTGTGTCCCTCCATAAATGTTGCTATGCACTGCTTGTCAGCTGGCTGAAAGAAGGTTCCTACACTGTCTGCTGTCAGCCACCACAAATCGTTTGCCAGACTCTAAAATCTTTTCACTATTGGTGAGAAGAAACATGTTGGTAAAAAATAAATAACTAAAAATGAATTTAAATCTAAATTTGCCAGTATGACCCCAATTTGACGCCAGCTTTATGGCAAGAATAAATATTTCTGCATAGTTTTTCCTCAATAAACCTCTTCCAAAAGTATATCATCATGAGTTACGCAAAATAATTTCTTCCCAAAAATCACATATGACGGTAAATGTGATTTTTTTTTATTTTTTGTTAGATAACGGACTATGGCTTGACAAGTAAGGCTGAGGCAGAAGTGTGGTAAGAAGTAAGAAATATTGTCACCTGCAGGTTGGAGTTAGGATCACTTAAATCTCACGTTTGACCATTTTTGCTACTGAATTCTCACAATTACTCACAACGATGCAGTAGCATGAAAATATGTGGGGATTTGCTGATTTTGCGTGAATTTCCACGATTGCAGAAATCAAGAACAACTGGAGGGACTGGATTTTACAATAGTAAAAATAATTGTGTGATTTTTGTTAGAGATATTTGGGTATAAACGAATAGAATCAATTTATATTTTAACCAGGGGTGCACCAATTGCAGTTTTCGGGCTGAGTACCGATCTTTAGAAAATCTGACTTGCCGATTCCAATTTTGGCTGAAACCAATTCTTTTTTTATGCCTGAAATGTTGCTGAATTGGTAACAGAGGAGTCACTATTATTAACGGCAGACATGATCTGGTGGGCAGGTCCATCAGTGAGACCGCTCTCACAGCAGAGCAAAAGAGGGCAATGATTGATTTGTTTGTTTTTTTTTTTGTTTATCAGGTAGATAAGATTGGAGGAAAAGATTGGCTTCACATGGAAGTATCAGCTGATCTCCCAACATTAGGGAAATCAACGCCGATAAACCGGCCGGCCGATCAGTTCACCATTTATTTAAACAAAAATACGTATGTGCGTAAAATTCTGAAACTTAAATTACCTGGCTTTTTCTTTAAAAAAAAAAAGAATTCAAAGAATTATTCAAAATGCAAATGGACGTGCGTCCAATTCGTTGCTGCGTAGGTTTTTCATTTGTCATCTCAAATATAAGCCTAACAGCTGGGACCAGCAAACATCACAACCACCCACTAAGGTTCTACCTGCAGTTCCTCTGGCACACGCAGCAATCAGAACTCATTGGACCTCGTTAAGAAGAGCTGAGCTGTGTGTTTCACCTACATTGAGTTGTGTGTTTTTATGACTGACTGACAGGCTGATGTGTTGGTTTCAACTGTCAGAGGGCGGGGGAGGAAGAGAACGGGAGCCGAGTCTGTTTGGGAAACCCGAGAGGAGAGGATCTCCAAGGAGAGGGCGTGTCTCTCTCTGTCCCACAGACGGATCTAACCGCGGAGGTTGGACACCAACAGATGTTTGAACAGGAAGGCTGGGGGGTTTGCGCTCGCTCCCTGTCCTCACTGCTGCTGCTGCTGCTGCTGATAAAGCCAGTGTGACGGTTGTAAACAACAGACTCTGGCACAGCCAGATAACCAGCAGTTCCAGTTCCCAGCCACAAGGCTTACTGTAAGCTATTCCAATAAAACGCTGCCAGTCAGATCAGTCTTTCGTGGTCATAGTGTGACTTGTTGTTTTCTAACAGAAGGGATAATTGTGTTTTTGTACCTTATGTCCCCTACAGGGCTTGTGGCAAACTGCAACAAGACTTCCTGTGATTTTCATTTCATCATTTTATTTAGCCAGGTTTAGTCCAGAGTCTGACCCATTTTTATATTAATTTGACATAAAAGTGAAAAACATGGTTGTATTGTACATTTCATTTTTAGAAGACTTTAATACATGTGCATCTCTTTTTGCAATTTGATTAATTAATTAATTTTTTTAACTTCCAACCTTGAGCTGGGAAACCTAGTTTGTGCCAGTTTTGTGTTGCAATCGAGGGTTGCCCTAAATCACTACAAGGCTAGCAAATAGCCCCCAAGCCAGACTTTGGACATCCTTGATTTAAGAGTCGTGGAGGGTTTTATAAGGCTCTACGGGGTTAACGAGTGGGGGGCAACATTTCTTTGGATTTCTTTGAAGAAACAAAGGCAGAAGTGGGAATTGTGACTTTTCCTTGTTTGCTCCCGGTTGCCAGATAGTTGGAAGGGAAATAGAAAGCTGAGCTTTAAGTTTTTGCTGTCTGCTGAACATACTGCCCACCACAGGGAGGGGAACAACATGGCCGCCCTGCAAGCTGTTGGCTACTTCTGTTTACTGCGGAACTACAGTCTGACTCAAAAGAAAGAGTGGTCAACAAAAATACTTAAACTAAACAAACATTACTTTACACAACACTTTCTGACTTTGAACTTGTCACTCAAAATACAAAATACCTTCAGAGGAATATCCCAAGCATCAACAAAATATCATCACATATATGTAGAAAAATGAAATGAGACAGAAGCACGTAGGCCAGAGCTTTCTAAAGTTTTCAGCTTCTGAGTCACAAAATGAAATCATGAGAGTTCAGTGACCCTGACTCCTGGTTGCTATGCAAGCACTTTTACTAGGTTAGTTAAAAAGTGCTACAATGAGAAAACAGTCAGGGCCAACAGCCAGTATGTTGGTCAGTAGGATGCTTTTATTTTATCCATTTTTGTCATTGAAGATGGTTTTTGAAGAAGACCTCCGACTTCGATATTGCACCTGACAGCAGATGGTGTCTCAAACCCAACAGTGGAAACCACTGATGTTGGCTCTTCTTCCTAACTTTGTTCACTTCCTGATTTAATTCTCACACACATATGAGTGAGAAAAGCAAATTTAATGCTGTAATGCTGTGTCTGTACTTGGTCATATTTAGAACAATTGTGATAATAAATGAGCTTCTGGGGGGGAGAAAAGCCATGAAGGACAGTTTGTGCCACCGCCAGCATTCCTCTGAGCAATCATTAAACGATGGATGTGAACACTTACCCTCAGGTTAGCTACAAGTGTTTTTCCACGTCGAGGTGACTGCATTTTTACATTATCATCCACAGCGTGCAACCAGTTTATGGAGCACAGCATCCACCTCTCGATCCCCGTTTGCGACGCACGTAAGTGCTCAGTGCACGCCTGGGCTGCTGCATGCCACGTGGACACATTTAATTTGTCCTTTTACCGGTCTTTGCAGTCGTTCCATGTTTTGAGTACATTTGCGTACTGCATGCTGTGAAACCGTGACCCAATTACTACATTTTGCTTTAGTTCTGCTTTTGGAACCTGTATTTCATGTTTCTTTTTCTTTATTGCATTATTTTGAGATGCATCATCGATTAGATTTTTTTTTTTTCTTAATTCAGATATGTTATTTTCTTCTTTTTTTTTTTCTTCTTTTTTTTTTTTTTTTTTGAAAACTCCAAGGGAAAAATAAAGATTAGAGCCAATTCCATATTCTCTTTAATGAGAATGATTAAGCAGAGAGCAGAATATTACTTTTTGGGCTTTCTGTCATGAGCTGTTATGGTAAATTTGAATAAATTATTCAAATTTGAAGTGTCCAATGTTCAACTTTGTACAGTTTAGCACAGAACTATTCATTCAGTCTGATTCCCTTAACACAAAAGAGCATTGGGAATATGGCCTGTAACAATGGAGTGTTACGACGAGGCTAGAAAAAAATGTAAGAAATTAACAAATTACGAGAATTAAGTCATAATATTACGGGAATACGTCGTAATAGTACGTGGAAAAAGTCGGAATAATTGGAGAATAAAGTCATAACATTACCAGAATAAGGTCATAATAACGCGAGAAGTCATACAACAATAAAGTCAAACTAATGAGAATAAATTCATGTCATCAGAAAGTCATAATACTACAAGAATGAAGTAGTAATTTTATGATGACTCCTTCATGAAAGATAAAAGACTAAAATGAAGAGCATGTTATGAAGTAGTAATTTGGTATCAGTTTTTCAAATAGGACATACTTAATCTTTCAACACATCAGCATCAAATTATCTGCAGGAATTTGAAACGATTGAGCAACGACAGTCTATTCTGAGTGAACCACAGACTTGACGATCTGGTCACATTACAGCTTGATGACTATAAAAGCTTTGCTCTTGTTAAAACAGCTGTTTTTCTTGTACTTTTCCGACTCGTCTGGTAATATTTTGCCTTTATTTAATATTAGGACTTTTGTGTCATAAATAAAATCACTTTAATCTCATAATTTAGAAAAAAAAAATCTTGGTCTGGCCCTAGTATGTACTCGTAGTGTCTCCCCAGAGAGGTTTTTTTTTTTTTTCTCATTATTTTTAGATTCCAGTCGATAACTAAACGGGGATGGTAAGCCAAAAAGATGGTCTGATTTTCCCCTCACCAGCTGATTCCTTGGTTCATCAGACATTATTCCAAAATTTAGTGTAAATTAAAATTCATCCATCAATGAGATCTACCAGGTCTTGCAACTTTTTTTTTACTTTTTTTCATTTCCTGTTTGTTCTTTATTCCACCTGCAGGTACCCAAAAGACGCAAAGCCCAAATTCAACAACCTTAAGTCTAAAAAAGCTTGCAGCTTCCACGAGTTTGCTTGCAGCACAAACGATGCTTGGGACATTGACGATGAGGAGGATGAAAACTTCTGCGGGACACCTTTGTCGGCTTCCTTTACGCCTTCAGGCCAGGACTTGACGTCTGTGCACAACCAGGTATCTGCAAGACCTCCTGTTTCTCACTGAAAAACTGCAGGCTGGTCTGGAACGGTGAGAGATTCTCATCCAGGTGTGTTTTGTCTATTTCTGCGTCCACTTAGCAACTGCGGCATCAGACGGGTGAAACGGAGCATGTGTTGCCCCACATACTGACTCCACCCAGGGACGAGGGTCACAACTCCCAAAGGGATGACGGCTCAGAGTGTGAGCGTGTCAACGGCAAATTTGTGAAGTCTAGTAGTGACGCAGATCTCAACACGACCTCAGGTGTGTTGTAAATATTGTGCAGCAATTCATTCTGCTTAAAGAGTTCCTGAGATGCCTCTGCTGTGATTCACGCTAAAGCTAATTATGGACTTTGTTAGAAGGGACTTAACACTGCAGGTAGGTCTGTAGAGATTATGGGGACTTAAATATATGCCTGACAGGACGCGTCCCAGTCCACAGACACAACCACTAAATACCGGAGGTGTTTGAGGAGTTTTATTTTACTGCTGGTATTCTGTTAATCATTAGAAATGTTCTCTGACAAAAAGAAATACAACTTGATTTACAAAACTGGGGAACAAATCTGTTTCTTAGACACTTTAATAAGTGACTTGGAGTCTAAATATAAAAGCTTACCCAAGACAAATCATAATAAATAACAAAGTCATCTATTAAAGCGTCTTTAAAAAAGTATGAAGGAATCAATCAGTTAATTCCAATAAATAAACTTTCAGTTGAATAAAGTTTGACATCTATGTTGACGTTTTGGCTGTTAATTCTTCTTGGACATTTACATTCATGCTCTTATTTTCAAGTGGGTGCAGCCGTTCAGTTTCCTTTCCACTTGTTCTCTTTTCTTTTCACCTAATAACTTTATTTCAAACAAGAAATAAATATAAAATAAAGTCATGTCAAAATAATGTCAAAAGTTAGTGCTTTAGCATTAGCTTCTGCTAAATGCCATGTTGGTGTACCGCTTAATGTTAGCAAAACAAATTTTTTAAGTAGTAGTGCCAACCTCTGCTGAGACACATGGCTGCATATGGCCTTGTAGAGCCCTGTAGGTGTGAATGATCTCCATTGTTCGTGATGTTTTAGCCTTGATCTCTGAATTACTGACTAATCTCCCACATGCACAGGTTTCGACTGCAGTACCTGAGTGTTTGGTGTTTGTAGATGGGAAACCACTTTAACACATTCCCAGATGACAATATGTCACCAAACCCAATGGAGCCATTTCAAAATTTGACCCTGAACTCATCTCAACACAGCTGTTGCGTTAAAATAGATTAGTTTGTGTTTTTCTTGAGCATGAATATAAAGGTGAGAGTTTAAGAGCTGAAAATACTTTTCCAAGGTACTGTATGTCGTACTGTGTAAATGTTTCTTTGAACAAATGTACTTTTTTCCCCTCTGCTTTGGAATCTACATCAATAGAATATGTGGATTGAAACTTTTTGCACAGTAATGTTGTGACCTGCAGGCACATTGTGGGTTGCTGGGTGAATATCTTGAATAATGCACAGCTTCACTTTGAGGAGCATCTGCCACATGAATAGTTATGTGCTGTTCACCGAACACCTGGACCTCTGCTCAGAGGTCCTGGATGCTGAATATTCAGGCTCTTGCGAATTAATCCTTTGATCTTATTTTAAGTCATAAAACCAAAACACAGTGGTTGTTCAGTTACTGTGTTCTTTTATCTGAAGAGAATTTGACCAATTTTCATTTGTTTGTTTTTTTTGTTTCCTCAGTCCGCTCCTCACTACAGAAGCAGCAATCTCTCCCAGTGCGTCCCATCATCCCTCTGGTGGCTCGTATCTCGGATCAGAACGCATCAGGGGCTCCACCCATGACTGTGAGGGAGAAAAGCCGGCTGGATAAATTCAAGCAGCTGCTGGCCAGTCCCAATACTGACCTAGGTACTGTTGAAGAGAGAAAGACGTTTGCGTGCCGCCTTACTCAGCTCCACATGCTCAGTGATGCCCCATCTGCTCTGTAAAGCCTGTCCAGAAATCACACATGGTGTTTTTGTTCCACCAAAATAAGAAAATGCAGTCAGATAAACTTCAGAAGCGTTACTGTATAATATTGAGGTTTTGATTAATTGAAAATATACATTTTATTCTGTTGTTTTGAGGAGTGCACTGTTAAATTGGCGCCAGGTTCCTTAATTTTGGGAGATCAGCCAATACTGATCTTATCTACCTTCACAAATGTCTAAAAATCAACCACTGTCCCCTTTGCTCTGCCATGATGGCTGTTTGACTGACCGACCCACCCACCAGGTCAAGTCTGAATGTTTACAGGTAACAATAATCACCCACTATTGCCAACTCAGCAACTTTCTTACTATATTTAGTAAAATTTCAGACAAAATAAAATCAATACTAGTCAAAATTGGAATTGATAGGTTATGTTTTTTTAAAGATCTGTAATTGCCGATCGGCCAGAAAACTGCAATCAGTGCACCCTTAGTGTTTTTAATGTGGTTTATAAATTGTTTTAGCTTCTTAAAACAGGTAAACACTCAATTTAAATATAATTATGTTTACCATAACTTTGCATTCTGTAAGATATCCATCCAGTGGATCAGTTGTTGGATTTATTTGTTTGTGGTTGTTAAGAAGCTCCCAGAATGCTGCTGTTCCCAGACTGAGTGGGACCTTTAGTTACTGCAGGTCAGGAGCTTCACACTAAATACAGCTTGAACTCTGACAATTATTGCAAAACTTTGTAATCTCTGCTCCAGATAGACCCTAAAGTTGAATCAAATGGGAAGATAAAAGTTCCACATATCATCCAGTGTCTGTGAGGAAAACTTTAATAAGTCCTTAATGAAAATTGTTCAAGAAAAGGAATTGAGTATAGCTCCCTCTGACCTGCAGCCAGCTGAAGCAGCCGCTCTCTGGACTTAATGTGAAACCGAGCGTTGATCTGATTGGTCTGTCTTGCTTTCTGCCACCACAGAAGAACTGCGGAAGCACAGCTGGTCGGGAATACCAAGAGAAGTCCGGCCAATCACGTGGAGGCTTCTCTCTGTAAGGCTTACGACCTTCAGTTTTGCAACATCGCATAACTCACAACTCAGAACCAAGAGCTTCATTTTTTGTTTAGTTTATCCATTTCTGTTCATTTGGTGTCAGCAGCTGTTCGTTTCAGGGGCAGCCTTATCTTCCCTCTGCTCTTATCTCCCTCGGCCAGCTTGTTCTGTTCCCCAGAAGGAAAAGTTTCTTTTCTGTTCTCGCTCCTCTCAGGGTTACCTGCCGGCCAACAAGGAGCGCAGAGAGCTGGTCCTGAAGAGAAAGAGAGAGGAGTATTTTGGCTTCATAGAGCAATACTATCACTCCAGAACAGATGAGCACTATAAAGACACATACAGACAGGTAAAGATCTCATCTGTGTAGTGTGGAAGCATTATGTTATCGCTTCAAATGAATTAGAAACGCTGCGATTATCTACCGTCGCCTAAGTTTCATTAATTGTTCCTGGCAGATCCACATTGACATTCCCAGAACCAATCCGCTCATCCCTTTGTTCCAGCAGCCTGCAGTCCAAGAGGTGAGGTCCAGTAGAAATCCAGTAGCCACAGAGTTTAAGGTCCAGTTCTAGATCAGTGGTACTACAGGATAAAAACTCTCCTGGCTCTGCTATCTCAAAATAAAGGCTTAAAAAAAAGTTTCATTTCAGTTTAACAAAACTACATCTACACAATTTACTTAGATGTTCTATAATAAGTTGGTGGTTTCATTTTTTTTCTACATTTACATGTGTTTGTGACATTTTGTCAAAAAAAATGTAAATGTATGCTTGTGTATTCTGAATACATTCCACTTTTACAGCAGAAAAAGAAACCTATATATACCGTATATAAAAATTTAAATACCTTTATTTTGTATTGTAGAACATTTTAAACTAACGTATTTCAAACTCAGTCCAACTTTAATAACAGTCAAATCTGTACTGCAAATTTACAGTAAATGTTCCTGAAATTAGAGTCTGGATAACTGTAGAGCTCTGAAAGCTTTCTGAGTAAACCAAGGATGCAACTAATTCACTCTGCAGCCGTTTCTTTGCTCCCCTGCTTCTTTTAGAGTGTAAAACATAATACATATTTGATGAAGACTTTTAACATTGGTCATTTTTATGTTGTTTGATGTCATCTTGTTTTCTTGAGTGTAAATATAAAGATAAATTCTACTGTGTTCAAAACTTCTCTGTCTGCTCTCTTGATGATTTTTTGTTCTGACCCTGCTGCATGTGGCTGGTTTGTATTTAAGATTTTGGGTTTATACATTAATAATTAGATGACGCATGAAGCTTAATTTTCTCAATTTTTCTTCTTTATTGGTTTGTGGGGGAAAAAAACTTTCAATAAAGCATCAGGAATAGTAGCACTTTGAAGCAAAGAGCAATTTCACAATTGTACTCATCAGATTGGAAGCATCAGCTTCACACATCAAAAATCAACAACGCTTCAAATTATTGGATGACTAGACCTAACACTACTAAAAAATTATAACTAGAGGAAGTTGGTGAAATATTGTGTTGCTGAGTCACTGAGGAAAAAAAGAGGAAGTTCACTTTGAGACAAAGCTTGACTGAGCTTATTCTGTTCCTCAAATCTCATTTTATGAAGCGACAATTGAAAATTGTAAAGATTTGTACAAAAATTTGTAGATAATGAGTCTAAATGATCTAACAGTCAAATTTAGACACAGGTTGAATGTTTGGGATGTAGCAACAAACTCAGCCCTGAGAAACGGCTACAAAATTGCAACAGCAAAGCGAAAACAGGACACAGGATTCTGTTCTGCACAGCATGTTGTTCCTTTTAAAACAGAGTTTTGTCATTTTACCTTCAGGTATTTGAGCGGATTCTGTTTATCTGGGCCATCCGTCATCCAGCCAGCGGTTACGTCCAAGGCATCAACGACCTGGTCACACCTTTTTTTGTCGTCTTCTTGTCCGAGTTTGTCAGTAAGTTCATTTATGCTCATGAGTATAATACGCTTTTTAAAGTACAGAGATGCACTGATCTGAGTGATGAATTTCATTCCTGATGTCCGATTTTCTGTTTTTGCAAAACTTTGATTTGCTTGTCTGGACTTTAGTTTCTCTTGTATTTAGGATGTTGAAGTTTGTCCTTGTGCATTGCTGGCCTCATTCTGCAAAAGCTTTTTTTTTTTCTTTTGTAAAAAATGTTATCCATTTTGATCTAAAATCTGAAAACAAAAATAGCTTTGACTTTATTTACTTAGTTTTCCAAATTATGTTTAATTTAGTCCATCTATATAAGTAAAAGTCCTCTTCAGTCTCCTGTCTTCTTTTGAAAATATGTTTCATTTAGTGCATGTTTATATAAAATGTGTCTTTTTTTCAAGGCAAATTGCATTTTGGCTCTCGAGAGATTTAACCCTGAGATGTCCAAAATGCTTAAACTTTCCCAAAGTCAGCATGCTCTGCCCGAAAGCTCAAACTGATAAAAGCGCACTTGCTAACTCTTCAAGTTATCAGCTAAAAGTGTTGCCTGAATGACCGGCACCCATGCAGTCGCAGGATCACGAAGGCTGAACGCCAAAACACCGACAGTCATTACTTCAGTGGAAGTGGAGAAAATAAAAATGAACAAACATCCTGATCATTATGGAAGTTTTTTTTTTATGTGATAAGTATTTTGGTATTCAGTTCAACTCCAAAGCATTTTGAAAAGGGAGATTTTCCTTTTTATGCTAAAAACGACATTCAGTGTTTGAGTTCTTCAAAGAAATGAGGGGAAACAATTATTTAACACCTTGTAAAAAAAAATGTCTGTTGACCACAACAGTCTGTTATATTTCTTAAACTGGATTGTTTTCATTCGTACAGTAATTGTGTTGATTGAAATGCGGTTAAAATGAAAAAAACAAAAACAGGAAATCAGAACAATAAAAATGGAGAAATTGGAATATGAAAGCATGAAATGGAATTTTGAAAAGCATAAAATAGATTTGATAGGGTCCAGTTTAAATAAACTACCAGCGCTGTAACGATTCCTCAAATGATTCTAGTACCTCAATTATTAAAATTCCTTGAGAAAAATTGATCTGCCTCGAAGCTTCCTTAAATTATCTTCTATTATTTAGCGCGCCGTGTTCCAGCCAGGTCGATGTTTGTGGTTGGCGGCGCCGTCGCTTCAGCCTACGAGTTGTCGCTAAGTGCTAGCAGCATGACATAGAATTTTCCGGCGTTTCATCGGGTTTTGGGGGACCAATAAGCACCGTTAATTTGCAAACTGAAAATGAGCTGATTCCTTTTACAATCTTGCTACTGCACAAGAAATCTTTTCATTTTTTTTGTTCTCATCCTAGCGGAAGATGTGGAGAACTTTGACGTGGCGGCTCTGCCACTGGAGACCCAGAGGAACATCGAGGCCGACAGTTTCTGGTGCATGAGCAAGCTGCTGGACGGCATACAGGTGAGGACGCACGCTCGGCTCTCAGGCTGCAGGTCATCTGTCTGTGTTCCTGTCAAATAACACGGCCCACCTTCCAGGACAACTACACCTTCGCCCAGCCTGGAATCCAGAACAAGGTGAAGGCGCTGGAGGAGCTGGTCAGCCGGATAGATGGTGAGGAGATGAACAAATTGTTCAGTCCAACAGAAATCATGCGAAATCTTTTCGTTTTTTTAATTGTTTATTGTCTGTCTTCAGTGGATATTCACAATCATTTCAAGAAATACGAGGTGGAGTACCTGCAGTTTGCGTTTCGATGGATGAACAACCTGCTGATGAGGGAGCTGCCACTTCGTTGTACCATTCGTCTGTGGGACACCTACCAGGTGGAGTTCTCTCCTTCAGATATTTAGATATTCAGGTCTTCCTCACAGTATTCCTCACTGTGCTCATGCACGAAGGAAATCTGTGCTGGTAGTGATTAGGGAAGCAGCGAATCCACTATTTTCACTACCGATACCTGAGGTTTAGTGTTGGCCGATTCCAATGCTGGAAAACAGCTGAATTTACTTAAAACTTTTCTCTTTTTTTCTTTTTAAATACAGACATAAATGTACTGAATTACAGATGTATTGATAACTCTGCACCAGTGCAGCACACTTACATACACCAATAGCTTCACGAGCTTGGTCAAACATGTAAAAACATCACAACTTTAACATAATAAAATAACATAACATCCAATGTAAAACAACAGGTTGACTTCGTTGGTCAAACATGTAATAAATAAACTGCAACAAACCTTCTTTCAATTGGTTCAGAAAGTGCAATTGTTTACATTAATAAATATGATGTAAAATAAATAAAGCATGACTTCACTCAGAGCACAAAGTATAGAATTAAACTAAATAGATCTGCCCTTATTGATCAGGCACATTGTCAGCGATACCCTGTCTGGAATTGTTTCCATTATCGGGACCGATGCAGATATTAATATCGGATGGATGCATCTTTAGTGGTGATGGAGGCGTAGACTCCCCATCCGTTGGGCTCTACCGTCTTCCTGCTTCAGAGCTGTTCATTTATAGAACAATCACAGAACCTGTTAACACGGTGAGGAACATTTTTAGATTTGGTCACGGTCACATCAGTAACGGGCAGGCCTGTCGGTCAGGACAGGAAAACTCTGATCTAGAACATGCAGAAATCCAATCAGTGGTAGAGCTGCCTCCTCTGCTCTAACCAACTGAGGATTTCACACTAATTGTCTTAAGACATGAAATGTGTGCCCCAGCCTTAGACATGCTCCTGGATCTGGTGTTGGTAGAAAACTAATAAACCCGGAGAAAAATTTATGAAATCCAACTGAAAATGATCTGGTACATTTCTCAACTCCCATCAGTTTCTTGCTCTTGATCTCATATTAATATTTTTCTTTTTTCTTGATAAAATGTTGGGACAACCAATTAAAAGTCTTGGCATAGCTCTGCCCCTGTGAATGGACCTTCATGGAGCTTACAGATAAGCAAACACACCTCATTTTTATTTTTAGCTGAGCTGAACCTCTGCTTTCCATTTTGAGATCTAGTTTTCACTCCAGCCTTTAAGAGGGTGATGATTCGCTGGTTTACACACGATCTGCTTAGAGGGAAAACGAAGAAAAGAACTATAAAGAAAAAAAGCTATTATTTCTCACCCGTATACCAAATTAGTTTTTGTGATTATGGTTCCTAAGAGATAAATGTTCTTCTGTTTCTACTCATGATCCAGTTTTTTTTTGTTTTTTTACCTTCCTCTGTATCTGCTGTGTGTTTGTCACCGGCCTTTGTATTGGAGTGTTGCTATCTTTGTAGACACACACTGACGTCTGGGATCTGCATCAGATGTGCCTGGCAGCCGATTGGACGGGGATGTTTGTCTCTTTGCCTGATGACTCCGATTTGCCTCATATTGTGAAAAAACATGTACACAACCGGACAGACCAGTTAAACCCAAACAGTTTTGGTTCTGAGGTGGAAAATCAGCTGATTAAAATGGAGACCTCATTCACACTACTTTTGGCTGTGAATGATCTGATTGCATTCGGATAACAATGAATACATTCTGTATACTGCTGTTCAGCTGGCTGAAAGAAGGCTGCTGCATGTTGTTAGAAATGCACTGATCCCTGGGGTGTGCTGTGGTGGCGCAGGGGTTAAGCACAACCCATATATGGATGCCTTAGTCCTCGACGCAGCTGTCACAGGTTCGATTCCCGGCCTTGGCGACCTTTGCTGCATGACCTTTGAGAGACGTTTTTGCGCTTCTCTCATTACCCTCTTTCCTATCAATTAACTATCAAATAAAGGCCACTAGAGCCAATTAAAATGCACTGATCCCAATAATATCTGTATCAGTCCCAAACTTGTTCTAGAACTACAGCTGATATGGAATAAAACCAATTAAATCTTTGTTGTTTTAAATCATGTGTATCCTAGGAGACATTATTTTACTCCACTTTATATGAATATCAGTCCATCCTGCAGCTCCCTTTGTCCTGGTTTAAACCAAAGCCAGTGAAGGAGAGAGCTCAAACACTGCATTTCAGAGACAGCGGTTAATTTTTTCCTAAGCTAATATTTGATATGGTCTGACAGAACTCAGTATATAATACTGCATAATCTCTCTATGGGAGAGATTCTTTGAGAATCACTCATTGCATAAAGTGATTATTCAAAGATAAATGTTTTTACGTCCTTTGTTCACTGAAGGACCTTAAGACTGTAATTCCTCCCGATTTATCTCCAGGTGTCGCAGCAAAGACTTCTGGGTAAAGGTGTGTTGTAACAATACACTGTGTTTGTACTTTCCACAGGCTGAAGCTGAAGGTTTCTCCCACTTCCACCTGTATGTGTGTGCTGCATTTCTCATCGAGTGGCGCAAAGAAATCCTCTGCATGGTTGACTTTCAGGTATTGATAGGGGTCTTTGATTTTATTTAACGATGGTGCAAAAAAAAGATGATTTTAAAAAAAATTATTTAAAGAAACCTTTATATTTATTTTTGAAAAGACTCTTGAAAAATTAGAAATGGTAAAACATCTGGTTACTCTAACGTCTCTGAACGTGCTAGTTAGCTAATAGCTTGCTAGCATAGAGTGATTATTCGAAGATCTGCTATGAAATTCACTTCTAAGTTCCGCCTATTGCATTCCTCAAAATTTGGTTCTAATTCTAATAATTATGTATTGATATTTGGTAATCTATTTTAAAACACCATCATCCATCTCACTGTGTTAAAAAATAATTTTATCCCCCACCAAGGTCCAAGTGTTTGTTCCATCTTCTGACACCAACCAGTGCTCCTTTAATATCTGTGTTTCCATCGAATTGCAGAAATTGAAAGTGCGAAAATACATTTGCTGGATGGAAACAGACCAGTTTAGAAAAAGTTTTTGCGCTGGGATAAAGTTTTATATATATATATATATATATCATAAATAAATTTATTTGCAAAACTGTAATGAAAATACTTTTATACATCTCAAGTAGCTGTTTAAAAATCATGGCAGCAACAGATGTAATGACGTATATCATGAACAAACTTACTCACGTGTGATTTTAATTTAATTTCTTATTTAATGGAAAAACACCACAATTGTAAAATTGAGTTTTTTTTCCAACATTGGCGGCATATCAAAGTTTTGCGCACATTTGTAATGGAAATGCAAAGATCCGTCACAGATCCATGCTGCACAGACGTACATTCATCTCTGCTCTAAGCACCAGTAAATTCTTTATGATGACTTCATTTATTCGGCTTAATATTTTGTTGTTGAGGCTCATCCACGTACGGCTGCACATCCTCATATTTCCTGACAACAAGATTACGTTCTTTATTTCAATTAAAGATTTATAAATTCCTGCCATGTTTATCACAAAGACGCATCTTGGGTCGACGGGGCGTCTTTTCCACGCTGCTTTTCCCTCCATTGGTGACCTTGTTCAACTATTCCCGCATCAGCATCATTTTTGGGGGTTTTAGTGATATTCTTAATTTAGAACCCGGCGTGCCAAATGTTGTTGTGTCAAAATCTTCTTCGAAGACCAAAACACACACACACACACACACACTGTTGATAAGAGAGTGCGATACGTTTTCCAGCTACGCCTCAGTTTAACCCTGCAGACCTAGTTTACCTCCTATCTGCATTGTTTCACCAGAGCGATGTCGATGTCAGCACATAATTTGTCTCTTTCCTTCAGAGCCTCCTGATGCTTCTACAGAACCTCCCAACCATCCACTGGGGAAACGAGGAAGTGGGTCTCCTCCTGGCCGAAGCCTACAGACTCAAGTACATGTTTGCGGACGCCCCCAACCATTACAAGAGATAGGCAACGAATCGAACGCGCCTATGACTGCGAGGGCCTGAGCAGTATTTTTGGTGCAACCCTGATCAGACCGACGGTGGGATAAATTTAACTTTATGCTGTGAAGATGAAGTTTGCAGAGTCTCGCCTGGATTTTTGGATTTTCGAGCGGAGCCATGAAGCTTCGGCAAATTTCCTGGACTACATGCAGCAGACGACGTGCTACACTGCATCAGCAGACTGTTACAGTATATCAACCACATGTATTTAGTTTTTCTTCCTCTCAGAAAAACATGCTGGCATTTTAAAGGATGGTGAATGTTTGTGAAATCCTCCTTTTAAGTGACATCTTCAGATTCTATTTTCTATTTGTTTTTCTAAAACAAAAGAAACACTGTAAGAACCAAGCAACTACTGTTTTGTTCCCCCTCATTTTAAGCTTATTAAGTCAGACACTGTTCTAAATAGGAAGCACAACGAAGGCCCCGGCTCCCCTCTGATTTGTTTAGGACGACTAAATCTGCTGGGAACAATCAGCCTTTTAAATCCTGGGCTTGGAATGAATTTACCTTCCTGTTTTTACATTGTAGAAGAAATGTCTGAGTTTCATTTCATGTTTTAGTTTGCTTAGGTAAAAGCTGAAAATCCCAGCTCCTTTCCTGGCTGTGAATCACTTTGATCAACTTCTAGAGGGTTCAGCTTCCCTTTTAAGTGTATAAAATTATATTTTAAGGTATAATTTCCTTAAATAATACCTTATATTGAAAGGTATTATTTAAAATGCCTTAACTAAAAGTTGCACCTTAACTAAAAGTGCAACTTTTAGTTAAGGCGACTTTTAAATTACCCCAACTTAGTGGTTGTGAATTAAGCATAATATGTGATGTTTTACACAATTTTAGTTTCAAAAAACGAAATGTGTCGACCCTTCTTGATGCCACTGAGTTATAACTCCTGCAGACCAATATGGAATCACTTTTGTTGCATGGTGGTCATTCAGTTTTAATCTGTAGCCAGAAAATTAAGTCACATGTGACAGAAAAGCTGAACATTTTTTGCTTTGGAAAACACGGCTGAGTAAAATTGTTGTAATTATCGGCACTTCTTCTTTTCAGCTCTGGTAGAGGGAACTCGTGGAATCCCAAATCAAAAACATGGGGAGTCCTTGAACCTCCTCTGGACATTTACTAGTATGAAAACGGGTTTCCCGTCTCGTTTCAAGGTCATCACAGAGCAGCTGGCAGATCAAAGTTACAGGAGAAAGACTTGTTGTGCACAGCCTTTTTTATTTCACCCTCAATTTTCTTTTGGCTTGACAACAAGCGTGTTAATTTAGCTGATCGACCTTTTTTTAGAGAAGGCATTTTTACTCTGAAACAAGATGCGTTATCATCGTCATCCTGATGAAATGACTTCATCATTGCTAAATCTCTGATGTATTGATTTTACAAGAAAAGTATCCAGCTATACGTTTCCTGAGGAGTTGATCACTGCTCTCTACTCTTCTGTCTTCCTCTGCATCATCTCTGCTTCACCATCAGTGTGAAAAAAAAATTTGAATCCGAAGGTCAGGCTTTTTAAGCATTGATGATCGGCCAGAAAACTGCAATTGGTGCATCCCTAATTTCTTTTCTCGATCATTTTCTGTTTTCCAGGCACATTGCTTCTAGTAATGTCTAGTTTCTGAATACTTTCTTTTAGAAGCCTTCATATCTTTGAGGCCCAGCTAACTGGGAACCAACCAACATTTAGCCAAACTACACATTGATTTCACCATCATAACGATGCAATGTGTCGTTAAGGTCTTCAAATTATTTTTAACAGAGACCTGCGTTTGTATTTGCTTTAGAAATGTTAATCACTCAGAATCCAGAAGTGTTTCTTCTGTTTGATTTAAAAAATATATGCTGTTGATAGCAAAGTCATTTAATGGCTTCAAGGTATGTTTTTAAAAGCCATAATGTTCCGCTGTTAAAATCATTTAGTCAACCGTGTTTTGCTTTATATTTGCTACGTAGTAAAATAACGGTGCATCCTCCCAGACCAGTGATTCCTCATTTGGTTCTGGCAGAATGAACTTTTCTCCACTCCAGTAAGAATCATTTCTACAGTCGGAAAACAGAATTGGTGTTTGTTTTTTTTTGTTTGTTTGTTGTTGTCGTTTTCATGCCTGTTGGTACTGAAGGACGTTTAGTTTTAACCTGCTACTGAACACAGCCCAGAGCAGCTGAACATCCATGATGATGCCTTTGTTTTGAACATTTGCAATGTACTCCTGGAAGTTTCTATAACTTGTATTTATGTTGGGTTTTTTTGGGGGGTTTTTTCTGATCCAAGTTTGTTTCATACAACTTTGTTGTTTTAAACATTTACGTTCTCACTGGTCTATCTACCGTGTGGTGACGGCACAGCATTACAGCATGAATGCTCTGTATTATGTGACCATTTGTTTTCATCCTCATGTGAACCAGAGCCAGTCTGGATGAAAACCTCTGATGGAGTCTAAACATTGGACTGCAGACCTGAAGATTTCACACTTTAATTCAGTCAGCTGATGAGTTTCAGAGTTGAAGGTGCGACTAGGGATGCTTCGGTACTTAAACCTCATTTCACTCCCAAGAAGATCTGGCTCCGTCTTACACCACTTAGGGTACAGTTAGTGTTTAATATTGAGGTTCATCATCTTCATGGAGTACTCTGAATGTCTTGTGAGCGTTGCAGTTTACCTGTAGCCTTAAAACCACATTCATTCCTTCTTTCAGGCGAGTCCGCTGATTGTCACTACCATGACGGTGTTGTTTGATCCACGCCGACGTACTTAAATGTCATTTGTTTTCAAAAAGTGTGATGTGAAGAACTAAATGTTAGCTAGGGGTGATGAAGCGTTGATGTGGATTCAACATATGAAGCCAAATATGTTGTGGGCCAACGCAAAATGTTTTGAGGCGCTTCGGTTGTCAGAACTGGCTTTAGCCTTAAATGAATAAATCATTACAGTTCCTGCTGTATATTCATTCTTTTTGTTTATATTAAACTAATTGCTATTATTCATTTTGGTGTCTTGTTTTTGAATGTGAAGTTTTCTTGTCTGTTTTTTGACAAACGTTTTCATCAAAAACCTTTGAGGCTTTCAACAGTCTGCATGTTGGATCGAATGAGTCGGACCATAAAATAATCGGCCTAAAAGTATTCATGGCCTGTTAGTGCATTTCATGGGGATTTTGTTATAATGCACAATTGTTCATTGGAAGGGAATAAGTTCTTTTTGTTTTTGTTTTACAAAGTGTAAAAGTTATACTTTAGCTAAACTAAAAGATGCACGAGCTGCACAGTGGCGCAGTTGGTAGAGCTGTTGCCTTGCAGCAAGAAGGTTCTGGGTTCGACTCCCGGCCTGGGGTCTTTCTGCATGGAGTTTGCATGTTCTCCCTGTGCATGCGTGGGTTTTCTCCGGGTACTCCGGTTTCCTCCCACAGTCCAAAAACATGACTGCCAGGTTAATTGACCTCTCCAAATTGTCCCTAGGTAGGTGTGTGTGTGTCCTGTCTGTCTGGGTTGCCCTGCAACAGACTGGTGACCTGTCCAGGGTGACCCTGCCTCTCACCTGGAACATTAGCTGGAGATGGGCACCAGCAACCCTCCCGCTCCCACTAAAGGATAAGGATGTACAGAAAATGGATGGATAAAAGATGCACATTATGAATCAGTATAAGATAATATTCAAACAGGTTTTATGGAATAATAGTTCATATGTTCTTTTTTTAAAACTATGTGAAGACAAAGGCTTTTCCGTTTGCAAGAGGGTTTACCCGTCTCTGAGTGACAGTCAGTAGAGCTTAATTCCACAGTGCAAAATATTCAAATCAGTTTAACTCAACCTGTCTTTCCCTAAAATTATAACTTGAGGCTTCTACAGGAGTAGAATTGGCTTCAGCCTGAGGTGAACAGACCTTCTTCTACAGGATGTTTCGGTTGAATTCATGGTTCCACTATCATAGCAAATCTTCCAGGCCCTGAAGCAGCAGAGCAGCCCAGTTCATCACACTACCACCACGTTTCACTGATGACTTGATGTTTTTCTGAAATGTGTTACTTTTACGCCAGATCTAACAGCACACACACTTTCCAAAGAGTTCAACTTTTGTCTCGTCAGTCCACAGAATGTTTCTCCTAAAAGTCTTGAGGATCATTAAGGTGAGTTTTGGAAAAATTGAGACATTGAGTTATTTTCACTCTGTGGTAGTTTTCATCTTGGAACTTTGCTATGTAGGCCATTTTTGTCTCTTTCTTACAATGTCATGACCTCTGACCTTAGCTGAGGCCAGGGAGGCCTGCCGTTCTTTAGATGTTCTCTGAGGCCTTTTGTGACCTCTTGGGTGAGTCGTCACTGAGCTCTTGGGGTAATTTTGTTCCACCAGCCAATAGGAAGCTTTACCACTGTCCCATGTTTTCTCCGTGTGTCGGTAACTCCTCTTACTGTGGTTCACTGGAGTCCAGTGCTTTAGAAATGACTTTGTAACCCTTTTCAGACTGATAGAAACCAATTACTTTATTTGTTTCTGAATTTCCTTGGATCTCCACATGGTGTCTGCCTTTTGATGATATTTTGGTGTTCTTTGTCAGGCAGGTCCTGTTTAAGCTATGTCTTGATTAAGATCAGCTGCGTCAGTAATTAAACCAGGGTGTGTCTAGAGACAGTGAACTCGTATGTGATAAATCAGTTATGATTTAACAGGAGGTCTAATCAGTTTTCACACAGCACCATGTAGGTTTGGATCTTTTTTTTTTTTCTCCTTCTTGAACTTCATTTTAAGAATGCATTTTGTGTTTGCCTGTGTTGTCTTTGATTAATAATCTTTGTTTCTCTCTGTTAAATCAGACCAAACTTTTCTTGCCTTAGGTCAGCTAGAATTACCAAAGCTAATTCTATTTGTTAAATGTCACAATAAGAAAAGAACATTTCAAAGATTTACTTACTAATTATTTTAATTGAAGATCAAGCATTTTAAGCTTCCTTCCATTAGTTACTCACAGGAGCTTCCTAGATTTCCAGCTATTTACATCTCGTATAGAGGTTGGGGGAGGGGTGGAAAGCAAATTTTGCTTCTGAAACACAGAAGTCAGGGTTCCTTAATGCTTCTCCATTCCAGTTCCCAGGCCCTCCTGCTCTGCATGTTTTAGATGTGCCTCTATTTCAGGACAGCTGATTCAAACAATTGCATGACCTCTTCTGCAGCGATCAAGTACTGCAGAAGGCTGTACCCAGATTCAATCCACGTGTGTGGCAGAAGGGAAACATCTAAACATGCAAAGCAGGGGAGCGTGAGGAACGGAATAGAGAAACACTGCGAACGGAACCATAATTGTTCCTTCCCATTGTCTAACACATTGGTTCTTAACCTGGGTTCGGTCGAACCCCAGGGGTTCGATGAGTCGGTCTCAGGGGTCGGCGGAGCCTCTGCCGCGGAGGTAAAGACACATTTGTGTAAAGTTGTGATGATGCCCCCCTTTTCCATCACTTGCTGCAGAGGATCACGTTACTTTGCTGAGCCAATCAGAGCTGTGGATGAGCCCTGATTGAAGGAGCTCCACTTTCGGCAGGGATTTGAACTTGTGTCTTTATTAACTTCAGCAAAGCTCACAGTTTTTACCAAATTCTGTAGCTTTCGGTGTACTTCTAAATCTACTGCTTAGTCGCATCTTTTCGGGCTTGGTACTGCCTCTAGTGGCGTGGGGGTGGTAACACAACTAATATAATTACATTACTAAATCAGAATACCGCAAAGTCTTTATTTATTATTGATTTTTTTATTATCTTAACAATGTGGAGCTAATTAAATGATCTAAACAAGACCTTAACGTGGTTCCAGTTTCTCTCAATGACCAACCCGTTGAAACTGGCAAATTTTAAATACCTTGGGTGGTTCCTGGACAGTCAGCTCAACTTTGCTGAAAACACTGACTATATTTTGAAGAACTGTTCTCAGAGACTACCTTTTAAGAAGACTTGGTGATCATGGGGTGACCCAACTGGACTCTAGTTGGGTCACCCCTATGTCTTGAATTTGGGGGGGGCGGTATCACATTTTATTTATCACTACAGAAGGGTTCAGTGAAGGCACATATGAAACTCTTGGGTTCGGTACCTCAAAAAAGGTTAAGAACCACTGGTCTAACAGTTGTAACTGTCCATTAATCCAGTCTGGTTTTTGCAAGTTCCACTAAACTTTCCCTTTTTTTTCCAAAAAGTAAAAAAAAAGGAGGGGGGATCTACCATATGCCCATGAAGTACTTTTTACATATGTAATTTCTTACATATGTAAAAAAAAATAAATAAAAAAAGAAAGAAACTCACTCCGAAATGGCTGTGAAATATAACTGCTGCAGAAATAAGTAAATGTTTTTGCAAAAAGTACGTAAGAAAAAAAAGAACCAACTAAAAGCATATATTATTGAATCAAAATCCAAAAATTGTGCTACTTTTTCTTTTCTTTTTTTTTAGAAATATATTTACAAGGGATGTTTTATCTGTATTTATCGGGTGTATTTGTGGGCGGGTCAAAAACTCACTGGGAACTGCAAAGCTGTTTTGAATGACACACCGGAAGTGACCCTGATTACTACAAAAACTTCGCTCGAACGACCCATTGCAGTCATGCCAGTGCCGTGGTTCTGGACCACGCGGTTAGAACGAACCTGTACCGCTTCCTAGTGTGTCTATAGCCAACTGCCCATACAGAAGTCCCTCGGGTTGTGAAAGAGAGCAGGTGAGCCGTTAAAACACGGAGCCATGTTCGCACAGCTTACCAACGAGCTAACATTAGCACACAGGGAGCTAACTGTTTACTTTCACATGGAGCTACTGGCTTTCACTTTACAGCTGTCTGCTCGTTTAGGCTTCAACTACATGGAAGATATGAAACTTTAGCAGCTACTGGAAGCGTCAGTTAAGGAAGGAAGGAAGCAAGCTAGAAGGGAGTGAGACCTCACTTTGACTATCGTATCTCGAAGTCTGCAGCTAAGTTTATTTATTAATAGAATGCAGTTAAGTGTGGAAGTGATTTCAAATGGTCTCGCGCCATGTTAGACATTCTTGTATTTTCCAAAGCCCTGTTCTGCCATTTGAAAAAGGGGAAGTCCACACCTAAGCAGACATATCAACGCCTAAATGATCAGTGTCTCAACTTCGTGTGTTTTTTGTTTTTAAATGGGATAAAACTTCAGCAAAGACCTAAGAAAAAGGTCACCCTTAAGTGAACAAGCCGGATTAGAGAGAGTTGATATTCTTGACAAATAACGATACAAGATGTGAATGAAAAACCACTAGCAGTTTCTGCAGAGTGATTATTTCACTTCCCTTACTGATATTGTAACCCTATCAATGCTATATTTTACTTGTATTTCTTTCAGAACGAGAAAGCTGGGGCAGACCACAGAAAACCACACAAAACTTCTCCAGAAAATTAAATCAGAAGACATGTTGCCTGTTCAGCCCTTTCATTCTGATACTTGTACATAAAATCAAATGCAATGTCGACCACTACTAACTAGGGTCGAGCTATAATTACTAGAGTTCAAACGGCATCATGAAGACAAAGGAGCACAGCCGACAAGTCAAGGAGAAGGTCGTGGAGAAGTTTAAAGCAGGGTTAGGTTGTAAAACAATATCCAAATCCTTGAAGATCTCTCATAGCTCTGTTGAAGCCATCATCCAAACATGGAAAGAATATGGCACGACTGCGAGTCTTCCAGGACGTGGCCGTCCACCAAAACAAAGAATGCAGTCACAGAGGGTGCTGTTTGCAGAGGCGTTGAAGAGGCCTGTGGTAATCCTGGAGAAGCTGCCCAGATCCACAGCTCAGGTGAGAGAATCTGCAGTAAAGACCTCGGATAGCTACACACTCCACCACCTTGAAAAGACATGAGACGTGGGTGAGGTTTCACCATTCAGCAGAATGCCGCTGACCATGACCAGGTCAGCGCTACAGGGGGTCTCCAACTGTAGCGCTGTTGGAGACCACCAGCGCTACAGGCCTGTAGCGCTGGTGTTCTGCAACTCTAAAATGTCTCTGCTTCCACACTCCTGAGCCAACAGTCGGGTTATTAGCAGGTCTCTGGAGAACCTGACTGGTTCCTCAGGAGGTGATTCAGCCATTTTACTTGCGTCTGCAAATCGTGTTGGACGATTTGCAGGCCTGGAGCTGTAGACCTCTGGATTAGTGTCACTGAGATGAACAAAACGGTGGCGCCCCCTTCTGCTGTTAAACAACTGCCTTGACTTTTCATCTTTCTTCACAATGATCTAACGTTTAGTATAAAGTAAGTGTAACATTAAATAAGTCTAAACTCATCAGCTTTCCCTCAGATGATTAAAATTAAAATCGGGTCTAGATTTGTACACCATTGTGCTGCTGTGTACAAATGTATTAACTTTAACCCTGTTAATATATGTGCCCTCCCTCCACCCATCCCTTTTTTTTTGTAAAGATAAGTTAGGATTACCAATAACTATTTCCATTTGCTAAATGGAATTGGTGTGACTCTGATGTCCTCTGTCTTGTAGCAGGGCAGAGCGATGGACGGGGTCGGCTGGAGCTCCTCCAGGTCACAGGGCTCCTTCAGAGCGGACACCCTGTCCAGGCTGGCCAGCTTCATCGCACGCACCGATGCCAAGCAGCACGCTGCAAGCCACCCGCCCTCCCACCTTCCTCTGTACGGCTGTCAGGAATGTGGAAAAGGCTTCCCTTATCCCAAAGACGTAATGCAGCACCAGGAGCGGGACGGCGTGCTGCCGAAGCCCCACCGCTGCACGCTGTGTGGCCAGCAGTTCTCCCTCAGGTCGTCCCTGCAGCTGCACCGTTGCAACCTGGAGGCTGACGGCTGCAGCGCACCATGCGCCGGTCTGCTGTCGCACCCCGGCAGGCTGCAGGAGACGCCGCTGCACCGCCAGCCACACCTGTTGGACAGCAGCCCGTACGCCTGCGCCCCCTGTGGGAGGGGCTTCAGCCAGAAGCAGGCACTTCTGCACCACCAGCAGGCCGGCTGCAGCGAGTCTCCGTCCAACGCTGCCGACGCCCGCAGCCTCCCAGACGACTCTCCACCCGTTTCTGAGGGCGACTCCGCCCACTCGGATTTCTCGGACACGCCGGGGCCCAGCGAAGGCGCTGTCAACGCTTGCCGGATCTGTTCCAGGACTTTCTGCTCTGACACTTCGTTGCGGCGGCATTTTCAGGACAGCCACGCGGAGGAGACTCCCAGCACCAAAGTGACGAGTGAGGAAGAGGAGGAGAGGACTGCAGTGGTGACCCTGAAAGCCAAGAGGAAGCTCCTGAGCTGCCGCTCATGCGACATGGTCTTCAGGAGCACGTCGCAGCTGTACATGCACCGCAAAGAGAAGCACCGCAGAGAGAAGCTCACCAGGAGGGAGGCCAGGCCCGTCGTCAAGAGGAGCCGGAAGCCCGGCATGTATCCGTGTCAAATCTGCAGCAAAGTTTTTGGTCACCATCTGACTTTCAGGGCACACTGCAGGCAGCACAAAGCAGCCAGCTCCGCCCCGATCGCCATCAACGACGACGGCAGCTCCGCAGACTGCGCCGTCCCAGACTCCCAATCCCTCACTAACGGCCCGGCAGCCGGACCGGGTCCCCTCGGGAAGCCGCGCAGCATCTCGCCCAGTGTGGACGATTCGGGAGAGGAGTCTGAGCGAGAGGACAGCGAGTTCCCCTGTCCCTCCTGTCCAGAGGTTTTCTCCACCCAGCAACAGCTGAAGGAGCACATAGAGCTGCACCAGGCGTCGGTGAGACAGCGCCAGTGCAGCGTGTGTGCGTGTGAGATGGACGGGTCCAAAGGGCCGGCCTCCAGGAAACAGAGGCTGTACCACTGCGTTCCCTGCCAGCAGGGCTTCTCCGCTTTGGACTCGTTTCTAGAACACTGCCAGGAGCATCTCCGGGTCCGTGTGGAGGTGGAGGAGCAGCGCATCTCACTGCAGCCCAGCAAAGCCTGACCGCCAGCTGCAGCTTCCTCATGCGCCAAACGGACAGCAGGGGCTGGACCCAGAGCGTTGGTTCTGCTCCCTGAGTCGGGTTGTGATGCGTTCAGGTGCTGAACATGTCAGCTTGGTGTAGGAGAGCTGAAAATGCTAAAATGTGTGAAAGTAACTATTTGACTGATGGAGCTGATGATTGAATGTCATCCTGTAATAACATATCAGGGTCTAAAGGAAGTCCATGTAGGCCTTTAACCACAGATTACCTTTCAGGTGTTCTGATCTCTGGAGTGGTTTAAATGACATCCATCAGTTTAAACAGAGCTGCTGGTGATGGGACCAAGCATCGCCACTGAACCGGTTAGGAGCAAATGTGAAATGACAATCAGAAACAGCATTACCACAGATGGTCATCAGCTCGTGAACCACAGCAGCTTTGCACTGATGGGTTTAAATCTCTACACACTACAGTTGACATTAGCCAAGTGGATTTTTGTTCTTTAGTCAAATGTCCAGTTTGCCTTAGAAAGTGAATAAATGCATTAATCAGATCATTCTTTCCCCCTGATTGAATCACAACAGAAGGATCCTGCTGGATCTCTATATGCATTTGTGGATTCTAGCCTGGCTTCTATATATATATTTTTTTTTTCCCAGCACATTTTTAAAGTACTCTTATTAAATACTTTGCAGCAATGTGTGCTATTATGCTGAGGAAGCATACTTTATACTTCTGAAGACACAATAGTTCTCAACACAACTTGATTTGAATTGTTGTTTGTTTGACAGTCTCTAAAGTTGGTTTAAATGCAGTTGCTGATGCAGAAAATGATTCCTCCCCCTGGCCCCCCTTCAAATGTTATTTTTTCCCCTAGTAGAACAAACTGGTACAAGATGCTTCAATTTGAACAAAAATTCAACCTTGCATTTCCTTTGAGTGGTGTAACAATAAATCTCTGGGCTGATGCTGTGTCCAGTTTCTGTGGAGGTTTTGGTTCAGTTGACCTGTTCCAAGCATCTTTCATGGAAATCCTTGTTCTCTGTAGTTCAGATTCAGTTTGACACAGTTGGCTTGAACGTCTCATCTATGCAAACATGTGGATTAACAGCAGTTGAGAAGCGGCGGGCATTGTTTTTTTCTTTTTGTTTACTGTCTTTAAGGTGCTACTGTGAGAAGTTATTTTATCTTTTTTTTTTCAATAAATTGTTTCATACTGCTTTATAGATGACATAAAATAACTATACAGCTGAAATATTTGTTTTTTCTCATTGTGAGACTGGTATTAAGGTTTGATGGTGGATTCTTCTGCCTTAACATGACTGGCCTCTTGTATGTACCCAAGGAATTTATTTACATCATATAAAGACCTTGACTTTTTTTTTTAATGCCCTAAATAAAATGATTTATTGCAGTACTTTGTCAGCCTGAGAATTCTTTGGGGGGGGAGCCTTTGGTGCAGTGTTTCTCCACCCTGGTCCTCGCCGCCCCCCTGCTCTACATGTTTTTAGATGTGCCTCTATTCCAGAACAGCTGATTCAAATAATTGTATGACCATCAAGTACTGAAGAAACCTGTTAATCACCCAGAGATACAATTCAGGTGTGTGGCAGAAGGGAAACTCCTAAAACATGCAGGACAGGGGGGCAGTGAGGACCAGGGTTGAGAAACACTGCTTTAGTGCATTTGTTCATTGGAAAAATTATGTATTGGAATTTAACAAAGCCACATAGATATTGGTTCTTAAAGATGTAACATTTTTGGAATGTATGCCTTTTAACTTCAGAGTTTCTGAAAACGTCCATCTTCTGTTTAATCTGGGATGGTGTCATGGTGACAGCAGCCTATTGGAGACGCCAAGACCTCCCTCTTCCCAGCCACTTGGGCCAGCTCTTCTGGGTGAGCAGCAGTGCTATTAGCTGTTTAGCACAATAAGGTTGTATGGATAATCAATTCCTGAAGTTGTCTTTCACTTTGACCTGCACTGCCCTTAACAAGCTCATCCCCTGCTCATCATTTTCTGTCTGAATTGTTTTGAAATTATATTGAACTAGACTGTGAATAATTGTATTTAAAAATATTTAGACTGACTGGACAAGTTTCTTATAAAATATCTTGACCTGACGTATAGTCTGATATATTTCTTTAAAAAAATATCTGGAGGTACATAAAATTAAACTGAGACATTTTGAATTTTTTTATTCTGAAGGACTAATACATTGTATTTCTATATAAGACTTTTGAATTGGTTTAAAGCGTCACATTTAAACATTAAAAATGTTTTCAATGATTCTACAAAACCTGCTTCGCTACGTGTTCAAGACGCTGCCTCCTCCTGACCTCTTGGGGGCGGTGTGTGGTTGTTGGAACGTTGAAACCGGTGTTATGCCCAGAAAAGCCCCCCTGCCCAAATTTGCATCCCCTGTCGCGGGAGCGCGCATCGCTCTAAGCTCTCGCATATTGACGAGGAAACGGATAAAAATATGACCGAAGAGGAAATTTTTAAGATATTTGTAACATTATCACGTTTCCTAACCATGTAATCCCTAATACGGTGGGTTTTATTTCGCAAATTATTTGAAATAAATACGGTTTTTACACTTTTATTGACACATATGAATCGAACTTTTTTTCAGTCCGTGTCTGTTGTAAACGTTCTCCGCAAATGGTTTGAAATTCTCTGCTTTGTCTTTTGATATCATAATAGCTCAAAAGCATTACAACAGAGACCCATTATGTAGAACATTTTATATCATGCTTCACTTCTAGTCTGTTAATGTAGGAGGAAATGCAACTTAATTTATGAGCCTGAAAATATTGGCATCCGTCTTGTTGATATGAAACTTATAGCATTAGCTCAGAGAACAAGTGTCATTACGTAGAAGAGATTAAATCATTTCAGCTCTTTATTTCCCCCAATTAGCACAGGGATGCATGTTTTGGCAATATAGATTTTGAGCCTGCCACAATATGCATCCCTTCTTTATTCCCCACAAATATTATCCTATCGATATAAAACATGTACCAGCAGTTCTTGGAACTACTCAGATTGTGTAGAAAAAAATATTTCACTATTAACTCTTGAATTCTTTAAATTAGCACAGGGATGCATTTTTGGACAATATGGATTTCCAGCCTGCCAAAATATGCATCCCATATCTATTCCCCTCAAATATTATCCAATTGATTTAAAACTTATAACAGCAGTTCTTGGAGCTACTCTCATTATGTAGAAATAGTTATTTTACTTTTATCTCTTTATTTCTCAAAGTTGGCACAGGGATGCATTTTTGGGCAATATGGATTTCCAGCCTGCCAAAATATGCACCCCTCTCTATTCCCTTCAAATATTATCCTATTGATTTAAAACTTATACCAGCATTTCTTGGAGCTACTCTCATTATGTAGAAATAGTTATTTCATTCTTAACTCTTTAATTCTTCAAATTAGCACAGGGGTGCGTTTTTGGGCAATATCTCCAGCCTGCCAAAATATGCACCCCTCTCTATTCCCTTCAAATATTATCCTATTGATTTAAAACTTATACCAGCATTTCTTGGAGCTACTCTCATTATGTAGAAATAGTTATTTCATTCTTAACTCTTTAATTCTTCAAATTAGCACAGGGGTGCGTTTTTGGGCAAATTTCCAGCCTGCCAAAATATGCACCCCTCTCTATTCCCTTCAAATATTATCCTATTGATTTAAAACTTATACCAGCATTTCTTGGAGCTACTCTCATTATGTAGAAATAGTTATTTCATTCTTAACTCTTTAATTCTTCAAATTAGCACAGGGGTGCGTTTTTGGGCAAATTTCCAGCCTGCCAAAATATGCACCCCTCTCTATTCCCTTCAAATATTATCCTATTGATTTAAAACTTATACCAGCATTTCTTGGAGCTACTCTCATTATGTAGAAATAGTTATTTCATTCTTAACTCTTTAATTCTTCAAATTAGCACAGGGGTGCGTTTTTGGGCAAATTTCCAGCCTGCCAAAATATGCACCCCTCTCTATTCCCTTCAAATATTATCCTATTGATTTAAAACTTATACCAGCATTTCTTGGAGCTACTCTCATTATGTAGAAATAGTTATTTCATTCTTAACTCTTTATTTCTCAAAGTTAGCACAGGGATGCATTTTTGGGCAATATGGATTTCCAGCCTGCCAAAATATGCACCCCTCTCTATTCCCTTCAAATATTATCCTATTGATTTAAAACTTATACCAGCATTTCTTGGAGCTACTCTCATTATGTAGAAATAGTTATTTCATTCTTAACTCTTTAATTCTTCAAATTAGCACAGGGGTGCGTTTTTGGGCAAATTTCCAGCCTGCCAAAATATGCACCCCTCTCTATTCCCTTCAAATATTATCCTATTGATTTAAAACTTATAACAGCAGTTCTTGGAGCTACCCTCATTATGTATAAAAAGTTATTTCACTCTTAACTCTCTAATTCTTCAAATTAGCACAGGGGTGCGTTTTTGGGCAAATTTCCAGCCTGCCAAAATATGCATCCCTTATCTATTCCCCTCAAATATTATCCTATTGATTTAAAACTTATAACAGCAGTTCTTGGAGCTACCCTCATTATGTAGAAAAAGTTATTTCACTCTTAACTCTCTAATTCTTCAAATTAGCACAGGGGTGCGTTTTTGGGCAAATTTCCAGCCTGCCAAAATATGCACCCCTCTCTATTCCCCTCAAATATTATCCAATTGATTTAAAACTTATAACAGCAGTTCTTGGAGCTACCCTCATTATGTAGAAATAGTTATTTCATTCTTAACTCTTTAATTCTCAAAGTTGGCACAGGGATGCATTTTTGGGCAATATGGATTTCCAGCCTGCCAAAATATGACGTTTTTTTGTAATTTCTTTTTTTTCCCTCTGATTCGCCGCTCTGTCGCTTTTTTTTCTCTCTGCGCTCTTCGTCTGTGCTGCAGAGGGTAGCTCCAAGAAATGCTGGTATAAGTTTTAAATCAATAGGATAATATTTGAAGGGAATAGAGAGGGGTGCATATTTTGGCAGGCTGGAGATATTGCCCAAAAACGCACCCCTGTGCTAATTTGAAGAATTAAAGAGTTAAGAATGAAATAACTATTTCTACATAATGAGAGTAGCTCCAAGAAATGCTGGTATAAGTTTTAAATCAATAGGATAATATTTGAAGGGAATAGAGAGGGGTGCATATTTTGGCAGGCTGGAAATCCATATTGCCCAAAAATGCATCCCTGTGCCAACTTTGAGAAATAAAGAGATAAAAGTAAAATAACTATTTCTACATAATGAGAGTAGCTCCAAGAACTGCTGTTATAAGTTTTAAATCAATTGGATAATATTTGAGGGGAATAGATATGGGATGCATATTTGGCAGGCTGGAAATCCATATTGTCCAAAAATGCATCCCTGTGCTAATTTAAAGAATTCAAGAGTTAATAGTGAAATATTTTTTCTACACAATCTGAGTAGTTCCAAGAACTGCTGGTACATGTTTTATATCGATAGGATAATATTTGTGGGGAATAAAGAAGGGATGCATATTGTGGCAGGCTCAAAATCTATATTGCCAAAACATGCATCCCTGTGCTAATTGGGGGAAATAAAGAGCTGAAATGATTTAATCTCTTCTACGTAATGACACTTGTTCTCTGAGCTAATGCTATAAGTTTCATATCAACAAGACGGATGCCAATATTTTCAGGCTCATAAATTAAGTTGCATTTCCTCCTACATTAACAGACTAGAAGTGAAGCATGATATAAAATGTTCTACATAATGGGTCTCTGTTGTAATGCTTTTGAGCTATTATGATATCAAAAGACAAAGCAGAGAATTTCAAACCATTTGCGGAGAACGTTTACAACAGACACGGACTGAAAAAAGTTCGATTCATATGTGTCAATAAAAGTGTAAAAACCGTATTTATTTCAAATAATTTGCGAAATAAAACCCACCGTATTAGGGATTACATGGTTAGGAAACGTGATAATGTTACAAATATCTTAAAAATTTCCTCTTCGGTCATATTTTTATCCGTTTCCTCGTCAATATGCGAGAGCTTAGAGCGATGCGCGCTCCCGCGACAGGGGATGCAAATTTGGGCAGGGGGGCTTTTCTGGGCATAACACCTGTCGCTGATAGGCCCAATTCACAATTACGTCACAGCTTCCGTTCTGACTCTACGCACGCTTTCCTTCCGCGGCTTTGTCAAACGAACAGCTAGCATATAGGCTTTCTGCAACTAAAGACAAAATGAGCAAAGCACATCCACCAGAGTTGAAGAAGTAAGTTTACTTGGGTTCAATGCAAAGCGGGAACGGTAATCTGACTGTTTTTGTTCTTGGTAGAAATGAAAGCAGCGTATTATTTCAGCTGTATTGTTTTCAGTGGCTAACATTAGCAATGTTGTTGGAACTGTCCTGAATATGACTTTCATTTACAGAAAATGTCTTTCTATTTTAGGTTTATGGACAAGAAGCTTTCCTGTGAGTATGATTCAAATTTTATTCACAGACACATTCACTTTTGTGTTAGTGTTAGCTTGTAGCATGCCAGAGGCAGATGTGGCTAGTAACTAGCTACATTTACTCGATCAACTCTTTTAAGCAATGAAATACTTAAGAGTGGTTTGCCCTCTAATTATTTCACTAGATGACAGGCAGCCACGATTAAAGCAAAAATAAACCACCACATCTCCAGTTTATATTAAGACTTATAGTTTGTTAGACAAGCTTCATTGTTCTAATATTTGTATGTACCGATCCAGTTGTGACAGTAATGGTGACTGTCACTAAGTATTTTACCATCTTCTAACATGATTATTTTTATTACCTAATGGTTTCCACAACTTTATGGAGAAAATCTGTATTTCTTCTGCCTAAATATTGTTTTTGTCATTTTTGTAGCTTTTTTTTTTTTTTTTTTTTCATTGTTTTGAACTACCACAGTTTACGTATAGCTTTATATTTTTGACTTCAGTTACAGAATTTCTATAAATAAAATAGTTTTGATCAATTTAGTACTTGATTGGCCTTTTAAACACACAATTTCTTTGACTTGTTTAGGATTACTTCTTTATGCCACTACTACTCCATACAATAGTACCAGAGGTTTTTAATACTATAATTTTTGGCTTTTGTTCCTACTACTTGGTTGGTGAGCAGCTTCACAAACAGTTGGATTTTGGTCTTGTTTTTGACTGTTGTTCAGCTACATGTCTATCATTTGGCTGTTCCTTCCATCCTCCTGTTATATCCATATAAATTCCTGCCATGCGCTGTTGAATTTGTACTTTAAAATGGACTCAATTTGATGTGAAGAACGGGGAGGAAAGCTGTTGGATTTTTCCCACATCATCAGACTTAAGTGTTTCAGCACTTTCAGACTAGCATAGTAAAAAAGTGTTTTAATGGTTTGAATAGTGAAATAAAAGTTCAACTGATTAAGGAATGCCAGATTGTAAAAAATGGCAAACACTGACATCAACCTTTTTTATATTTTCTTAATCTGAGTAACGGCCTTTAAAGCCCTTCTAATATTTGTCCCAACAATTTCAGTTTAATTGTAGATTAAATTAATTCCTTGTTTGATAAATCTTAGTATTTGATATTTTTAACTAGAGATGACAACATCTGCTGCTTTAGAAGCTGTGAAATGACATTTTATTTCATTTCTCTTTTTTTTTATTCACTTAATGTTTATCATCTACTTTGTCATACTGTTCTAACTTCAACATATTTTTTGTAAATTCGATCTAAAGAAATGAAACGCTATATCTGGAGCCGACTGCTTGTAAAAAATCATTTCCCATTGAATATAATTAAAAAGGCAACATATTTATACGAGCAAACACCTTTTCTGTTGTGGAAAAACCTCCCAACCTCAGATATTTTCAGTAGTCATATTTTCTGATGAATCTGTACATTTCACTTTAACCTTACAAGAACATGACTGGTAATTTTTATTTATCAGTCTTTTAGAAAAACTGACTTATGCAAAAAAATCTTGCTAGTCAGGTTGTAATTTCTTTCTTTTTTTTTAGATGGCAAAATTATTTAAAATAATTAGGCCTCTTCATACCCTCACTTAAAAAAATCTGACGGTACAAAAGGAAACTGAACTGGAATAAATTCAGCTTATTGTTTGTTTCTGGTGTCTGATGTGGTTTAGAAATCTTCTGAGAGGTTCTGGGTTTGTGTTGCAGTGAAGCTGAACGGAGGGAGGCATGTGCAGGGCATCCTACGAGGGTTCGACCCCTTCATGAACCTGGTGGTGGACGACTGTCTGGAGATGGGTCCGGGCGGACAGCAGAACACCATCGGCATGGTGGTCAGTACCTCGTAGCCCAGGAACCCGCTTCAGCTTTTAACGTTTATTAGCTGAGAATCGGCGAGTTAATCTGATAACAGACACGGAGAGAAACCACCCAGATTCTCTCATCGTTCTCTGGGATCCTAATGTCACTTATTAATGTTTAAAACTACTGATTATATTAAATTACAATATCTAATTCTATTTGAAGAATGTAGTGTTAGATGTTTTGTATTTTAATGTGTTTTGTTTTTTTTTCTTTGCTGCAGGTTATCAGAGGAAACAGCATCATCATGTTGGAGGCTTTAGAGAGAGTATGAGAAGAGAGGAGGATGGTGGAAAGAATGAGCTACAGTTTTATCTTTTGTTCTTTTTTACATTTTTGTTCTACAGGCTCAGCAGTTGAGTGATGGCGAATTTCTCTTCATTTTGGTATTTTGTGATTTAATGGGAATAAATAACAATTTCTTTATTTTTATTTGTGCCTGTCCTTTTTATTATAAGGAAATTTATTGTTTTATAATAGCCACTTAGTTAAAATGGCTGAAAAGTAAATATTAGCTAGGCATGTTATTGTATGATTTATTTGTTTGTTTGTTTTTTTAGATGTACTTTTTCTCAAAAGTAGCAGCTTCGGCATGGTGACCTTGAATGGAAATTCTCCAGACAAGATGTACTCATCAAAATTCCTGAACTGCAGTTGCTTCCTACTTCTACAAGCTGTAAAACAGCATAGCTAAGCTACAGCATCTGAAAGTTGGAATGATACGATATATAATATTGTTGTAAGGTGTTTGATAGAAATGAGTCTGGCTTGTTCAGTTTAATCAGAAAAAATGTTTCTAGAATCAATATGGTAGCATGATTTATGTTTGAAAAATTACATCTAAACAAACAATGCACAGCGGCATATTAAGACAAAATCAAAACCTTATAGACACAAATGCCCCATTTCAGTGGTTTAGTGATATAAGGGACTGAGTTAAAGGAGACGAATGATTTAGAAAACGGGTTTGAAATTTTTAGTTAAACAAACCTGCTCTTATCAGTGCAACAAAAGTGTTTCACGGGTGTATATGTATATATATATATATATATATATATTGAGCTCCAATACATTACAAAAACATTTGACAAAATACACGTTTCAGTAAAAGATATACTACTGAATGTTCTCAAAAGTGAAACTAAGGGTTAACCAACAGAGGGCGCTGTCTGCGCTTCCGTCCTGCAGGTAGACTTTTACTTTGAAAGCGTATTGACGTCAAAGACGTTGCGTCTCCTTCACGTAGTGTTTCGTAGCCGTTTTGACGGTATGTGGAAAGTAGCAATGTCGGAGGAGGTTGGGAAGGCGGTCCAGTCGGTGCTGGAGCGGGTGAAGCAGGCGGCGGCGCGGCGGCCCAAGGTAACAGCAGCCCGGATAGCACCTCTCTGATGCTCCGCTATCTGCAGGCGGGAAAACAGCGAGGCGGTGGAGAGAGCTGAGGTTATGCAAGGCTGCCAAACATCTCAACCTTTGGATGGAAGGCACTCGAGCCTGTAGCAGCACTTTCATAACACGATTCGTGATTTAAAGTGACAGCATGTTAATGCGAGGACCCTTTCATTCTGTGGATGCACGTTCATCTCTTGGTATCGTTTTGTGGATTAAGCTGACCCAATCAGAGTAGCGTGTTTTTATCACAGCAGGTGGTCAGCTTTGACCAGGATGACCCCAATTTCTGATAGTTTGTCTCAGATCAGGGAGACCTTTTTGATATTATTTCTTTTTAATTCATCTCGGTCGGTAATTTTCATTTGGCCTAATTAGGCTGTTTCAGAATTTTTCTCGAAACATCAAGGTATAAAAAAGCTCTTAAACTCTAGAGATGGACCAGTGTTGTATCAGACATGACAACCAAAGTCATTTGGAACTAACAGCTAGTCCACCAGAAAATAAATAAATTAATTTTCCAACACAAAATGTGATTCTCAAAGTTATTTGAATGAAGGTAATGTCAGAGTTGGTTATAATGCAGCACACTGTGCCGGTTTGGTCCTGATGTTGGTCCCTCACAGCATCTCAACCAGTACAGAGTAGCTCATACTTGTGGACTAAAAGGATCGTGGTGTTTTTCAAGCTTTTTAGCAAATATAAATCTGAAAAGTGTGGTACGCATTTCTATTCAGTCATTGCCGTTCCAGCCACACCACACATATTCTTGGGGGAGTGTGTCTCTGAGCGTTGCTCTTTGTCTTCAGACTGAATCTTTTGCCATTTTGTTTTTATAGCATGTGAGTCACATTAGATGGAGCTGGTCAGTGAACACTTTTCTAGTCTTGCCATATATTTCCATTTGGACTTGGGTCTGGACTTTGACTGGACCATTGCAGCACATGAATATGCTTTGATCTAAATCTTTCCGTTAGGAATACACTGATTGCAGCTTTCTGGCTGAAAAAAAAAAACTTACCTGCTGATTCTTTTTGACCTTTACCATTTTTTGTGTGTGAAGTCACTAAATTGCATCAAAATCTGCCTAGTCTACACTTAATGTTACAAATAAATTTTTATGCATTATAGCATATCATCCACACAAAAACTTATTTATTGTCACTAATAGCGATTTAATGTTTTTATCTTTTTAAATCTCTTTCCCTTTCTGTTTATTCAATGTCACATGCTGTTTTTATTTTAATTATGTAAAGCACTTTGAAATGCCTCGCTGCTGAAATGTGCTATACAAATAAAATTTGATTGATTGATTTATAGTGACCAAAATGGAGATCCGAGAAAACTGTTTGCTGTGTAGATCATACAGTCTTCGACAAATAATTTGCCAATATACCCACATATTTGTTGCGACATTGTCTTGTGTTTTATTAACGTTAAATTCAAATACGCTATTTGAAACAACCCATATATCTGTCCACACAAATAAACCTGCAAGCGCCATGTTTAACTCCTAACAGGAAGTCATAATTGTTTTGAAGCAATCTGATTGGCTGTCACAGGTTTTAGTTTTGCACCATACTGCCCCCTGTGGGTTTGGTATGTTTAAAACAACACTCAGAGATGGATTTGTCCAGGTTCACGTGAATGAAAACTTTTCTTAAACCGATCCTGCATGCACGATAAAATCTTTTTAAACAATATGGCGGAGATATTTGTTTTTATAAAGACCTGACTATGTGTTGAAAAGGCATTAGTTGGCAACAGGGGGGTGACTACTATTATCCTAAATTATGGGGCAATGCTGGCAACGGTGGTTGGTGTTTGTTCTGCAGTGAGGGGGTTGCCTGTTCAATCCCTGCTCTGTCTGTCTCTGTTGCTGTGTCCTTGGGCAAGACACTTTACCCGCCTTACCTGCCGGTGGTGGTCGGAGGCCCGTGGCACAGGTGCATGTACGCATCAACCAATCTTGTCCCTTAGATGGGTTCAACCGACAAAGGGCAAGCAGAGATTTTTATAGTTTTTCTTACCTTTCCTTTAACAAACAATGCGACAGAATCTGAAAGAGTTGAATGTGTGAATGGTTTTTGGAGGCACTGCAACAACCTGCACCGACCTCTGAGCTCATCCACCGATTCAGATGACGGATAGTTTGTCCTTCCTCAGACGCTCCCGGCTGTGCCGCCCCGCCTTGTAGCTGTCAGCAAGACCAAGCCCCCAGACATGATTGTGGAGGCCTACAGGCAAGGACAGCGCAACTTTGGAGAGAACTATGTGAGTATGGAACGCTGCTGGCTGGCCATCAAGGAATGGATAGAGAGACTGACCTCTATACGTCTCTCCTTCCAGGTTAATGAGCTCGTGGACAAAGCGTCAGATCCACTGGTAGGTTCACATGTTCTAGAGGATGGAGTGCAGACTTTGACCTTTTAGCTTTTACAACTGTCCTTCTTCCTCCTTATCTAGATTTTAGAGTCATGCCCAGAAATCAAGTGGCATTTTATCGGCCACCTACAGAAGAACAACGTCAACAAGTTGCTGGGTGAGTGGCTTCAGCTCTGCCAGTCTTTCCTCCATTAGCTTCATGTTTGCAAACAGTCACGAGTCCTCTTGTCCTCCAGGCGTCCCTAACCTTTTCCTCGTGGAGACCATCGACTCCGCGAAGCTGGCCGACAAGGTCAACAGCTCGTGGCATCGTCTCCGAGGAGCGAGCAGCCAGAGGCTAAAGGTCATGGTGCAGGTCAACACCAGTGGAGAGCAGAGTGAGTGTCGCTGATCACAGAAATTAAGTTCCAGGTTGCATTTGCTGATGCAGGGCTCTGCATGTTTGGTTTCAGGCAAACACGGCCTGCCGCCGGAGGACACGGTCAACACGGTTAAACACATTGTGTCGCAGTGCTCCGCCCTGCATTTCTCAGGACTCATGACCATCGGTCGCTACGGCTACGACCTCACACTGGGGCCCAACCCTGACTTTCAGGTACAAACCTTCAGAGAAAGTCAGTTCATTTCTAGGAATCGAGGACATTTTTCACATGTTAATACAACTGAGGGAGCTCAGAGTATGTCAGGATGTTATCTTATGAGTGATTTTATGAGTCTTGGCGAGACACTTTACTCCACTACTTTAGCTTTTCAGATGATGTTGTTAGAGTCTGCCCATCGGTCAACCAATAAACTAATTTTGGTCACAGGGGTAACAGGTCCTGGAGGGAAAACCAGACACCCCTGTTCCCAGCAACACTCCCCAGCTCATTCTGGAGGCTCCAAAGTTATTTTGGGTTACAGACCATTTGGGTCTACCCTCAACCCCGCTCCTCCAGACTAGAGGCAACAGCCATGAGCACACACTTTGATGGAACTGCACGTCTGCTGAGCTCATTATTCGAACTGCTTCTTAGTCTAATGCTGCTAAGGATGGTTGTAAACAGCATAATGAGAAGCATTGACGTGATAATGTCCTGAAGTGGAATGTCCTTAAATAGACAGACGTCAATTTTATGGGGTCAAATACAGCTGTGATGAAAATTCCTGTTTCTTTTAAGTTATTTTGAATATATATTGCGTTTTCATAATAACTGAAGGTAACAGAGTTACGTTATTGTGCTATAAAATGGTACCATGTGCCTGGAAAATACATAATACAGCCCTTTAAATGCTCCAGGTCATCAAACAAATTTTGGTAAATACCCAAAAGTAGTTTTCACCTCCTGGATGATTTGTGGAGGCTTTCTTGGAGTAGTTTAGATAGGCACTGCTCCTTCTTAATGTTGATGAAGGCCCTACTTCATGCAATCAGGTTCTGTTGAAGTGATTTGTTTTTTCTTCTGGCTAGGCAATAAAAAAAACGCCCCAAAAAGTGACTAATCACAGCTAGTTGTAGGTAGAAAAAGAGGGGAGTCATAATTAAAAAAAATATCACCGTACATACAGATAGAAAGTTCTGTTGCCCTGAAGAATTTTATGCTGCTTTTATTTATCTAATTGCAACAGTAAAAAGTCAAGTTTGGGCTTCATGTTTACGTACATTAAAGGTTGGGGTCTAAATCATCCTGTAGATGCTGTTGAGTCGGCGGCAGGAGGTGTGTGAGGGCCTGAAGCTGCCCATGGAGGAGGTGGAGCTCAGCATGGGCATGTCCACTGACTTTGAACATGCGGTAAGTTATCTGTGCTTGTTATCATGACAAAGCAGTGCGAGCACTGGTTATAGAAAATGTGAGATGAGGAGAGGAAACAGAACTGCCGTGCAAACAGTCTTCATCCACTTCAAAATAAGAGCATCAATACAAACTTAACTATTTTAAGAATGCTTAACAGCTGATAAACGAGATGTTTTATTCAAATGAAAGTTTACAACTTAGCTTAAGGGAAGCTAATTTTCAAAGTTAGCTGAATCGGTGAAAGAATAGATTAGCTATGCCGTTAGCGCGTTAGTGGAAGTGTGCCCACCACTGGAGCATGATGGCTAATATTTTTACCTTCACCTTCCATTTTACACTGTTTTGGGATTTCAATGTTACTTTCTGAACAGCACTTCAATTACGGACATTTCTTTCCTCTTTGGTCTGACTTGTACTCTCTCCTGCGGATTCAAGATCGAAGTGGGCGCCACCAACGTGCGAGTCGGCAGCATCATCTTCGGCAACAGGGAGTACCCCAACAGTGCGCTGAACACTCCCAATCCCACTCCAAATCCCAGTCCCCTTCCCAGTCCGGCTCCCAGCCCCGAGAAAACAGCCAAGACGGTGTCAGAAGAAGCTGCTAAGAAGATGCACCATCTCACCGTATCTGAACACTAAAAGGAGATTATTAAAATCACCTCCAGGACATTGGGGTGGGGGGGAAACTAACATACATTTGGAGTCAGAACTGCAGCCTTCTTGCATCGTTATATTAAAAAAAAGTAGTCACAAAATAATAAACTTTTTTTCCCCTTTTCGATTTTTCTAATCATTAAATTGACATTCAGTTGAGAACTAAATGAGATAAGATGTCTTTTCCATCTCTACCAGTTGTGTCTAGCAGCTGTTTCTAGCTTGGAGTGCTCTCACTTCCAACGTGTGGATAAACAGTGACCACCAGTGAATTCAAGCCAATGAAAAACAGGAACTCAGATGTAGTAAGATTTTTTGTGGCAGTGACTTAGGTGTCAGCAGTCAGTATCTTCCGTGAAGTTGACAGCAGTCCAATAACAATTAGTAGGCTCAAATTTTCCACAACTCTCAAATCGGAGATTTTCTAGCTGTTTGATTAAATGCTGTTTAAACATTTATTTGCACCTCATATTTAATGAGACTGTTGCACAGTTGGGTCACTATTCATTGAGATATGTAGCATTAACGCCCATATGGATCTATAAAATATGCACCAGGAGTTGTTGTGGCTCTTTAAAAAGCAGATATTCTGTACATATTATTCATTCCAGAATAAGGCCTGTGGTCTTTTCTTTCTAAGTCTTACACTTTCATTGTCCAAGCTATCAAAAAGTAACTGTTGCACAATTGTTCTGACTCTTCATGGTAGTTATTCTTGACTCCCAAGTGAGAATTTCTCTTGGATTCCCTGAACTGGCATGATTGTTAGATCTACCACTGGTAGGATACCGACTGCTCACAGCTGGTCCACATAACCTCACATTTAGTACTGATCTTAGTTTTTGTTTGTTTTTAGGAAAATATGTAACTGGTGTTAACACACTTTACACACATGGAAGCCTTTTAGTTTCCATTACTCTGACACAGTTTAAAAAGACATTGGCTTTATGAAATCCGTTTCTCTTGCGTTCTGATAGGAAATTGTTGAGCTGGTTCATTGTTTTCTATTTTTCCAACTGAACAATGTGAGGTCAAAAGTTCCACTCGCTCCAATGAACCATTTTCCTTGTAAAACAAAGATTTGATTTAATAAACTGTTTATCCCTTTATAACAATTACCGTGCATTTGATATGGTTTCGTACAATGTGCCAAATGTCTCAGATTTTATTCTTGATATCGACAAATCCGAGGGGAGGTTTTGTTTCTGTTCGGTGTGTGTGTGTGTGTGTGTCTGTACAGTGGTGTTATTCCAGGTGAGAGAAAGTGAATCTATGCAAATGTTTGGTTTTCAAAGCTGCCAGCTGTGACGTCCAGCGGTTTCCTCTGAGGAACGCAAGTGTTTTCCTGTTCTCATTTAAAAGTGTCAGTGGAATAACAAAAAAAAACACAACTCTAAAATAGGAGGTAAACTTGTGATTAGACATGTTCTTACTGTCAATAAGGCATTTCAGCATCGTTTGGTTTGGTTTTTGAGGAGAGGCCAAAGCCAAGCAATAAATTTTACTGTTGAAAATATCAGCTAATTGCTGTGTATTTATTCCTTTTGCAGGGGGGAAAAAGTGGCATATTAAGCGTAAGACATGGACATCTTTTGGACAAAGTTTCTTTATTAAGCATTTCAGGATGAAATCCAGATCAAATTTAAATTAAACATATTGAAAAACAATTTTTAGAACTGACGTCTTCTTTTATGAGTTATTACCATATGATATTTCAACTCCTGGATATTTCGAGCCGATTTGCCCTGGATTGACAAATCGGCTCCCAAAATGGCAAACCTGGCGTTTTGTAACTGCTAAATAAATAAAATCTGATGAAACAGCAGTCTATCAGCCAGCCTGCAGAAAACAGTCTGTGAGCTAAAACCTTAAACAACCTGGAGGAAAACCTTTAGATTCACTCCCTATTTCACATTTATAAGACTTTAGTGCAGCTGTAAGCATAAAGTACCAGCAAAACCAAATGTTTACATTTTTTTCCCCCACCATACTTCCATGAACCGAAACTTTGACTAAGCACTTGAGAGCAGGGCAGAGTCAACATGGGTAGCGGCTATTTTACCATAATTTTTTTAAAATAGCGGTAGGAGGGATGTTGTGGTATTTGTTTGGTCATGTGACGATAATGATGAGGCAGTGCAGAATAGTGGAGTGTTTAACTAAAGCAGCGATTTGGCTTTTTTTATTTAATAGTGTTAAAAGGGTAAGAAAATGTATGTATGTATGTATACATATATATATATCATAAATAATTTTTTAAAAATTATTTCCTGGAAAGAAAATGTTGACACCACTCCGTATCTGCCACTGGAATGATGAAAACAGCAGAGAAACCTGGACTGGTGGGGAAAAAAAAAAATACTGATGGTGACTGAACAGTTTAAGCCCAAAATACTTTTAGTAAAAGGAAAAAGCAAAACTGCACAACCACCAAAAAAACATTCAATACCTAAACCAACAATCATGAACTTGTGTGTTGTAGTACGAGTGAAACACATCGGCTAAAACGTTTACTCTACAATTACTTTATGAGTTGTTTTTTTTAAATTTAATTTTAATCAAGAAATAGAAAGTGTTATAAAAACTTTTACCTAGATCTCTATATCAACCACTTCCTGCCTCCGAATGTGTCAACAAACTGATAAATGTTCATATCATGCGTGAGATCCAGGATAAAAAAATAACAAAAAGAGAGAAAGAAGGGCTTGCTCTAACATTCTAAAATTCAAGTACACTTATATGGTCTAGTCCAATCACTGGAGAATTCTGTCCCTTTAATCGGTTACTACATGTTCTGGTGTATGGCTTCATCCGACACTTCTTTTGAAAGCACCTAAAGTCTGAGATGGACATGCAGCCTTTATGGCCTCTGCAGAGACACGAAGAACGTGTCGCCGACATTCCAGGATGAATCACCCCGGGAAACCTCCAGATGGTCCTAGTTAAAACCTCAACTGCTAAAAGCTGTTTTTGGACAGATTATTTGAGCTTCTGGTCACAACGTTGTGACTGATTGGTGTTTAAATTCGAGCAAAATTGAGAGGAATCAAAATACATTTTGTCGTACGTAATGACAGGCTGCAGCCGAAATCTAAAGTCAATTTTCTTGTAGGACTTTAATTGGTTACATGTTTTTTGTTAGTTTTAAACCAATGTAATCATTTTATTTATTTATTTTTTACACAGTTAAGCTCCTTTCACCCAATAAACAATGTGACCTGTACTGATCATACCGTCAGAGGGCTTCCATGACGACAAACCATACGGAAAAGGTTCCACACGTCTTATATGGGACACAGCTCCATGAACCGCTACAGACCACGCCCCTTTGGTTCCACTATCTCAGCTCTGTGCTCTGAAAGCTCATATGGCCCCTGATGTCAGCAGGATGTTTAAGGTGGACTGATTACCTCAAAACAGGCTTCAGAAAGGTTCCAGGTCAGGAAACCAAATTGAACAGGTCAAGCTCTGACATCTCCTATCTTAAAGAAATATTAACGACAGAGATGAAAATGTCCTGAAATTGCAAACCAACTGTTCATGTATCGGGATAATATTTGGACACGTCGGAAATCAGGTTGAACACAGCTGAAGGCAGTTACGAAACGGTAACACAGCAAACTAAATAACCAAACTTAAGTTATTTTCATGTAACAGTTTTAACATTCTCTGTCTTTCACAGAAATCCTTTAGTGTAAAAACCCACATAAAGAACAAAAAAATGTCCAGTGTGGTCCAAAAAAACAAAAAAAAAAACTAAACATGAGTGGAAATGTACCTGGAATGCGGCGTTTCCGTAGAAAATCTAAAACATTACTAAGTAAAACCTAAAAGCTTCCCAGGACTGGTGTGTGGATCAACTGGTACCGGATACGGCTGCCGACCGGGTCTGCTCCTCCTTTTAGTCCATCGTGTTTCTCTCGTCTCCCGGAACGTTCTAAACCAGTTTCTTGGCTTCAAAGAAGCTTTTTAGGTGCCTCATCTGCCAGATCCCGGTGACGATGAGGATGAAGGTCTGAGCGATGGACCACCAGAGGACGCGCTGGTTGGTGCTCTCGCTCGTCATGCGGAACCTCTCCTCCCGGTACTGCCAGACACAAACCAGTGCAGTGAGCTCAAGGCTTACGCAGCTCTGGTAAACATCTCAAACGTTTTTTTTTTTGTTGTTGTTTTTTCTGAACTGACCCTCTGGTAGCTTTGCTCCTTCTGGATCTGCTCCACCTGGTCCAGCAGCTGTCTCACTCGCAGCTGCAGCTCAGTCAGCTTATCTTTCGCTGCGATTTCAGGGTAGTTGTTGGTGTGTTCTCCGACCTGAATCTCCAAATGGACTCGCTGCAACATGACAGAGGAGTTACTAATTGGTGTGAGAAGGCTGAGAAAAAAGCAGTCTGTCAGCCAGTACTGACTTACTGGTTCAACTTCTGGTTTTTATTCCTAAAAACGCTGAAAATCATTATTGTTCTTCCAGGTTGCATTTATGCACTAGTTTGTGTTTGAGATCCCAATAAAATACATTAATGTTTAAGGTTGTAATTTGAATGCTTTTCCAATTTGCTGATGAAATACAACTCAAAGTTAACAGTTTTAAGCAAAAAAAAAACAGACAAAACATCCACATGGAAGCTGTTTCTTTAATTAAATACCAATCAGTCAATAAACCGTCATCATGTCTGTCTGAGGCGACGTTCCTACCAGCTTCCCTCCGGCGAACAGAGCCATCTTGGTGGAGTTGGAGTGCAGGCAGATCTGATGCTCTCCAGGAGTGTGGGAGGTGAACGTGAAGCGGCCCTCGGAGCCGTACTGACGGGACAGGATGATCTGGAACACACCAAGACCAGGAGCTGTGGGTTGCCGTGGTGAGTGACATGCTGGGTGTCATGACGACACCTTGGCTCTGAGCTCACCTTCGTGTCTGGATCCTTGATCTCGACGTGCATCCCGAGGCCAGGGGTGGAGGGGAGGAAGGAGCCGGCCTGTTTGTCCCAAAGCTGGGTCCGGTATTTTCCTGCCAGATAGAGAACAGCCCACAGCTCTTAAAGGGACGGTAGCGTGAATTTGTTACTTGGACATGGTATATTTCTGGGTTTAAATCAATAAATTTGAATGATTCCCATTACTGACTACGTTCTTATTGACCTTGAGTGAGCTTCAGGGATAAGACAAACTGAGCATTGCTCTGAACGTACAGAAGGGGACGAGTTAGTGTCTATGTTCCATCAAAAATATCAATTTAAGTTCATGATGGTATTTCTAGTATTTGAAGTTTTTTTGAAAATATTTCCTATCATTAAATAGTAGACGTTTTTAAAACTTGAAGATCAGTAGTTGGGATGTGTTAGCCAATGCTCAATTATTTAGTGTTAACAGGCAAAGAAAAAAAAGGATCCAAGTGTTGTGTAGCTAACTTACGATTTCACAATAAAAAATTTTTCCATTTGGTCTTTTATGCTTGTTTTTTTATGAGTATAAACTCTCAAACTTTCTCAAAATACTTGTAAAAAAAAAATCTTTTTTCCCTTTATTTCCAATGCTGCAGGAATGAAAAAAATCAGCTGGATACATTTTATTTTATTTTGCTCCGCAGATTAAAAATCTAGTCTGAAAATATTTGTGACACTTTAACTTAACGCCGCTCTTATTTTTGCTGCTTCTTGTTACTTTTTACTGTGAAACTCTTCGAGACTGCACTCTGAGACGTTCTACATACATGTCATTTAATTCCGATTGGAAGGCCTCCATGCCATCACCTTAACCTTTAGCACCATCAACAGATTCTCTTTAAATTTACAGTAGGCACGGCTCGAAACCATTTAAAGCCTTTTTATTATACGTGCTGCTGATCAGACAACAAGCATCTATAGAAAAGTCTGTCAGCTAAGATGGATGACTGCTTAAAGCCCCACTTCCAACAATCTAGAGGATTCCTCTGACCACTGGTTATGGATTCTCCTCTCTCTGTGGTTAAAGTGTCACCAGTCCAGCTCTGTTGTGGATGATAGGATTAACCGTGGCAGTGATGGTGCGACAGTGACTTTCTGCTGCTTCCTTCAGGTCACACTAAAGTGAAACCCCAACAACTGGCCTTCAGTCGCTGCTCTTCAGCAGATTGCATCTCCTTCTCTTAATGAGACTTTCAATCAGATCCTGAACAACGAGTAAAGTGGAATATACAGTTGAACACCCAGACGTTCACATAGACAGAAAAAAAAAGACCTCACCTTCCTTTTCTTACCCGTCTGAAGTTAAATCAGACCAAAACTGATTTTGTAAGGAAAAAAAGGTGGTCGTTTCTTCTTATTGTGTCATTTTATTCGGTGTACGTAAACGTCTGTTTCAACTATACATTGAATGAAACTTGTGTGTGATGCAGTTAGCTGCTACATCACAGAGAGATGCAAATTTCACGGACAGTAGAAATGTCATCGTTTCATCAGAATCACCGTAATCAGCCCAACCAGCTTTGTCTGATGCTGCATCTTCGTTACAACGAGCAGCTGTTTGCGCCGCCTGCTAGCTGGCCTCCAGCTCAGCTGCTAGCTTACCGATGACCATGGTCTCGTCGGGAATTTCCTCAATGAAGCATTTTTTCTCTGTCTCTCCAATGTGGAAGTACAGCCCACAGCTGGGGTAAATCCAGGCTAGCAGGAGAGTAACAGCAGCGGCTGGGACGGAGCGCATCATGTCACCTCCTTCGCTTTAGCATACATCAGCAGCTTCCCCTGCGGAACAAGGAAGGGGATTTCCTGCTAGCTGGGGAGCTGTCTGCCCTGGGCTTGAACTGACAGGCACAATGTTTTCGTCTAATAAAGCAAAAGTCCCCCCTTTTTTTTACTGAAGAGTACTTCAGTAAAAAAAAAAATATATATATATATTATGTCTTAACTTTTTTCTCAGAATTCTGACTTTAATATCAGAATTTTTTTTTTCTGACAAATCTTAGAATTCTGACTTTTTCCTCTGGATTTTGTCTTTTTTTTCCCCTCAGAAATTTGTCTTTAGTTTTCTGAGATCAAAACTCAGAATTCTGGGGGGAAGAAATCTGAATTCAATTTAGAAACATCCAATGTGGATGTTTCTAAATTTTCAAGGATATATTTAAACATGTCAAAGGTTTAAATAGATTTCATGAGTTCTGTAGTTTATTCAATGAATACTTAAATGGCAATTTACTAAACAAAACATACATTGCATTTATTGCATTTACATGTTTGAGTTCCAGGTTTGAAAACAAAAAGTTTCACCCATACGAATAATCCAAAAGGTCAAAGGTCAAACAAAACACAGGTCCATATCTTATTAATGTGACCTGTCTATTTTGATTCCAGAAGCAATAATTTCATAAAGTCAATCATGCAATTAGGTTACCAGATATACTCTTTGTAGAGAAAAGTTACCCTGCTACATGAAGGCAACCAGCCTCTGTCTATGCCTGAAATGCCTCAACAGGATGCAGAAAATTAATTGGAAAGTCTGAAGTTCCTCACCAACCCTGATCTCAGAATCCATTATGTCAAAGTGAAGTCATGAGTTATTTGAGTGAAAGTACAAAGTCTTTCATTACGTCACCAAGTTGAATTCAAAGTAATGTAATTGTGACAGATGTCTGACTTGATTCCAAGTCTCATGTCTCCAGTCCACATCTTTGTTGTTTGCACTTCAGGATATAAATCTTGGCATTTTGTAGCAGCATGTTCACAAAAGAGTTCATAAGACATCTGTGTGACTCATTCAATGTGACACAAAACCTTTAGAGGTTTGCAAAGCTGGTTCATAACTGAAGCTATTACTTCCTGCATAACACTCAGCAGCCTTTCTGAATTGACAAGGAGCCTTTAACTTTCCAAGCTCAAACGGAGACCTGTGACGTCAGGGTGGCAACTTGGAAATTCCACCTTCAAGAACAAATACCTCAAACCACAAGCACAAACCTCAACCAGCTGCATCCAGAGCAAGGTTACAGTGACTGGAACATCATTTCCAGATTCAGGTTCTGGATTGTTGCAACAAACAAAACAAAACAAAAAAAAAAAAAACTATGTTGTGCCTCTAAACTGAAACAAATTAAGTGGGAAGAGGTACGCATTTTTTTCAGCATTATATTTTCTTTGATGCTTTCACATCACAAGAATTTCATTTACGAAGAACTACAGTTTAGTTTTCAGAATAACCAGACAGATTTGACTTCAACTATTTCTGAAACCGAAGTTAAGTGTTTCAGTTTCAAATGCATGAGAATCATAACCACTTTATTTTCATTTTCATCACTCAATTTCTTTTAAGCTTTCACTCTAATGACTAATGAGACAATATACCCTTAAAAACTTACAAATTATAGTACTATTTTTTCAAGTTTACTGAAGCACACACAAACGTGTCAGACCACACACACACACACACACACACACACACACACACACCACACACACACACACACACAGGCTTGTTTGGTCTGACAAGGGTCAGACCAAGCGCTTGTCAGAGGTTTGGGCTGTAGTCTGATATTTATATATATATGCATATAATTTTTTGACACGAATGCTTGTTATATTTACTAATGCCTTCTACCGCCTCTCTGGAAACTCTCAGAATGCTCTGTGGGTGACGTGTGACCTCAGCGTATTTGGATCCATAAACATCCTCTATGACTCAGAGCTAGTTGTACCTGACAGTCAACGCGCAGGGTAAAATACCTACACGTTCTCCAGCTAACAACACTCCGAATCGTCAGATTTCTTCAGTCAACCTTCAACGCACTCGGAATAAGTTACAAAACAGGACAAAATGACTCTCCGGAGATACTTAGGTCGTTGATTTAGGCCGGCGTTTATATTGGCTTAAAAGAACTTCTTACTTTGCCCTGCCGACAGTTTGCTACTTTAGCTTACCAAGCTAATTAGCTAGGTCTTAGCTGTCTGCTATTAGCCAGCTGTCTAAATAAACTGTGAAGGGCAGTTTCTTAGTGACAGCTTAGCTGTTTCTTTCCTCGTATCAAAACTAAAAGAGAAGAAAAGGTAAGATGTGGTTTGTGACTATAAATGCGCCTGGTTATATGTAAAAGTCTTTTGCATTTGACGTTAACGTTTAACGTTAGCCTAATATAACTGTCAGACGTTTTGTTTATGTCCCTGGGTGATACCGTGTACGCTGAGGTGTGTTTTTATAATGCAGTTTTATTTATTTGAACGGTTTTTCCACATTATTTTGTGGCATGGGAGTTGGTTTCAGCCCAGCAGAGGCACCTTGAGTGATGAGGTCATGTTTTTTCCCGCTCCTGTTCACCTGTAAGCAGGTTAAACTGCTCACACGGAAGGGACGTTTGGCATTTTCCCAAAGATCCTAACAATCTGAAACAGAGGCTCGCTTGATGGTTTTCTCCCACTAAAGGGATTTCTGTCAGATTTAAAATGAAAGTGAAAGTAAGACTCGGCCACCTTCATCTGCAGAAAACGTGCTCAGCCTCAGAAACCTATGAATAATGAATTGAATAGTTGTTGAGTGAGAGAACATATATTTTCCCTCAAGGGCTATATTAATCGTGGGGGGGTTGTTGCATATTTATGGTAAATTAAAAAAAAAATCAGATTAAATGGGACGCTTCAGTGAACACAAATCTTCTATTGTTGCTGCGGATTCTCTGAAATAACATGTACTCTGGAAGGTTCTAACTCGCATCCTTTGATCTACAGCAGCGTTCCCAAACTAGAGGTGGGAACTTCTTATCACTATAAGAATTTTGATTTATGATGATGAATTTCAGTTATTGATGGTAAATAAAATAGATGAAATTGTATGTATGCTCAGAAATGTTATTTTCGCTATTTTCTCTGCAGTTTGTTTTCTTGAGAGCATCAATAAATATCAGTGATTTCAAAAACATGATATATTAAATGCAGCGTATTGCAGTCACATCCAAACAGTTACCTATAAAATGAGTAATAGTTTTTTTTCTATCATAATCTTTGTTACTACAATAGTACTACAAAATACCGCAATAAAATCCTAAATCCATATCACCCCCCCATAACCCCAGTCCTTGTCTTGCATGTTTTAGATTTTTCCCCACTTCAGCACAACTGATTGGGCGATTGCATAATCTCCTCAGTTTGCTTCAAATTGCTACAGAAACCTGTTAATCACCCATTCATTTAAGCCAGGTATGCAGCAGCCTCTCTTCTGATTGGAGCAGCTTCTCCTCCTATTTACAAGTGGCTCTTGGAACTGATCCAGGTTATGAATCAGTTACTCGTATCCCAGGGATGTTTAATAATTTAGTTCAAAAGCAACCGGCTGATGCCTTTCATAATGTTGTGAACCAACTGACTCTGACTCTGAAGGCTCAGAATGGATTTTATATGAGGGCATCTGAGTAAAAGAAGGGTGAATACCAGCTCTAAACAAAACAAAACAAAACAAAACAAAAACAATCAGATTTGTTTGTTAAAAATGTGAAGACCTTTTTCTTCCACTTTACAATTTTGCACTACTTTATTATTGATCTATCGCAGTCTATGCAAAATGTGAAAAAGTTCCAGGAGTGTACTCTTTATAGCTGTTGGACGGTGTACGTGTTTCTCTAAATCATACATATACAGAGATTGCACTGAAAGTGAGGGGAACCTCTTATAAGCAAATGAATTGAGGCGTTTGCACTTTGCCTTACCTGCACTTCTTCCACTGTAGTAATACTTTCCTAAGTTGTGGATATTTATCAGCCTGTCTTTTGCCTCTGTCTCTGTAGAGATGGTGCAGCCACAGCCGGACGGCCCCATGCAGTGGGACATGTCTGGAGAGGACAGCGGAGGGACCCTCAGGGTCCCACCAGAGCTCGCTGGCAATGAAGTGGTGACCAGACTGCTGGGCGACAACCAGCAGCTCCGAGGTATTGACTTACTAAAAAAAATAAAAAGAGTTTGTAAAAAAAGAAAAAAAAACTGATGATGAAAAAAGCAGTTTTCTGGGTCCAAGATATTTCCACGATTTGTCATGTCAGCTTCATCTTGTTCTCTTGTTCCCATCCATTCTTATAGTTTATGCTGCAACAGTTTTTTTTGTTTTTTTTTGTGGATGTTGCCATTTTTTACAGTGTAATGCAAAGGAACAGCATTATACACTGTTCTTGTTGAGAAGTCAACAGTTGCCAAAAATTCCAGGCAGGAAAAGTGTGAAATCTTGTCATTCAACTCAATTAAAATTCAAAATGCTGTATTTATCCCGAAAGGGAAATTAAAAGCTGCTGTAACTCCTGTCATCCAGCTGTCCTTCAGTCGTTGTGGATGGCGGTTCTGTGGTTGGGGAGGATCTATGCAGTTAGTGTTACAATAAATCTAAAGCAGCCTCTGACAGAAGACTGGTGCTGTATAACAATCTCGTGAGATGCTAACAGCTCAATTTCCACACAAGAAAAGATGATGTTCCATACCAACAGCATCAGTTGTTAGCGAGCTCTGCTAATCCAGCTCATTTGCTTTTGCTGCTTCTCTTTAAGTCTCTGGCTGTATGGTGAGAAAGTTATAAAAGTTTGTAATTTGATAAATGCTTGGATGCAGCTAAAAATAAACAACCCAGTGAACTGAACCGGATCTGTCTCGAGCTCATTACGGTTCCATATCAAAGTCTTCTGATTATTAATAGTAGTAGAGTCAAAGGTGGCTTTTGTAATTGTTTGTGCCGGAAGAAGATGTAGACTGAACGCTGGTACTTGTCCGTCCCCCAGAGGCTCTACGGAGGAGCAACCAGGCCCTGCGTCAGCGCTGCGAAGAGATGGAGGGATGGCAGCGGCGGACCAGGGAGGAGCGGGAATTCCTCAGCTGTCGTTTCCAGGAGGCCCGGGCGCTGGTGGAGAGGCTGGCGCAGGAGAACCACTCTTTGCAGAGCATGGTGAACGGACCAGGCTCGTCGTCCAACCACAGCTACAGCTCGGCCCAGATGGAGGCGTCACCGGGGCTTCCTGCCCGGAACGGCCCGCTGGATGAGCCAAAGGTGGGTGTGCTGCAGACTTACGTCGCTCCACCTTCATCCTCCCACCATTCAGAGAGGCTGTCACACATAACAAGACTCTGGTTGTCTTATAACATTAAGAGGAAGCTTATTCACAACTTGTTTTCTAAATGAAAAGAAATACTGCATTCTTTAAATATGCAAGATTTGGATTAATTTTCATCTATGGTGCCTGGAAAGCTGTTTATATGCGGTTCTTATGCTTCCCTTGGTGACTGCATATTGTTTTGTTATCAGTTGTGTTGCCATGATGAGAGATGGGTCACTTTATTGCTCACTGCTTATGTTCTTTAGCCTGACTAAATCGTCGCAGTCTGGATCTTCACAATCACAGCAATCGTCACTTTTATCTCTGTTGTTCAGGTTGTTCAGCCAGTCAGATCTTAAAACTGATTTTCACCTTACCGACGTCTCTCACTTGTCCTTAGAAATCTGAAAATCAGCCCCGGTAGTTTGGAGGATGACTCTCTAAATGTGTCATTCATATTCGAGATCACTGTGTCATGTGCAGTTAAAACAAGTTTGTGTTCTTATAACACCTGACGGTGTCCGAATGCACCATCAATGTCCCAATCTAATTTTACTCAAAAGCAATGAACCATACCCTGAAAAAATACAAACTTGTTTCAACTGCACATGACACAGTGATCTCAAATATGAATGAAATATTTACAGAGTGACTCTCCAAACTACAGTGGCTGATTTTCAGACCTCTGAGAAGGAAGATGAGATCGGTTTCACATGTAATTATGGGCAGATCACCCAATATTAATGAAGTCTGTTATGTTAATCTTTACAGTACTATAAGGTCTTCTGTATTGAGCTGCTGCCTTTTTACATGAATCACTGTGACTGTCACATGTAATCATCTCTCTTTGTTAAAGAGTAAACTTTAAGTTAACATTTGAACATTTGTGGAGTAATCATCAATCGCACCGGTTATGTTTTGTTTCCTTCTGGCTGCAGTTCGTATTTTTCTGATCCAGTAGTTCTAAAACAAAACGTTGCAGGAACTCGGCTGCAAAACTAGATTTTCCTGTGATCTCTGTCATCTCTAGCCCTGTCCTGAATTCTTCATTTTGTGAAAACAAAAAATAGATATTTCAGTACGTTAACCCTATAATTTGCTTAAAAAGTCAATTGAAAAGTAATTGGACATAGTGATTTATTTATTTTTTAACACTAAATATAATAATAAAGAAATTTATTGCAATATGGAACTGCAATATGAAATCCTACAAATTATGCAAAGGGACCAGGGAATTACATTTATATCACTCGGTCTGTCACTATATAAAATTTTGCAGAACAATAATTTGTTCTAAAAATTACTACAATAAATGAAAAAAACTGTTGATTCTATTTTCATCTAATAAAATAATAATGGTACAATGATGAAGAAAGAAAACAACAAGTAAAAAGAAAATTAAAAACCACAAACAACTGAAACAATAATTAAAAATGGATTATTGAATCTCTTCAAACAAAATTTCCTTTCAAAAAATATTAATCATCAGAATGGAAATTATTCAACTTATTTTAATTTATTGTGCAATTAATTGATTGCTTATATATCAGTTACAGCAAACCAATAGACACAAGAGCTCTATTTATTTCACATTACATTTAGAATTCAGTATGAAGAGTTTAGTATGTGGTGCAGAGTTATCAAATAAATGTGTAATTCAATACAGTTATGTCCGTAATTTAAAAAAAACAAAAGAAAGAAATGTTCAGCACTGTATTTCTGTACTGGATCGGTATCGGCTGATACTGAACCCCAGATATTGATATCGGTCTGAAAAAAAATGAATCGGTGCATCCCTAAACTCAATCTAGAATTTTAGACACATGTACTGTAGAGTTATGAGTCTGAAGAAACTGAATTCTAGTTTTTTTTTATCAAGTGGTGTTTTTATGTTTTGTCTTTCAGACTTTAGACCAGTGGGAGAGGAAAAGAGTTGAAGAAACGGAGCAGCAGACACAAACCACACCACATCGCAGCCTGGTAGAGTGTTTCTTTCGTTTGTTCCATTTCGCCTCACGTATCTTGTGTCGAAAATGTTCACATCGTTTTAAGGGAGAATTGTCAAATAAAAACCTATAAATCAGTTATAACAACTTTACAACATTTGTCTTCAAACACGTGTCACAAAGCGTCACACAAAAATAGTAATAAATCTTACAAAGAAAGAACCAGAAAATCAAATGAGCATTATAGATTTTATAGTGTCATAATGAGAGGATCAACAAAGGCCATTTGGTCTGGACACAGACCAACATTAGGCAGTTTGTTTGTTTCTTAATTGGGAACTAATTAAGAAACAAACTGTGACTGATGTCACAGAAAGAGGTTAAGTCTCAATAACATTTTTTGTATGAAAAGTAGCTAAATACAGCAACAAAGTTGCTGAGTTGGTAAGACTTGTTGACTATTGACTATTGTTAACCTTGCACATGCAGACATGACCTTGTTTGTCTTATCAGTCAAACCTCTCACAGTAGAGCAAATTAGGACAGTGGATGGTTTGTAGATCTTTGTAGAGGTAGATAAGATCGCTTCACATTTAAGTATCGAGCAATCACTGATTTTGCAAAATTAAGGAAATTGTGGCTCATTTATCTGCGCACCCCTACTTTTTGGGCATCAATTGCTGAGATAACGCTAAGCTGCCAGCCAGGGGTGTACTGATTGCAGTTTTGTGACCAATCACAGATCTTTAAAAAGACTGATCTGCTAATTCCGATTTTAATAACATTTTCTCTGTCTCAAACGTCATTAAATATCGCAGCAAAGTCACTTGCTTCTATTACCATCGCATCTCTGTCTCTCCAGCCTGCAGAGGGTGCCAATGAGTTCCTGCAACTGCTGAAGAGCCACAAAGAAAAAACAGAGGAAGAGATGAGAGAGATGAGAAGGAAAAATGAAGAGTTAAAGAGGGAACGGGACGAGGGAAAAGAAGTGTTAGAGCGACAGCATCGATGCATTGAGCACCTGCGGGTTAAACTGTTCCATACACAGGTAGCACGCTATGCTAACTTCACTTCCTGTCCGCTAACATACAAGTAGACATGAAGTCGCATGTATGAATTTCAGATACAACCGTGAAACATAGAAAATAAAATAATTCTTATAAGTGGGTGAAATGGATTTAAAATTTGATCATGACATGTTGAGGTGTTATTGTGATGACGATGAAAATTATGATTTAGAATAAACTGTTCATTATTTTTTAGGCAACTGTATGGCTGTAACATCATAGCACCACAAACAATGTTTTTGAAAAACATTCCCAGCTGGTTCAGTCTTTAGTAATCTTTTTAGGAATTGTGTTTTTATTTATTTTTTTTATTTATTTTTATTTGTTTTGTGGCCTGAAGGATTGTTTTCATGTTTTGCAGACGAGCAGTAATGAGGAAGCTGTTCAGCTTCGCTCAGAGGCTCAGCACACCTCTGACTGGTAAAACTCAGTCCCACACACACACACACGCGCACGCACACACACACACACACACACACACACACACACACACACACACACACACACACAGGTAGAAGATCACTTAAGCTAACGGTGCTAAACTAACCTTAAGCCAAAATCTTACCTTGGTTCTACTAAATGAACTCACACTGTACCCTGTTATAACTGTTATTACAGGTTATTCTGCTCTTCTAATTAAAGTTCTGTCCTTCCTCCTGCTTAACAAAACCTCTTCCTCTTCCTTATCTTCTTTTGCCTTGTTTGGTTCCTTTTGTCAGCTCTAGTCTGGCTAAACTCACAGAGCAGCTTCAGGCCACACAGGGCAGGTGAGCCTACAGCTTTGTGTGGCTTTTTGTTCCCTTTGCATGTGTCACTGCTTGCCTGTCTGTCTGTCTCCAAAATCTGAACTCATTTTGTTTCCTGTGGGTTTTACGAGTAGATCAGATGTGTTGCACTGTATTATTCATCCACTTTGGGGTTTTTTTTAATGCCATTCCAACAAACCACAAAGGATTTTTTCCATGGTAACAAAGAAGATAATTCTTAATTATTTTCTGCATCTTTTAATTCAAAGATATTTTATTTGGAATTATTTTTTCAACGAAAAATGCATTGATTTCAGGAAAATTAGTGTTAAATGGAATAACTAATCAGCAATTTTACTCAAGTTTGTAACTTCATTGTTCAAGAATGACTAGTTTATGTCAAAAGTTGTGCCTATAATAATGCAATTACCATAATTCTAATGTTAGTGCATTTCTGCTGTAGGTATCGGGAGCTGGAGGAGAAACTGGATTACCTGCAGAAGAGCTCTGCTCAACGGGACAGAACAGAAGCTTTGCTCAAACAAAAGGACAAGGATTGTGCCCAGGTCTGCTAGAAGGCTTCGCAAATTTTTTACTAAAACCATAGATTTATATTGGGTCATTTAATCTAAAGATTGCCAACTACAGCAGTCGGCAATCTTACAATACCCAGTATACAAGTCTCTGGAACTGCAGGGGATGGAAGAGCAACTCCACCCGTCTCATCGTTCTGCTCTGTGTTGAGCAGAACGAAATTTGGCCTCAAATTTCTTAAATTTTGGGAGATCAGCCAATACTTACTTGTGAATCTTATCTCCACAAAGGTCTGAAAATAATCCCTTGTCCCCTTTTGATCTGCAGGAAGAGAGGGCTGACTGGCCCACCAAGTGTCGTTAACAGTAGTCACCCCAGTTTTGTCAACTTGGCAACTTTTCAGACAAAAAAAAACTCTGTATTGGTCATACTCGGAATTGGCAGGTTAGGGTTTCTAAAGGTCGTCAATTCGTCAGAAAACTGATATCACTGCAACCTCTACTCATGTCGCCTCCATCTTGCCCTTTGGTGCTCATTCTTGACTAATCCAGGGTGTTTGTGCATCCTTAAAAAAGTCTCAATTTCATGTATTAAAATGAAGACCTTGAGATGTCTTAAATTCAATAGAGAATAAACAAATTGGCCTTAAATACATTTAGGTTTATTTCAGACCTTCAAAAGAACAAAACAATTGGATGGAAAGAAGTCAATGCAGAATCAGCAAAATGGATAACATAAATTAACAAATCTTCAAGACATCTCCTCTGCCTGTTATTCATCAGTTCCTGGTCTGAAAAGTCATTAGCCACATGTCTTAAATTTTGTTTTGGCAAGGCTATTTAAGCTTGTATATTCTATGTAGCTTTCTTTTTGTGATGGGACTTTACTGTTACGCAAAACTTGGAGTCAGGTGCAGACATCTTTTATTATTATATTATTTGACTCAAGGTGGTTGCAGCTACCGGTAATAACCGCTTAAGCTAGCTTTTTCCGTAAGTGCAAATCTATTGGCAGTTGGCTGGATGATGTTTGTCTTGAGCGTTGACTTGCTTCTGTTGTCAACTCATACAATTGATTTGCAATTTTACTTTTGTACTTTTCTTTCTTGATACAGGTCTTAAATTTCATCCATACTGGTCCTAAAAAGTCTGACATTTGAGTTGGTGAAACCTGCAGAAACCCTCTAATCACTTCTTAGTCAAATTATTTCCACAACTATGTTTGTTTACCAAATTACATCCAAATCAATCAATCAATCAAATGTTATTTGTATAGCACATTTCAGCAGCAAGGCATTTCAAAGTGCTTTACATAATTAAAATAAAAACAGCATGTGACATTGAATAAACAGTGAGAAAGAGAGATTTTGGAAAAAAAAGATAAAAACATTAAAACCTGCACCCCTTTTAGGACTTCAGTTAAACGCCGTTTAACTGGGACTCTAACCCTCTGGGACTTTAGTCAAAAACACCGTTTGGCAAGGACTCCAACCTCTAGGTTTTTAGTTGAAACACCGTCAACTGGGACTCTAAACCCCGTGGGACTTTAGTTAAACGTCGTTTAACTGGGACGTTTTCCGGGGGGCTTTACATCATTAAAACGTAAACAGTGAGAAAGAGAAATAAAAAGAAATTAATAAATAGATAAAAAGTAAAGATAACATTAAAAACATCGAAGACATCAAAAACTTGCACTCTAACCCTAAGCAACTCTAAACAGGTGGGTTTTAAGTTGAGACTTAAAGGCACCCAGTGTTTCAACTGTTTTACAGTTTTCTGGAAGTTTGTTCCAAATCTGAGGTGCATAGAAACTGAATGCTGCTTCCCCTCGTTTGGTTCTGGTTCTGGGGATGCAGGGCAGACCAGAACCAGGAGATCTGAGGGGTCTAGACGGTTGGTACAGCAATAACAGATCTTTAATACATTGTGGTCTTAAACCGTTCAGTGATTTATAAACTAACAATAGTATTTTAAAGTATTCTTTGAGCTACAGGGAGCCAGTGTAGGGACTTTAAAACTGGTGTTATGTGCTCTTTCTTCCTGGTTTTAGTGAGAACCCGAGCAGCAGCGTTCTGGATCAGCTGCAGCTGTTTGATTGATTTATTAGTCAGACCTGTGAAGACGCTGTTGCAGTAATCAATGCGGCTAAAGATAAATGCATGGATGAGTTTCTCTAGATCGTGCTGAGACATAAGTCCTCTAATCCTGGAGATGTTCTTCAGGTGATAGAAGGCCGACTTTGTGACTGTCTTAATGTGGCTCTGAAGGTTCAGGTCAGAGTTCATCACTACTCCCAGGTTTCGGGCTGATCGCTGGTTTTTAGTTGTAATAACTGAAGCTGTGAATTGATTCGGGTTCGCTCCTCTTTAGGTCCAAAGATAATAACTTAAGTTTTGTTTCGATTCAGCTGGAGAAAGTTTTGGCACATCCACACATTTATCTGTTCTAAGCATCTATTCAGTGATTGGATGGGTTCAGAGTCACCTGGTGACATCGTGATGTAGAGCTGTGTATCATCTGCATGGTTATGGTAGCTAATCCCATTTCCTGTTATAACCTGAGCCAGTGGGAGCATATAAATATTGAATAAGAGTGGTCCTAGGGGTACCCCACATGTGACCTTTGACCTTTCTGATGAGAAGATTCCGATTGAAACAAAGAAATCTCTGTTCTTTATGTAGGATTCAAACCAGTTGAGCACTGGACCGGAGAGTCCGACCCAACTCTCCAGTCGATTCAGTAAAATGTCGTGGTCAACAGTGTCGAAAGCTGCACTGAGGTCCAACAGAACCAGCACTGTGGTTCTCCCACAGTCTGTATTTATATGGATATTATTAAACACTTTGACTAGGCCAGTCTCCGTGCTGTGGTGAGCACGAACACCAGACTGGAAGGAGTCAAAGTGATTCATTATTGTTAGGAAGTTATTTAATTGTTTAAAAACAGCTTTTTCAATAATTTTGCTGATGAATGGGAGGTCAGAGGTCGGCCTGTAATTCTGCAGTAGGGATTTGTCCAGATTGTTCCTTTTTATCAGTGGTTTGACAACTGCTGTTTTCAAAGCCTGGGGGAAAACACCTGAAGAGAGCGATGAGTTTACTATTTGGATCAGATCATTAGCAACAACAGGCAGGACTTTCTTAAAGAAATGTGTGGGTAGGACATCCTGACAGCAGGAACTGGAGCTTAATTGACTTATAATTTCTTCTAGGGTTTTATAATTTAGTAGTTGAAATTGGGTCATTTTCCTGCATTTGTTTTGTTTGGGCACAGCATTAGTACTGTCTTTGGAGTGGATGTGCAGATTAATCCTCTGATCTTTTGAATTTTCTCTGAAAAGAAACTGGAGAACTTGTTGCAGGCGGCATTAGATTGAAATTCAGGTGGCAAAGTCGTAGGGGGCTTTCTTAGCCTGTCAACAGTAGCAAATAAAGCTCGAGCATTGTTAATGGTTTTGTTTATGACATCTGCAAAGAAAGCCTCTCTTGCATGTTTTAGTGTTGTGTGATAGTTACGTAGTCTTTCTTTGTAGATGTCATAATAAACGTGCAGTTGAGTTTCACGCCATTTCCGTTCGGCCCTACGGCAGAGTTGTCTTGCAGATTGAACTGTTTGTGCATTTCTCCATGGAGATTTCTTTCTACCAGTCACAACTTTCACTTTAATGGGGGCAATGATATCTGAAAGTTTGCACTGAAAATCATCTACCAACTTATCTACGTCATTATAGCTTAATCACTCAATTCCTTTTTGCCTGCCTTTATCTGTGAGTGCATATTTAAAGCTTATTTTCTTCTATTTGCATGCCACCAGTTGGCCAAGGACTGTGAGGCTCTGAAAGCTCAGGCGACGTCGCTGTTGGGCGAACTGAACGAGAGGCAGATCCTCCTGCAGAAGAGCGACGACGAGCGCAAAATGCTGGAGGAGAAGTGAGTCGTCCCGTCGTAAAGGCGAGGTCGTGTCCGGTCCGTTTGTCACGAGCCGTTTGTCGTTTCTGCGTTTAGGCTGGTCAGCAAGGTGAAGGCCCTGCAGGCGGCGGAGCGGGAGCTGGAGCAGCAGAGGAAGCAGCATCATGTGGCCAATGACAAGCTGCTGCTGCAGGTGCAGAGCCTGGAGAGCGCGCTGAAGTCAGAGAGGCACGTGGTCACAGAGGAGAAGTGAGTTCAGCACACCGTTCCACTTGATCAAAATACTTAGAATGTTTGGAAAGACAAAGTGTGTTTTAAAATCCCTTTTGTTCTGCTCTTATCAGGAAAAAGCTGTCACAGTTGCAGCATGCCTACACATGTCTGTTCAGAGACTATGATTCCAAACTGAAGAGCGAGGTAAAAACACACTCAGACGCCTTCACCCTCACCGGCGTTGCTGTTCTAACGTCGGGCTCTGTATATCGCTGCAGGGAGGAGACCTTAGCAGCAAGCTAGAGGAGGCGGAGCGGGCGCTGGCCATCAAGCAGGACCTGATCGATAAACTAAAGGAGGAGGTGGAGCAGCAGAAAGGCTCGCTGGAAACTGTCCCTGTCCTCACAGCACAGGTAAAGTCCAAACCGATGCTCATGTCTTCGTAGTCTGTGGATTTCTGGCAATATCTGCTGATTTTAATCACGGCTCTCTCTCTGTCTGCTACACTTACAACATTTCAGCAGTTGGTCAGTTGTTCTACTAGAGGAAACGTAAAACTGGATTTGTTTTATGCAAATATTTGTATTTGTATTCTTCAACATTTGTAACAAGCTACAACAGCAGCTGTAGGATTGTCAGAAAAGATGAAGAGAGATGCTTTTCAGAGGCCATCCGTTAAAAAAATCATCAAGCCACATGAATCGGCAAGGAAGTGGAGATTCTCTAAATGAGAAGATCAAAGATTCTTTCACACTGTACAAGTTGGGAAAGAACATGTTCAGTTTAAAAAACAAAAGTTATGATAACGCATTTATCATCTTAAAAATGTAAACAGATTTTATTTGATTTTTTTGTAAAGCATAAACACATCACCTTGCTCCCTGTTTGCGTTTGTGCCAGGCTGAGATCTACAAGGCAGATTTTCTGGCAGAGCGAGAAGCAAGAGAGAAGCTGAACCAGAAGAAGGAGGAGCTGCAAGAACAGTTCACTCAGGCTCTGGCTGAGATGGAACGGTTGAAGCACGAGCTCACAGCACGGTAACCACACATTCATCAGGATCCGTGTTAATATTAATGTGCTGTATATTTGGACATGCTTCTCAGGAGGAGTGGAAATCTGTGGTGGTCACAACTCGGAGCAGAGCTGCTTATCAAATGCTACTTCAACTGCTTCGGCTTAAGTACAGGTGTTGTCAAACAAGCGAGGTTTTTTGGTACCGTCTGAGGCTGAAACCTCACGTGGAAAATCACCTCGGTCTGGATCTGCACAGAACCCAGCTTTGACAATACCACAGTCCAAGATGAAACAATTCCTACCTCAATAGCTCAGAATCTCAGTTTAAAAATGTTTTGAAAGAGTCAAACTTAGATTTCTATCTGTCTGGGAATTAAAACTTAGGTGGGTCTGCACTGTAAATGAAGAATCTTCAATTTAATTCAGTTTTGATTCTAAGTACTTTAATAATCCCAAAGGGAAATAATATACTGTAACTCGTACTGTAAATGTTTACCCAGTCTGTTGTTAGGAACGGTCTCCATAAGTTGCTGACTGAAGACACTCAGTCGAAGATTGCTCAAGGTTGTCAATTATGATCTTCAGTTCATGGACAGCATAATTTGTTTTTCATCTTCAGTTGTAATAAATCTCTATGGGTTCTTGCACTTCTTTGACGCGTCCATATTTGTAGTTACCTACATATGTGCCAAAAATTCAAAGTAAAATGGGAGTCCCCTATTGTCAAAACCAGATGTTTTTTTAGTATGCAGCAAAAATAAATTGATCTTTTTTCATTATTATTTATTCAAGGGTCTAACTAATCACCTCTGTTTCAGTGCACGTTTGGAGCAAATGAAGCTGAAACACATGGATGATTTTCCTGCACGGCCCACTCACATTCCCCCTCAGCAAGGTACAACACACACACACACACACACAGAATCCTACAGCTTTCAACAGCCTTGTACAGTCAGAGGGAATCCAGAGACTTTAGACATTAAGAAATAAAGAATTTTCAGAATGGGTTCTAATTGAATGCGTCTCAGTTAACATTTTGTGGGTAGTTTTCAACTTTTTGGACTATTTGAAGTGCAATAACATTTGTTACTGAACTTTTGTGGGAAAGGTTATATGCAGTAATTTCAACTTTTTCATAAGACAATTTTGTGGCAAAAAAAAGCTTTAAAAAATAAAGTTAATCTTAAACTGCAAGTTTTTTAAAAAAGGTGCAGTACAATTAGTGATGTTATGCTGCAACAATCTCAAAAAATCCCCAACATCCTGGAAGGACTTACTCTGAAAATCTTGATGTGTGCCAGTAGGTTGTGGTCAGCAGAGATCCTGTCCAGTCTGGAATTTTATTTTAGCATTTCCAGATTTGCACATGTGTGAAAAAGGAGTTTTGAGAAAACAAATTGTTTTTCTGACATTGTATGTTTAGGAACTCCTAAATGAGTCTCAGCTGTGTTAAGATGTTCTTCTCTGCTGCAATGGTAGGGTTTCCCGGTGTTGGCTTCAACACTGTGCCACCGAACCGGAACCACGTTTTGGCACCGGTCATCGATCCTGCAGCTGCAGATCTGCCTGATTTATGCTGTCCGAAGTGCAACTACCTGGCTCCAGATATGGACACACTGCAGATACACGTCATGGACTGTATACAGTAATGCAGTGGGCAAGCGTAGTTCAATGCACCACAATGCCAACACGCACACACACACGTAGTATATTTACTGGTCATCCAGAAAGTATTCACATCCCTTTGTTTCTAAAAAATTTTGCATGTTGCAGACCAACTCTAAAACCCACCTGGGTAAGGTTTTGTTTGTACTATTGCTAGACAACATGTTTTCAGACATATGTTAATAATTTTTTTAAATTACAAATAATAGTTACATAAGTATTCACATTCCTTCCTATGGCAGTCAGAACTGAGTGTCTAATTATTGGTGAGTTTTTTTTAACAAAATTGGAGTTCCCCTGTGCTCACTTCAGAAGATTGAACATGATTTGGAATGGAACACATTTGGCTACAGCACTAGTGGAACAAGTCGGCGTTGGGCCAGGAGGCGGGGCCAATCACCGGGCCCCTTACGTGCATCACCAGCGCTGCTGGAATCTGTTGAGTGAGGGTGGGGGAGTCATTTGTCTTTTGATTTTTACCCAGGAAGCACATCAGCTAAACTGTGAGAGTGAAACAGCCATTGGGACTGACTAGTATATATTCCATTGAGGGAAAGTAACTTTAACATTAAATACACCTTTCTCAACAGGTGAGGGCGCACTTTCTCCATCTATAATCAGACATTTAAGCGACTTGAAACCATTCCTCCCTCCCTGGCACCTCCAGACCCGGGTCCCCATCCAGCCCCCCTTATAGCTGGATGGGGGCTACTGGGCTACAGAAACCAAGCAATAAACTCGGAGGAATTATCTGTAGATCTTTGGAACTGAATTGTGTCAAAGCAAAAAAAAAATAAAAAATAAATAAATAAAAAAACATTTGAAAAAGGATCATCACAGATCTTAAAGGAGAGTTCCCTTTGTTATTTGGAAATGGACGACATTTTACCCCCCAAAAAAACAAGTTTATAGAGACATGCTCAAGACAACTGGAGGTTGGAACTGCTGCCAAAATATCAAACAATAGGTGTGAAAACTTATGTTTCAGTTTATTTTGAAAAATTAACAAATATCTGTAAAAACTATTTTGTGTAGATTTATTTATTTATTTTTTTAAAAAGAGAGACCTGTACTCAGGTTGGTTTCAGTAGACATTCTGCGAAGGTAAGAAATGTGGGTAATAAAGAAGGGATGTGAATACTTTCAGGATCCATTGTACTTTCTGTGTCCAGCTCTGGAGAAATGTATTTGGTTATTGCACCTTATTTACTTTCTGTCATACAAGGAGAAATAAAAAGACCTAAGCCCGTTTTGGATCCTGAAGTAAAAACCCTAATATATTAGAATAAGGAGAAAGTATGTGGAGGCAAATAAAAGGTCATTTGCTAAATTAGAAGATTTTTTATTGTATTTCCTTTCCTGTTTCCTGGATTCGGTTTCTATTGACACCTCTCAGTCTTTCCTCATGTTTTTTTTTTCTGCCAACACCTGTCCTTTTGTTTCCTTTTACCCCTCCCTGTCATTTGCTGATACCACTTGCTGTTTTTTTTTTTGTTGTTGTTACATGATTCAACTTTCCCCTTTCCGCCATTTTGTCTCTTGTGCAAATGAACAGTAAACATGTTATGAAGTACATGTGTATACTTTGACATCATCATCCAACATATCAGTATTCATTGGACCTAATACTAAAAATGTGACAATTTTTTAAAAAGAAAATGCATGTAGATTTACCTGATGAGCTTTAAAAGGATAATGAATATTCAAATGTTTTGGTTGCAAAAGTAGCTTTTTGTATCAACTCAAAACATGTATTATGTAGTAGAGATGGATTTACTCTTGTTGGAAAGAAAAGTAGCCATTCTCTATGTTCTGTGCCTGTGTTTTGACTGTGCCGCTGCTTTTATCTCTGATGCTAAACCTGACCCTTAACCCGTCATAACTCCTGCTGTGCCCCTTATCCTGTCTTATCCTTTATCTTTTGACGCCTGCTATTTATCAGTATGAATGTAAGCACATTAAACGTAATTTTTTTTTCGTATTGTGAGGATATTCTTTGTAATTGTAATTTGTTGCAAGGATTCACGAAATAAATCATTTATTCAATTGTCTATGTGTTTTAGTGACAGTTTAATGAGCCACTCGGGAGAAACCATTAACGTTGATTCTGAGGGGTCGTAGAAGTCTGGTGTTTTACGTTTTCATTCAAAAATACTTTAGAAGTACCAAAGGTAAATTAAATAATTGGGAATGTTTTCCACATTGCATAACCAGCATTAAAATGTTTCTTTAAAATGCAACGAATTGAAGAAAAGGATGTCTCCGGACCCGCTGGACTGATGGTACAGCTTAACCGTCCTCTTCTGCGACACACGCGCTTCGATTTTTTTTTCCGGCTCAACCTGGAGGCAGAAATTCCTGTTTAATTTCAAAATAAAAGACCCTCTGCCTTGTTTTATTACCAACTCTACCTTTATTATAAAATTTGGCTATGATACAAGATAACGCGCAAATGTAGTTTACCACACTTAAAAGTTTTAAATACAACTGTGTTTTCTAACTTTTTATTTTAAAGTCTATGGTCTGTCAGGAAGTTAAACTGACTTTATTTTGGTAACGCGGGTCTCCTAGTCACAACGGGTACTAGACACTCACCCCATGTTGCGTCTTTGCATATCAGGCCGAGCTGTCCGCCTTGCTTCGTGCTTTAAGACCACTCTGCGGGCTGGCATGTCGGGCTCACCTACCCCACCTCCCTCAGCTGAGACTGAGGGTTCCGGGGGGTGTTTCCCTCCTGGATACAAGCCTTTTAAACCCGAGGACCATGGCTTGGAACGCGGGTTCCGTCTTACATCTTACTCTGAGTTGAAGGGATGAGGATGCAAGGTCCCGCAGGAGGTTCTGCTCAAACTCCTCGCGGGACTGGAGGCGGACCGAGGCGATGGTCCAGGCAAGGCTGGAGACCAGGGTTCTGAGTTCGGCCAACAGTTGCCTGGACCCCGGCTTGGTAAGAAACTCCAGCACCAGCCCCTGTGCTCCGAGCTGCAGAAACCCGGTAGCTAACCTAAATTAGCTAACGAACAGTTGCTAATACTATTAGCTTTGAGGACTCGTATGACAGGTGATGTGGACCATTCACAGTAGAGAAAGTTTTACAAATCATATAACCTTATTATAATGCAAATATAAAATAAGCACGTGTAAACCAGAACAATAGTTCCCTGAGCTGTTAAATTACTACACAGTGTAAATGATTCAGCAGAAATATCTGTATTGCTTCAAGTACGAAGTTCACCAATACTCATTCCAAGGAGTTACAGTATATGCACAATTACTCCTGAAATATGACCAATGAATGTTGCTGCTGCATAAAAACAACAGCTAAGTAGAGCTGCTAATGGAGAAAACTTGCATGTCTCTTTGTATTTATTTCAGGTATTGGGATGGACAGTTGTGTGACTCCATTGAGGCATGGAGGTCTCTCTCTGGTCCAGACCACTGATTTCTTCTACCCTCTGGTAGAAGATCCATACATGATGGTAAGTTTTTGTTGTGGATTTTTTTTTTCTACACGGCAGAAGTTATTAAAAACTCTTACAAATTTAGTATAAAAACATATCTAAAACTAGATTTGGACAATTATTAGTTCATCAGTCAAATATAGACAGCTTCAGACAGCAGATTATTGAACACACTGACTTGACATGGGTGAGTATCCACATAAAAGCAACAATTTAGAAAGTTTAGTATGTTAGCTTACTGCCAAAGAGGGCAGAGAACAGTGGCTATTTTTGGATTAAACTGGGGAGGGTTGGAAAGATAAAAGATAAATGATTTAATAATATTCAACACGCCGAACAAAGAACTAACATTGTTAACATCAAGCAAATGAATATATTTAACTTCACAGTGACAAAAACCACTGACTGTGGACTTCAATAACTACATTAAAGCAATGAATTTAAAAGGCTCCACCTAAATTCTGAAAGATTCACACAACTTCCTCCTGGTCCGCACAGACGTGACCTGCTTGTTCCTTGTCAAATTTCCCAAGGTTTTGACGTTCTGTCCAAATTTTCTTTCTGTTTAAATAATCCAATTTTTATAGTAATAAGAACATAAACTGTAATATTTGATACTATTTGTCGATTCAACAAGTGAAATGTGTTTTTAGCATAATATGCGAGTAGCCATGTCTGAAAGTGAAAAGCTTGAGTTGCTTAAGAATCAGACAAAAAACATTCCTCTGAAAATGAGAGACGATAATGAGATTGAAAAAATATGACACCAAATTATTTAAATATTCAAAAAGCACTCAGAATCTGAATATGAAATGAGCTTCCAGTGTTTGCTGTGGGTTAAATCTGCAGTAGTAGCTGTACAACGGGTCACCCTGAAAAGTTTCTAGACTTTTATAGAAAACTGACAGGATGATCAGTAAAACCCTCCAAGAGTCATTTCTGCTCTGTGACTTGATTTCTGCTCATAGTGACTCCAACTTATAAATGATTGATGTGACTAAGTGTTAATGATTAACCGTGTCAGCTTAACTATCACCAAGGGTTTTAATGGTGATTGTGTGCACTTTGAAGTTTATCTACGCCCATCTTTGCATATAAAAAAACATGCTAGCAAACTGAATGCTATCATATTTGAGAGGGGAACAAAAGAAAATTCACTTCGTGGTTCAAATGTCTGGAATTATTAGAGAGCGGAAGCTTAGCCAGTTTTCTTTTTAATTTGGCTCCAAAGCTGTGCGTTTTTAATTCCTCTATAGATAGGTGGCTGCAACACAGCGGCTCTGTCATGAGTTCTGTCATATGTTACCACATCCCCCCTCAGAGCCTCATGAAGCAGCAGGGTGGTGAAAATTCTTGCCTAATGAAAACATCTAAGAGGTTTTTAAGCAGTTTGCATTAACTGACACTAAATGAAGCATTCAGCCATTGTTCTGCAAGGTTAAGCTTTACAAAAAGGGATCAGACATTCACCGTTTACAGCTCAGCTTCTGTACCAACCAGCCCTTTTAAATGGATTTCCACTCTTTTTTTTTTTTTTTTGTAATGCATTCACTTTCCATTTTCTGATTTCTTTTTACGAATGATGATCTATAAGAGGAGCATTTAAAATTTTTAGTAGTCCTGCCATGAATGATCAGCATGCCTAGTTAAACCTAGAAATAAAGGAACTTTTTAAAAATGTCCTAATTTGTTGAATATAAATGTATCAAACCTTGATATTTTTAGAACTTAGACCTTTTAAAGACCATATGCCTAAACAACTCCAGTTTTTCTTGAAAAAATGTTCCCAAAATTAAATTCACTAACTTTTTAACGCAGGTACCTTTACGCAAAATATTGTCTGTTGCACATTTATTTCAGGAGGAATTGTTGCAGAAGTCAGTAGAAAGTTGTGATGTTTTGCCACAAGACTATGACGGCTTTTTAGGGCCATTGTAAATAAAATAATTTAAAAAATGTATTAGTTTTCTTTTGGTGAAAATTTACTAAGAAATTTTGTGAGTAATCTCAGGAACACTCTAGAAAAAACAGACATTTCTGAGTTTGGAAAGTTGAAAATCTAGAAAAAAAACCTAAGAAATTTAGAGATCTTCTTGGTTGGTAGTAACATGATGGATGTTTTTTCCAAGACATGTCCTATTTTGGGGGGGGAATATATTTATTAACTAAATTCAGGTTCTGATCCTCTAAAACTAGTTTGATCCTTCAGTTTTTTTGTGACGGTCCTGATGTCGCTCATTTGTTGTCCTTCCCGTGTCCCAGGGAAGGATAGCTTGTGCGAACGTCCTCAGTGACCTCTACGCCATGGGCATCACGGAGTGCGACAACATGCTGATGCTGCTGAGCCTCAGTCAGAAGATGAATGAAAAGGTAGCAACATATTCCATTTGTTTTGTAACTAATGAGCGCTGTCGCCAGTAAATCTTAAGTGGCAGGGTAACTGGTCCATAACGGCGTCTGTAGCTGCGTTGTGTTCCCTTCACCTCTGACCTTTAGGTTTTTGTTCGTCCGCCCGCAGGATCGAGAGCGAGTGACACCGCTGATGATCAAAGGTTTCCGGGACGCAGCGGAGGAGGGAGGGACGTCGGTGACGGGGGGCCAGACGGTGATCAACCCCTGGATCATCGTTGGGGGTGTAGCATCAGTCGTCTGCCAGCCCAATGAGTTCATCATGTGAGTCAGATATGAGCTGAAGACCTCCCAAGATGCAACACGTTCACATTTCCACCTTCATCTTCCTGTTAACGTGGAAACATTCCATGTCCGTCGCTCCTTCCATCTTCACTCTCATACTTTCTTCTTTTTCTTCCTCTCTTTGTGTCTTTCATTCCTTCTGTTTGTTCTTTCTTCTGAATGTTTTCCCTTAACCCCTCAGAGTTGACTGAATCTCATTATTGATTCCTGATTGGGAAGATGGATTGTTTGAAAAAAGGGATTAAAATGCAGTTATTTAACACCAACACTTGCTGCAAGATTTATTGAAATTAAAAAATATTTAATTTAATTTAATTTAGAAATAAAATTCTAAATGAATTTCATAAATTATAAAGTAATCCCCTGCAGGTTTCTCTCTGAGTTTGCATGTTGGCAGGATTATTATTATTTTTTTACCAAACATTTCTGGCAGCATCATTCTCTGGGGTTAGAAGAATCCTGTTTCCTTTTGGCATAAAGAACTATGAACACAGTTGAGTTTTTATTAATAAAATAAAAAAAAGTAAATATGCTTGATGTTTGTGTTTCTGTCCCAGGCCCGATGGAGCGGTACCAGGTGACGTCCTGGTTCTGACCAAACCTCTGGGGACCCGAGTGGCTGTAAACGCCCACCAGTGGCTCGATCAGGTTCACCACTCACTTTAATACTGCTATATTTTTATTCATGTCTAGTTAATTTTAAACTGTATTCTATCAGCTTTGGGAGATCTGAAACCAATCTCACCCAGTGATCTTATCTACATCCACAAAGATCTGAAAATCAGCCGCTGTCCCTGTTTGCAAAAGACAGCAGGAACTATCGTTGCTAAAGCTACCAACTGGGCGACTTTTCAGACAAAAATATGAATATCGGAGAAAATCAGAATGGGCAGGTCAGACTTTTTAAACACTGCTGATCGATCAGAAAACTGCAAACAGTGCACCCCTAGTCTTTTACGTTATCCAGTCCTGGGGTTTCTGCAGTCAGAATGACAGATCCACTGACACAGACCCTCGTTCTGAGAACAGGCTCCAGTCAGAACCCAGCTGAAGTTTAAAGCTGTCTGTAGATCAGGAATTTTCCCTATTCCTAAACCTGCCTGCTTGTTTTTTTTTTCATCAGCCTGAAAAGTGGAACAGGATCAAGCTTGTTGTCACCAAAGAGGAGGTCAAAGAGGCATATTATGAAGCCATGTTCTCCATGGCAACGCTAAACCGAACAGGTACAACTCCTCCCACCCTCTGTGATTTTTTTCAGATTTTACCTAACTTTATAAATTCATGTCTATCTGGGATTCAGATCCACGTTAGTTGTCAGAGTTACCAACGTGTGACTAACATAACTAACCCGTTCTTTCGTTTCTCCTGCAGCGGCGAGCCTAATGCACAAGTACCAGGCTCACGCCGCCACGGATGTGACCGGTTTCGGTTTGCTGGGTCACGCCAACAACCTGGCAGAGCAGCAGAAAAACGAGGTGTCCTTCGTTATCCACAACCTGCCCATCATAGCCAAGATGAGTGCCATCAGTAAGGCCTGTGGGAACTTGTTCAACCTGCTGCAGGGCAGATCGGCAGAGACCTCCGGTAAGAGGATGATCTGCAGGGCTGCTAGGCTGAGAAAGTAGATCTGGGTAGACATTTCTCTGCTTTTTACATTCTCACCTTTGTAGCTCATTGGTAATTTCTGAATGAGAAGCTAGCACTGCTCCACCATGCAGCTCGGCTGAATGAGCGATATTAAGATGAAACTTAAGGAGCTCGAGTCCGTATAAATAGAACCGCATAAGGTGTATTTTTCATCATGCTCTGTTTAGACCGTTTCTCTTTCTCTGGTGTTGCTCCGCCATCTTTGTTTCTGTATCAGTTGGCTTCCCTTAGGGATGACCAGCGTCAGCCTCTTCTGGATGGAGGCCAAACTACAACACTACAAGAAGGTCCAAGTGGATGTTATTAGTAAATTGATTGGAACTAATTTTAATCTAATAAATTATTGATCTAAAATTAGTTGTAGGTCAATTGTTTGCATCCCCATTTCAGACTTCTTTTTTTTTTATTTGTTTTTTATACTTTTAACACAAAATGCAATTATGTTTAAATAAGCAGAGAAAGTTTAGAAAATAAATAACATTTTTAACTTTCAAGATCACCTCAGAATTAAAAGTCTGAATGCTTGTAAAAACAACAGAAATCTATGAGGAGTGAATCCAGACGTTAACCCCCAGCCTCTCCCCAACAGGTGGGCTGCTGGTGTGCTTGCCCAGAGAGCAGGCGGCCAAGTTCTGTTCAGAGATGAAGAGCCTCAACGCGGCTCAGGGCGCCTCAAACGGAGCCTGGATCATCGGCATCGTGGAAAAAGGAGACCGGCGGGCGCGCATCATCGACAAGCCGCGCATCATCGAGGTGCCGGCCCGAGGAAGCCAGGCGGCCAATCAAGACAACAGCACCGCCAACCCCGACCCAAGCAGCAATTTGGCTTAGACGGCGCCGCTGCAATCTCTGACACTACCCTGGAGTGTGTGTGGGTGTGTTTGTGTTTATATGGAATTGTTCATCTAACTGGTGAAAGGTTATGAACCAAAATGACCGTCATCTGTTGAAACGAGGCGACACTTTTACCTTTGATATGATCAACTATGGGTTCTTTCTAACCCCATTCCTTTGCTTTCTAGCAGAATCCCTCTTGTTATGTCTTAATCTGCTTTATTTAATTTCGGGGATGTATTCAGATGGGGATGTTGTTAAACGAGCGATGTGGAGAATCGACAGACTAATCCTGGCACCTGGTTCTGTCCGCTGTGCTCACTGGAAGGCTTGAGCAGCTTCCTCAGAGCAGCTGGGCAGTGTCCAGGATTCCTGCCTCCGACAGCTGATTGGCCGTCCATCAGAGTCTTTTCCTCTCTTCCTATTTTATGAAGCTCTGCACATTAAACCCGAAGCACAGGGCCAGGCAGAGTGGATGTTTGTTGGATTAGAGGAGGGACTGAAACTGCTGGAGGTTTAAAGCTGTTTGTCTGTGGATTTTTCTGCATTTCATACTCAATAAAACCACCAAAACTCTGTTTGGCTGTTTTTGTTGAAAAGATTTACAGATTTAAAAGTAAAACTGAAGTTAAAACACTGTTCTGGAAAGTATAAATATATTCCATGTCTGGATAGATTTGAAAATGATCAAAATATGCAGCAATGATTGTTTTTGCAGACTTTATTCTCTGCCATTTATAAATATTTTATCCATCCATAAAACATTTTTGTCATCCTTAAAACATGTTTTTTTTTTTTTCTGGTCTCATATTTAATGCCTTGGCTTGACAGAAAATTCTGTAGCAAATTGAAGTTTTGCATTTACATTTTGAAAAAAGGCCAGGAATGACCAGGAAATTGTGGAAAAGTGATGAATATTGATGTGAGGACTCTGTTATTTAGTTGTACTTTGAGCAGAAGCATAAAAACATTCCTAAAGATTTAATATATAAATAGATATAGCATCTTATTTGCCTTGAAAATTTCTATGAATCTTTTGGAAACATTTTGCCAGTTGTTTTTGCAGTGCACAGTGTTGTGGTATACAAGTTTATTACAATTTCGAGCTTTTTGGTTGAAGGATGAGGTTCAGTTTTGGTGTTTGAACCTCATATTTTCCAAGTTGAAAATATTTTTTTTGTATGAAACCTTGAAACTATGTTTAAAAAAGCAAACAAAAAATAGTATTGGATGCAGAAGTAGTAGGTGCTATTATGAAACAATCCCTCCTGGGTACTTGAACCACAGTTTGAAAACCATGGATGACAATAATGTAAGAAGATTACAGGAAAGTTGCTGATAGCAGCAAAACAACGGATGAGTCAAATGTTTCCAAACAAAACAACATTGCTGAACAGAAATAAAAAAAGTCTGAAGCATGCAAATAAAAAAAATATTTCCATGCACAAAAAGCGGTAATGACTTATTAAATTAATTTTGTTGAAATAAAATGAAGTATAGATTTAACTCAGAACCTAAATCAGCAAAGTATGAATAAGCAATGTGATACTTTTTCTTAAATTTGTGTAAATCCAGAATATTACCTGATTATTACCACAACTCTGCCCGAAATACGCTCTGAGTTTATACACCTCTCTAACAAGCTCTTGTAAATCCCCTCCAGGACAGCAGAGGGCGATGTAAAATCAAATCCACTGAGCTGCAGAAGAAAATGAAACATGGCGGCTGTAAATAAACTAGTCATCAAAGCAGGCTATCCTGGATAAAATGAGCAGTTTGAAGTTCTGCTGACTAATAATTTGGTAATACTTTATATTGAACCTATCTTGTGTTAGTCTACCCTGTGTCACCTCTAATATTAAGATGGTAACAGGTAATTTATAGTTTTTCTAGTTCTCATCATGCCGTATCTGAGTGGTAAGGAGATGGTGAAGGAGCTCAGGAGGGCTCTGTCGAACCCCAACATCCAGTCCGACCGTCTGCGGTACCGGAACACCGTGCTCAAAGTCATCAGGTGGGTTTCACCAGCTGTGTCTGTGTTGGTTCACAGGGCCGAACCTCCACAGCTCTGGGGCCCGCAGACACCTTAAACATTAAAACCGTGTATGAGCTTCACAGAAACATGGACTACAATTTAGAATGAGGGAGCAGGACCCAAACACATGGACCTGACTTCTAAAGTTTATTCCTATTAACAACTAAACACAATCAATTATTATTCAAAATTATTCTGCTAAATTTAGCTGAACAATAGAAAAGGGGTTTTATATGCTTTTAAAAATAATATAGGATCGTGTATATTCCTAATCTCTGTGAAGCAAATCTAAGTTTCTTAATTGAAATTAGCATTAAATTTACTTTTAAGTATTTTTGTAGCTTGGCTGCTCTGAGTAGTCATTAATTATTTATATAAGGAGCAGGGGTGACGTCCTGCTGTGTGAGTGAGCAGTTTCTGTAAAACAAAGACAAAATTATTTGAGGTGATAATTCAAAATATCTTCAGCATCTTTTATTAGTGATTAGTACAACTGTTGCAACTAGCGTTCCAAAACCATCTGTCTCCTTGTGTTTGTTTCGGATAATAGTGATCCTCACCTTGACTCTGAGATTTTTAAAAGCTGGTAAAATTCCATAATTCAGCATGTTTCTTATCACATAAATTTGCGGAATAAAACAGAGCGACTTCCCTGTACTTCTTCCAGCTTTCCGGTCAATCGTTGATGTCTTGCTCTCTCTCTACCTGGCAGCCTGAATGTATCACAGACTCTTCTTAGATGTTAAAGTTTCCTTTCAATTAGCTCCCATGTACTTGTCTTGATTTAGTTTTAAACTCCTCACAGATGCTGCCAACAGCTGACTTTGGTTCTCCCTCCCTCACTAGCAGCTTCCGCTCCGAAAAAGTGTTTTTCTTAGCCATATGTGGTCATGCTGACGTGTGCCTCTCCATCTCAGGGCTATGTCTCAGGGCGTGGATGTGTCCGACCTGTTCAGTGAAATGGTGAAAGCCTGCGCCACAGTGGATGTCGTCCAGAAGAAACTGGTGTACGTCTTCCTGTGTTGCTATGCCCACCTGAACCCAGAGCTGTCCCTTCTGGTCGTCAACACTCTGAGGAAAGACTGCCTGGATCCCAACCCCATGGTGCGCAGCCTGGCCCTGAGGAGCATGACCAACCTGAGGTGAGCAGGGAGACATGCCCGGGCGCTAACGCGAACCCCACAGCGCTCCGTAACAGATTCCTGCTCACTGCTTCTGTGTGTGGCAGGTTGTCCAGCTTAGTGGAGTATGTGGAGCAACCTCTGACCGCAGGGCTGAGAGACAGGGCGGCTTGCGTCCGACGGGTGGCCGTCCTTGGTTGGGCCAAGCTGCACAATCTCCAACCTGGCTCTGAAATAGGTGGACTTTTCAATGAATCAATCAATCAATCAAATTTTATTTGTATAGCACATTTCAGCAGCAAGGCATTTCAAAGTGCTTTCCATAATTTAAAAAAACAAACAAAAAAAACAGCATGTGACATTGAATAAACAGTAAAAAAGAGAAAAAAAAGAAAAAAAAAGAAAAGAAATAAAGATTAAAAAAGATAATAACATTAAAACCTGCACCTCTTTTCAACCAGGGGGGAAGACACCCGCACCCCTGTCCTTATCTGGGACTCAAACCTGATCTAAGACTTTAGTCAAAATGCTGTTTGACAAGGACTCCAACCTCTTTTCATTTCTTCTGTCTCTTTAAAAAGGAAAAAAAAAGAGCAGGAAAAGTAAGAAATAAGTGGGAGTTCATTTGAGGTTCCTCTTTCAACCAAAAGTGATGCAAATAAGACAATCTGCCAAATCATACTGAGGAAGTACCCAGAAGCATGATGATCAGCAACAACTAAAGGTTTCTCACATTGCCAAGGAATTGTTAGAAAACTTTGATTTAATCCATGGGATCAGTGCATTTGCTTGGCAGGACCTGGCAGATGCTTTCTCTTTTAATTCCCATAGAAGCAACTAATTATGAATTAGAATTGTATTGTAATATTTTGTGGTACTATTTTGATAATGCCAAAAATTATGATAAAAACGATTTAGTGCTGCTTTTTATAGGTACAAAAAGTAAGTAGCACTTTTATACCTATAGGCGTTAAATCAAATAACATTCTTACTTGATATAGGCTTGTTCAGGACACCGGTCACTTAAAGAAGTGTGATTCATATCACTAAACTGCACACAATAACTGCTTTTTCATATTTTCAAATTTACCGAAAATTATAAATTTTCAATAATTTAGAATTTTATTTTTTTTTTAAACATTAATTGAATGATAAATCTAAATTCTTATCATGGTAAGAATTTTTTCACAATAAATGATGAATGAGTGAATAGCAGCTGGTGTTTGGGATATGCTCCAGACGGCGCGGTGGTGAACGAGCTGTACAGCCTGCTGAGGGACCCGGACCCCGTGGTGATGGTGAACTGCCTCAGAGCTCTGGAGGAGGTCCTGAAGGACGAGGGGGGTGTCGTCATTAACAAGCCCATCACTCATCACCTCCTCAACAGGTTGGTCCAGTGAGACGAGTTAAGGCATAGCTGTGAAGTGGAAGAAAAATTAAATATGGATTTTCAACTTGTTTCCAACATCTGGGCAATATGTCTGAAAAGCGGAATTAGGGTTGAAATATGTATCGCAATATAAGCATTTCATGTCAGTCGATATTGATATCGACTATCTCTAGATAAACAAGTCAGGAAAAAGTTAAGAAAACAATATGGAAGGACAGGGAAATAGTCCAGTTATGGCAGCTTGACTGAAACAACCTTCATATGTAGGTGTGGAATTCTGTTTCAGTTCAGTTAGAAAATAAAAGGCGACTTAAACACCAACTCAGACAGATCATCAGTACAGCAGGTGTTTAATGAGGTGAGCAGACAAAAGTATTGTCTGCTCACCTCATTGAGCAGACAATAATTTTGTCTGCTCAATGTGATCACTTGTGATCACTAGCTAACACAAGTGATCAATGTGTTAGCTAATCTAACACATTGATCACTTATTAATAATTGCAAAATAAATATCAAGCCACAAAAACATAAGACTGTAATGGACTGAATATTCTGTTGTTTTTGTGGAGATATTACTAGTACCATTATTAAAAAACAATAGCAGCAATAACAATATTAAATTATAAAAACTTAATAATGTTATTATTGCTATTGTTTAATAATAATAATAATAATAATAATAATAGTACCAATAATAATACTATCATTATTATTTAAAACAATAGCAATAATATTAATTAGAATAACTTTATATTATTATAATATAATAAATTATATTAATTTAATGTTATTCAATTATAACTATGTTATTATTTAATACTGTTATTGCGATTGTTTTTAATAATAATAATACTAATAATAGTATTATTATTAAAAACAATAGCAATAATAATATTAATTAGAATAACTTTATATTATTATAATATAATATAATAAATTATATTAATTTAATAAAATTATTCAATTATAACTATTATAATTTAATATTATAATAGTAATAATATTATTACTATTATTAGTACTATTATTATTAAAAACAATGGCAATAATACTTTGTTATTATAATTTTATATAGTTATGTTGTTAAATTATAATAACAAAGTTATAATAAAAGGTTATTATAACTGTTAGTATAATTTAATGTTATTATTGCTACTGTTTAATAATAATAGTACTATTATTATTTAAGAAAAATAGCAATAATATTAAATTAGAATAATTTTATTCTAATTTAATATATTAATTTAATAGTTATTAAATTATAACTGTTATTATAACGTAATACTGTTATTATTGCTATTGTTTTTAATAATAATAATGGTACTATTATTAAAAACAATGGCAATTATAACAATATTAAATTATAATTAAGTTATTATAATTTAATACACAAACAGTTCAGAAACAGTATGAAATGGGAAAAAAGTTATAATTTAATAATATAATTTAATAACTATACATTTTTTATGTTATTAAATGTTGTTATAATTTAATATTGTTATTATTGCTATTGTTTTTTAATAATAATAGTAATATTATTAGTACTATTATTATAAAAAACAATAGCAATAATAATTGCTATCCTTAGCAATAGTAACAATAATAATTATCAATATAAGTAATACCAATTATTAGTATTTATTATATTGATAATTATTTATTATCATTGTTAAAATAATTATTATGATTAATTATTATAATAATCATTTTATTGTAATACTCAGCAATATAAAGTTACTATATTACCAAGTATAATATAATATACTTATATATACTTAAGTATATTATATTATATTTAAGTATAATATAATGTACTATATAGTATAATATATATTATATAGTACATATATATATCTATAACATATCCAGTGGTGGAGAAAGTACTCAAAAAATTTACTTAAGTAAAAGTACAAATACACAGACAAAAATTTACTCAAGTAAAAGTAAAACTACCACATTAACATTTGTACTTAAGTAAAAGTAAAAAAGTACTGGCTTTTAAAAATACTTAAGTATTAAAAGTAAAAGTACTTGCTGAATGCATTACCTAATCCCTAATGCAATATCATTCAGTGAACCGATCATATTTAATTTTAGTACATTAGATATGTGCCATTTTAATGAACAATGCCACAGGTAAAGCATGTTTTTATTATGTTTACTCTCTGTAAAATAGTTTAGATTCTATGCATCATAATTTCAGGGATGGAAACATCTTGTCTCGTGTCCTAACATAGCATGATATTCACTTTTTTTGCCACTAGTGGCATTTATTTTTTAAAGAAATCCAACAGAAAGGGGATGGAAAGAAGGTGGGTGGGAGAGGATATGCAACCAAGGAGCCAGTAGCAGTGATGTAGTCAAGACCACCTACCCAAGACCAAGTCAAGACGAGCATTGGACCAAACGGCCCGCCTCAACTAAACTGTAGATAATAGACAAAGATGTCTGCCAATCAGAATTCTAGCTCCCGTGTTCTTGACCAGTGACTGTAAAACGGTTAGTAGAAAAAAAGCGTGTGCGTTCAGTTCTGTGATTAAATCAAATGCGATATGAAAGAAGATGGAGTTTGTCTCACCTGGTAAAGAAACACGTTTACTTGAGAAAGGGATTAAAAACAAGTGGCGCTGGGCATGGCTAGGGGAAAGGGGATAGGAAGTTGGCGGAAATATTTCCAAAAGGGGTCGCTGGGAATCCTTTGGGGGGCGTTTGGTTGAAGATAAACTTTACACCTTACAATCACAACAATACCAGTTTAGACTTTGAGCAACTTGCTAATACTGTATTTTGTAACATTAAATCATGCTTGGCTGCAACTGTATCAATGGCAGCTCTCCTTCTATTCAGTGTTTGTAGTTCTTGGCGCATCTCCGCTCCTGCTAGTAGCTTCACCGCATCAGGTCAGCGTTACACTAGCTGATAAAAATTGCTGAGATTCACTTTGTCTGGTGTCTGATTTTCTAATATTTTATGTTTTATTGAGGATTTTTGTACATATGTTTTGGCAGTTCTGTGATCATGTCACAGAAGCAACTTATATTAAAAAGTGTTTTATTGTCCGTCTGGATGCTGCCCACTCCCATGGAAGGACAACAGAAAATTGCTCTTATAAACATATAATTACTAAAATCACGATACTCTGACTTTGTATCCCTCTGAAAAATGAACCCATTTAAATAAAGAAATCCCTCCATGGGTGATACCACGATAGAGAGCATTCATTTTGTTGCTTTAACACCGGTGCTGTAAGTGGTCCGGTATGAAACAGGTACGATAGTACAACGGTACCACAGCACTTTTAAATTTCAATAATCAAAATACTGAAATTGTTTCCGTTGTTTTAAAAGGTTTATGTCAGTCTGCCTTTTCCCCATCGATACGCTTCCCAACCGCCCTGCACCTTAGGAGGTTAAAAAAAACGATGCGCACATTGTGCAAAACTCTGAAACAGGAGAAGCGGGACATAAAACGGATCGACGAACTCTGTTTTATAGCATAAAACAGAGAATCCGATGCTGAAGAGTGAAAAATCAACACATGATGTGAAACACATGACGATTAGGCGGCGCAGCAGGTGATGAGTAAAAATTACTGATGGTCAATAAACGATAAAATAAATCTAGCAACAGAAAAGAAACTAAAGTGGACATAGCAATAAACCAAGAGGGTAATACTAATCAAATGAAACTAAATGGAAATGAATGAAGAACAAGATGCAAGAATAAACTAAGAAACCAAAGTAAATACATTTCGAGCAATACTTAATACAGATTACTGTATAGCAAGAATAAACAGACACTATTTCCAGCTAAAAGGTAAAATAATATTGTTGAAGTGCCATGGGTTTAAGACCATATCTAGTACTGAGAATAAATATATCTTACAGACCATAACAGTAAATAACTTATCACTTATTTATGTTTTTAATTAGATTTGATGTATTTATTTCTTCAATATTAATTTTCATGTCAATTTTAATGTCATGAGGCTGATGACTCCATGACACTTTCAATTTGACTCATTAGGATTTGATTAAGAACCAGATTTGTTCTTTGTAATTTCTGTCCTGTAAAACTATTAATCTATAAATCAATAGACAGGTCTATATAAAGATATAATCCATGTTTCTGTCTCATATTTGTATGGCATTAAAAGGATCTGAAACTTTTGTTTTTTCACTGAAAGCTCTGGTTTGCACAATAAATGCCATATGGGTGAAATTTTATGGATGATACTCTGATGTCCCATTCTCCTGAAGGCAGCACAGAGCTGCACCTCCAGAAACTGACAGAAACTCTGAAGAGAAGAGTTATGATTAATGTAGTTACAGTTCTATTTATGTTTTAATGTTGCAGAGCTCAGTCGTTTTGCAAATAGATCAAAGCTTAAACTAGCATTGTACATCTTTTATCAGGTCATAAAAAGTTCTCAATAGATTAACTCACAATTTGCTTGAATAGATTAATTCCATGCATCTGCCCCTGTTTCTTTAAAGAAGAATGGAGAAAAATGTCAGTCTATAAAATTTGCACAGCTGGCTGAAATGTTCAAGAAAAGACTTTCAACTGAAATACTGAGAAGTATTTTGTTGGCGAATGCTCAAAGCTTGGGATAAGGTTTTGGAATCTGACCCTGCTTTAAATTCAGCCACAACGTTACCCCTGACCTTTCTGCTGTGTTCCTTGGTTATCATGATGATGTTCAGCATCAGAACCAGGGATCTAAAAAGGCTCAACAACCTGGTAAAGAAAGCTGATTCTGCCCTGATTCTGTTCAGGAGATAATGATGCAAAGAAGCATTCTTCATAAAATCAAGAAAATCACAGAAAACCCTGATCATCGTCTTCATGAGACTGGTTTACAACAACAAAGTGTCTTCAGTCAGAGGCTTCTTCAAATTCGCTGTGCTACAGACTGCTACAGGACAGTCATCCTTGTAAATACGGCCCTGGTAAAGACAGACAATGCATATACAAGAAGAACAAGATAGAACCCACAATGAATCTTTCAGGATGTTTACCAGTGAACGTCGCATATAAAATGTTTTGCTTCCAGGCTAAAGGAGTGTGACACTTGGGGCCAGTCGGAGGTGCTGAGGGTCCTCCAGCGGTACCAGCCCCAGTCAGAAGACGAGCTCTTTGACATCCTCTCCCTGCTGGACTCCTCCCTGGTCAGCCCCCACCCTCCAGTCATGGCGGCCACCCTCAGCCTCTTCCTGAGCCTCTGCTCCGGCCTTCCTGCGGTCAGCCAGGCCGCCCTGGAGCGAGTGCGAGGACCTCTGCTGGCCGCATGCGGGAGTGGATCGAGGGAGATGAGGTTTACGGCCCTCTGTCATATACAGGTGAGAGTTTCGGCACTAACTTTGCATTTATCTATGTGTCACTTCCAGACTGTTTCTGCACTGCAGTGTAGAATATTTTTGTATACTTCTTACAATACAATAAATGCATTTTGAGAATTATGTCAATCTGTAAAATCTTATGTGCATGATAGTGTTATTACTTAACCCATCATCTGCCTCTGTTAATACCCAGAGACTGATACCTATTACATTTTTTTTGTTCATTAGTGTATAAAATCAAATAAAAGTGTTTTTGTCTTTTTGCAGCTGCTGTTGCGTTCCATCCCCGGCCTGCTGGGAGAGCACTACAAGCGTTTCTTCTGTAGCTACGCTGAACCGGCCTACATCAAGCGCAGAAAAATGCAGGTAGTGCTCTTATGCCAAGCAAAGTTATTCCTTCACACTTTTGCCTCCAGACAACCAGCTGAAGTGATTTTAAGCCGTAGTTCTCTGAAGAACTTTTAGATGACAATGTTCATTGTTGTCATCACAAACAATGACTCTCCAAGGATTCAATTTGTTTGTTTGTTGTTTTTTTTTATTTTGCTGAATTGTCACACTTTTTGTTGCATGAATATCCACAAATCGATCAGCATCTGTCACATCTGCTGATGCTGCAGCGGTGCCCTCCACTTCCAGCATGGGGTCCAGTTTTAGCTCAGAGACGTCCCACACTGGTTGCTAGTAACTACCCCTGGGAGCACTGGGAGAAATCAGAGGAGCTCAATTTTTTTTCCACAGATTATCTGCCTCATACCAAACTGTCATGACATAGAGACAGTTTCAACAAATATGTAAAAAGATATATTTTTTAGAAGATTTTAAAATAATTATTGATGGTGTGTTAACCAGAGGGGTGTGTGCGTGTGCGTTTCTGTGTGTGTGTGCCTGTGTGTGTTTGCAGGTGCTGGTAGAGCTGGTGAATGATGAGAACGTTATAATGATCCTGGATGAGCTGAAGGGTTACTGCACTGACGTCAACACAGACACCGCTCAGGCCGCCATATCAGCCATTGGTAAGAACACACACACAAACACACGCGCGCAAACCGTCACTTATCTGTGACGTTATGTATATACCTTTTTGTGTGTTTCACTTAGCTAAACATCATCATTACAAGTGTGTCTCCAAAAGGATTTAAAATTCAACCATCCCTTGATGGCTCCATTAAAGTTTTAAAATACAAATAACAAACAAAAGGCAATGTTTTTTTACTTAAAAAGTAGACCAAGAATCAAGAAATCTGTAAAAAAAAATATATATATATATTAAATCTGAAAAAGTTTTCTAACCATTTTAGGAAAAAAAGGCTGCTCTCCCCAGAGTCCCACTTAAACTATCCCTTCAAGACGTTGCAACACCTCTTTGGGTTCTCAGATGTCGTGTAGAAGAACCAGGGAGGGGAGGAGAATTAACGTGTTTTTAAGAACCAAAAATCATAAAAAGGCAAATTTTTATATCTCGGTGTAATGAGAAACTTTTCATCCAAAATGAGAAACTTTCTTGATGCAACGAGGTATAAAGCTTGTTTCACTGGGATGAGAATTTTTCTCGTTTAAACGAGACACTGTCATGGTTCTGGGTTGTTTTGAGTTCCTTGTGTACATCGTCTCACCTGTGTGTCATTGTTTCCCTGCTGGATCCTTGCCTCTTCTCCTCCTCTTCTTTGTCTCCTGGTCCCTTCCTCTGTTTGGACCCCGCACAATTGTTTCAAGTTTTTAATAAACCATGATTGCAACTTCCACTCCTGTCTCTGCCTTGATCCTCTACTCACCCTAACCCTTCATCAGATCATGACAGATACCTGCTCCCAAATGTATTTTCAAGCTCTGGCAATTAAACACATTAATAACAATCAGTAAGAAAATCACAAAGTGTCTAAAGCTATTTGTAGCATGGAATGGCAGGTAGTCTCTGTATGGGGGTGGGGGAGAAATGTGCTGGTTTTTCCTGTGTGCGTTTCCATTGCTGAAACCATATTAGATACAAAACTATTCTGTTTCCCTTTATTAAATCAAATATGCAGCAAAAGAAAAACCTTTATTTATTTATTTTTTTACTGTCATGTTTAAGAAGGCAGGATTGATCACATTCCAGGATCTGAAGCTGAGCTTGCTGTGGTTTTAAGCTCGTATATCCTGTTCCGTCTCCCTTTGTGTCCCTTTGTCAGGACGCATCGGCCGAAGCTACAGCGACAAATGTCTGGAGATTCTCACCGGGCTGCTCGGGCTGAAACAGGATCAGATAACCTCTGGTATAAATCAGCCCTCAACATTCAGAAAAATAATCTCCCATCATCCTCTTTGGGGAACATGTTGATCGCTTGTAACTGTGTGGTTTTGTGTCCTTTGTCCTCCTGCCCCGCCCCGTTCTCCCAGCGGTGGTGCAGACGATCCGTGATCTGGTCTGGGCGTGTCCTCAGTGCAGCGATGCAGTGTCTTCAGCCCTGGAGGGCTGCGAGGAAGTGCTGCAAGACAGCCAGGTTAGAGCCCAGATCCTCCCACTGTCGCCCTGAGGGGGCTCATTTCACAGAGTAAATCAAATCAACCTGATGTATTGGATTTAGACGTACACATAGGACTTGGTTTGCAAAGTTCGTAAATCAAGACCTCGAAGTCCACCTCTCTTTAGGGACGCTGCAGAAATCCTCTTCCAACCCAGAGTTGGCATGAGGTCATTTTTCAAAGATGTCAGACTTTATTTAAATTAAAGCTTACAAAACAGCCAAATATAATGTTTTGTTGAGTTTAAATTAATAATTTTTTTGTTTTTCAGGAACTGGATAGACTTTCTAGTAACTGGAGTATATGTTTGCTTTGAGCGCTAAGTAGAAAGGCCTCCAACATTTATCAACCGTTTTACATATTGTTGTTTCCCCGACTTCTTCTATTCCTCCCGTACACAAGGAAGCTGCCGCTTCCATGTTTGTACATGAGAATAGATTTGCATTGTTTTACATGTGTGGTCTCACTCGGGCTTATGAGTAGTACAGAAACCAGACTGCGTTACAACTGTGAGAAAACGCTACGGAGCTACGGAAACAGGAAATAACCGCCCACAGAACCAGAACCACACGCTGCAACCGACGAGACAGAGCAGAGCAGAGACACAAAAGAAAGATTTGTGGTCTCAAATCTATAAGAAGTTTGTGCTGGTGGTCACGCAGTGCATTACTACCAGCATGCACTGCGTTATTGCACGGTCCTTGACTTAGATAATAGTAACCAACATAATGCTGCATTCAAGCAGCTCACAGAAAGTATTATTATACTCTAATGTTGTGATGGTGACTGCAGGAAAGAAGAAGCTCTCACTTCATTCTTTGCTGTCTTGAGTTCATTCCACAAAGTGTTTTTCAGGAGTGGGTGTGTTTCAGTGGGAGCAGCGGTCTTCAGTTAATTATAGGGTCATGAGCTCAATTCCAGCTTTTCCCACCACATATCCATGCCTTGCTCTAAGCCCCTTGAACCCATTGTTGAAAACCGACCTGCGTAATGTGTGAATGCATTAGAAGTTCAGCTCATTTAGTCAATTAGATTTCTATTTGCAATAACATAGAGCACTGTTGTTTGTTTCTCTCCTAAATGCCATCACTGCTTTAAGGAAAGTGGTTTGTGTCTTTTGTGAGACATGCGTAGTGAGTTGAAAAATGCCTTCCCCCGAAACCCTCAAAATAAACCTGTAAAATAGAAGCAGCACCCGTACTGACTTCTTCCGGTTTTTTTTCTTTTTGTCACATTTTGTACTATCTGAGAATGCAGTGTTTAAAATACACTGAGATCACTATCTAAATATCTTCAAGATCCAGTGGGCGTAGCATAGAGTATTACTAAAGAACATAAGAGGTTCCACATGTGAAAAGTCTCTGAGGATGCGGTAGGAAGTCCAAAGCGATAGCGGTGAATCCAAGAATTTCCACCAAGGCTGCCCTGCAGACTGTGGATCATGCCATGGTAACAGTCCAGCAGATGGTTGCTACCGCTGGACTCTGTAGACGCAGACCAAGGAGGAAGTGACCCCTGACCCAGTGCAAATGGTGGGAGACTAGCTACGCTCCATTACAGTGTGCTCAAAACTGTCAGTATTCCGCTAATGTCAAGAAAACACAATTTCACAGTTGTGGTGTTTCCAGTAACTAAAAAATGCAAATAATGATGCCAATTAAGCTCAAAGACTCTTCGATCTTGGAAAGTATGCCTTTTAAAATTGCTAGTAATAAGTTCACCTACCTTGACATAGAGATTACTAGGGATTTTAATTCACTGTATGAAGCTAATTTCTCCCCCCTTATGGTAAAGCTACAAAATAACATTCTGTTTTGGAGATCTCTTCCCATTTCCCTGGTGGGAAGAATTCATGCAATTAAAATGATTTTTCTGGCTCAGATCCTTTACCTGTTTTAAAATATTCCTATCTTTTTACCTAAGAATTTTTTAAGAAACTTGACTCTATAATCATTCCTTTTCTATGGGACTATAAAATGCACAGAATTAGTAAAGCTCACCTTTGCGAGGCAAAATCGGAGGGCAGACTGGCCCTCCCAAACTTTTTATTTTACTATTACTCTTGTGCGCTTTGCACTATTACAATTTGGCTAGATCGCAATTTTACACAATCCAAGGGGATTATAATGGAAAAGGAAGACTGCAGCCCTCATGAAATTGGTGCTCTTATTTTGTCACCAACAACTATAGATGCCTCGGCATATAACAATAACTGCATCATCCACAGTACTGTACGTACTTGGAAACAGATAAAATCCCAATTTGGCAATGAGTCTATATCCATTTTATTACCAATTGCACAGAATCCCTCATCTATCCCTTCCACTTTAGATTCAGGTTACATACAATGGAAAGAGTTGGGCATCAGAAGTATTGGTGACCTGTTGGTGGGTGGTAATTTTGCCTCTTTCTCTCAACTTCAGGCCAAATTTGGTCTCCACAAACACAATCATTTCAGACACCTACAGGTCAGGGCGTATGTTAAAAAACACACGGACGCTTTAGAGAATATAATACCCAATGAATTTGACGAGCTCTTCAAGTTGGGTGGTGGGGAAGGGCATCTAATCTCTCAGTTTTATAATATGTTATTACTCAGATCCTCGCCATCCATGCAGGGCCTTAGAACAAGCTGGGAACAGGAATTGGGAACGGAGATAAGTGATGAACCCTGGAAGGCTGTTTTAGAGAATATACATAAGTGCTCTGCTAACTCCAGACGCTGTCTTATTCAATTTAAAATCATTCACAGACTTCATTACTGTAATGTGAAACTACATAAAATTTTTCCTGACACATCCCCATTGTGCGACAAATGCCATATTGAAGAAGCCACGCTTCTCCACTCTTACTCTTTGTGTACTAAATTAACCCCATTTTGGTCTGGCGTATTCAAAACTTTATCAGATATGTTCCATACAGAGCTGAGGCTGGACCCACTTCTGATTGTACTCGGAGTTTCTGTTCAGCTTTTTCAGTTTAATAAATGCCAACAACAATTATTATCTTATGCCTTTATCATAGGGAAAAAACTAGTGTTGATGTTTTGGAAAAAAGCAGAGGTTCCATCCGTTAAGTTGTGGCTTGAGGAACTGGTAAGGCTCTCTCATTTGGAAAGATTACGGTTCTCATTAGCATATAATTAAAAGCAATTTAATAAAACTTGGCAACCCCTTCTGCAATATGTTGATAACTCTATTTGAAGAGGAGTTGATCTGAGCCTCGGTGTGATCAGATATAAGTCCTAGGGAAAGGGAGGGGGGTGGGTCATGGGAGTGTTTTTGCTTATGTCATTTCTGTTTTGTTTTTCGTATTGTCTTTCTTATGTTTTATGTTCACATAAGAAAAATGAGGACAAATTTGTATTGCTGATGTTTCATTGTCCAGGTCTGATCCCTCAATAATTTTAATTATTGTTGACAACAAAAATGCAAATAAAATCCCATGAGTCAGAATATTCACACATCAGGTTATTCAACTTGCTTTCTCCTTAATTCAGGGGTGTCAAACTCCAGTCCTCGAGGGCCGGTGTCCTGCAACTTTTAGAAAGTGCCTCTGCTGCACCACACCTGAATAGAATAATTAAGTAATTAGCAAGGCTCTGGAGAACTGAGGAGGTAATTAAGCCATTTGATTCAGGTGTTTTGTACCTGTGGCACATCTAAAAACTGCAGGACAGCGGCCCTTCAGGACTGGAGTTTGACACCCCTGCCTTAATTGTTTTCACCAGCAGTAACGTCTCGTTGTTGATCATGTGACTCATGTGATGAGAAAAAAGTGCTTCCTGTGCAGTTTTTCAAAACACACTAATTTCCTGTTTCTACTGCTCTACATGATAAAAACTTCAGCAAATAAAGAGACAAGTCATGGATAAAGTCTCAACATGTTTTGAATGCTTTAATTAGAAAAAGTGAAAAATATATTTTTTTTATTGTAATTTTTTGTGTGTTTGCCTTTTTAAAGACTTTATAGTTGGTGTTTTGGTGTTAGTAATGTAATCTAATTACACATAACTACAAAGACATGTTTTCAAATTTCCTGTTAGATTTAGATATTTTTTAATTAGTTGACACAGTGAGCCACTGGATGAGTGTCCAGCTCCTCAAACCTACACTAGCATAGCTAGTTTTCTGGGGGAAACCCTGTGGGGGGATATTTCCATTGTAATACCAATGGAGACATAAAAATTATATAATGAGTCACTAGAAATGTTTTAGTTGCTGCAACAGCCAAGAAAGACTTTTCTATTGTTTACTGAAAGGGTTATGAGTAATTTCTAAGTCCACTTCTAATTCTTATTCTAACAAAACAGGCTTTTACAGTTTTAAAACAGATGCAGAGATGCACACTGGGAAACATTCACCACATGCTTGCATACTGTTTTGTTTTATTGGATGTATTTATATATAAATTTCAAGAATCTGAAGCGGTAAAATAAACACAGCATATAGGAAAGGTTAGAGGCTAAGTCTACACTGTCCACATTATTCCAATTTGTCTGGAAATCATCAACTTTTTTTCATCCACCAGGGCAGGCAGGCGTTGCTGTGGCTGCTGGGCGCCTATGGGGAGAGGATTTCCAGCGCCCCCTACACGTTGGAAGCGTTCATCGACGGAGTGAGAAGCGAGACCTCCATGGAGTTGAAGATGGAGCTGCTGACGTCCACCATGAGGCTGTTTCTGTGTCGTCCTGCTGAGACTCAGGACATGCTGGGGAGGCTGCTGCACTACTGCATAGGTGCGTGTCTGCAATTAGACGACTGACTTGAGTGATAAAATGACAATTGGTACCAAACACAACGTTGTGTCTTACAGAGGAGGAGAGAGACATGTGTGTGCGTGGCCAGGCTCTTCTCTATTACCGCTTGTTGCAGCGTGGGATCGGAGAGACCCGAAATGTTCTCCAGGTCCGGAGATCGGACCCCTCCATAGGCGTTTTAATCGGCCGCCAGGCCGAACCCATTAGCCAGTGGGTGAGCAGCTTTAACACTCTGGAGCCTCTGCAGCACTGTTCAGTAGAAGTAGAGTCAACCAGTAGGGGGAGCCCAGAACACCTGGCATCTATTCCCAAACCAAACGAAGACCTTCCGGACAATCTGGACTGCAGACAACTTGAGATGGTTCATTTAGGTGAGCAATCAAATTTTCATTTGTTTTCTGTCTTGCTCTGCATGCTGGCGTTTTTGAAAGTGTTTAGACAAACACGTTATGTTTGTCATGGAACACCCTGGAAAGTCCTGACGCACGTTTGATATTTATTGTTTTAGATGTGCTCCCATGCAGAAATGCTTATGTGTGCTGTAGCTCAATGATGTGCATTCATAGTGTCCTGCTGTGTCATGTCCGGGTGTGTTACTTTTTCTTTCAGTCACCATCTCTTTGTTGCTTTGTTTTGTTTTGTTTCATTAGAGGATCAGCAAACCTGGGAATTACATGTCAGAGCTCTCAGTGTGTCCACAAGAGCTTAGATACTTATTAGATAAATTAATTAGATGGTAAATGATGGCCAAGGTCCAGTGTTGGTATAATTCCAGTTTTGAGTTCTTCTTGCAATGATCAAGCTGAAAAGTGGTCATCAGCCAACTTTTTATTTTTTTTTATTTTTCATTTAATCTTTATTCAACCAAAATTCCACTGAGATGTTTTTTTGTTTTAAGAGTCTCAGCCAAAATTGAGGAGGAAAAAAAACATTAAAAAATTACACAACTGAAAGAAAATGACAAGCTGTGAAAAGCAGGTTCATGGTTTCTCAGTGTACATTTGTTTTCTACTTTTGATATGTAAGGAAAAATAAGATATAAAAGGTAACCTGGATCTGGGGAAAAATGATTGAGACAGAAAATAAGATTTATATATAGAGGTGGGAATATCTGGGGGGGAAAAAACTTCACATTTTAAGAAAACACAGTGAGCATGTAGGAGTTTTCCAGGAAAGAAAAAACCTTATTGAAACATGCATCATACATAAAATAATTCAACCAGTGTCTTCTTTGTAAAGCAATGCTTGTTGCTTAATCACTCACAAGCAGACAGGAGCTTATTTTGGCCGAGGGAATTTGTGGTGTTCTGTACTTGCTCATCATACAGACTAACTCGTCATTTTGTATGTAAATATATTTGACAACTCATAGAAAACGGCTCAAACTGCAGGAACCATGTGGTTTTAACACTTCTGTGTACCGTGAACAGGGAATCCACCCCATGTCTGTTGGGCATGAAGTGAAACACAGTCTGGACTTACTCAGGCCTCAGAAGCATTTAGCATATGATAAATTACGTTAGACTATTGTTTACTGAATAAACAGTAAATCGTAATTGCAGCAGCAATGAGTTATAGACAAAGCAGCTTTTAGAACCACTGTCAGCAGCCTTGACCTGAAATGGTTATTTTCTCTGTCAGTTTTTAACACCTTTTGGGGAATTTTATCTACTATTTGCTAAAATATTCTTGATTTTGATTATGTCATTTGACTAAATATAATGTTTATTGATTCCCAACCTATGGTAATTGGTCATTTAGGTTTTCTTTTTATGTGAATAGGGGCAGATATCATAAGTTTGCACTTCTTTTTAAAAATGTACTTATTTTGAATATGCAAATAATACCTAGCTTCCCTCTTGTTGCATGATATACATCTCACAATAGCAAATATAAATTTGCTATTGTTTGCACAATAACTATATTAACTAAGAATAATTATACATAGCCATATGAACACATTTATACATACATGCACATACATAGATATTTGCACACACATAACAAACCAATATATATATATATTTATACCTCTATAAATACGTATCTTCCCTATTATCTCAATTTGTAATGAACATTCTTACCCATTATAACATCATATTTTTATACATTTTCTTAAACTATCTGATAGTTGGATTTTGTTTGAGATTGATAAATGATTCCATAGCTCCACACCAGAAATAGATACAGAGTAACTTTTGGTTGTTCGCCTGGTTAAGATTTTAAAGTTATGTTCCCCTCCTAGATTGTACCCTCCCTCACAGTTCTTAAATAAATATTGAATATTTTCTGCTAATTGTCTCTTATTTGGCTTGTACATGGTAATTGCTCTCTGTTAAGACACAATATCAATAAGTTGTAGTAATTTTGACTGCTTAAGAAGTGGATGAGTGTGTTCTGGCTTCGTGTATAGTGTTCCATTTCATTCATGATTTCTTTTCGTCGTTAAATAAACTATTCGTATTTATCATTGAGTGAATAAAATAAGAAAAGACATTAAATTAATTGAAAATGAAACTATATCACTTAAAATACTTTGAACTGCCTTGTTGCTCAAATCCATCCACCCATGTGAAACGTGCAGTACAAACAAACTTGACTTGTTCATTGAAGCACACAACAGTCAGTCTGCATATCCGTTGTGGTGAACCTTGCAGTGATGGGTAAACGGGGAGAAAGGGGCGGGGCTTCTCCAACAACTCGTCAAGGTTAAAAGAGTTAAAAGATGATCTGAGATGTTCCTTTCCAAGGAATTTGGCTTTTCCAAACAAATGTTTTCAACGTAGGGAATTTTGAGTGTTTGGGGTTTAAAAAGTAATTGCTCTCTGTTATTTTTGGATGAAATGCCTTTGTGTTTACAGAAGCTCAAGTTTTACTCACTATAATCTGTAATTATCTCTATAATAATTACACTTTTTGGCAGTGTGGACATTTTCTTTTCATTTCAGGTCCTTTGCCTTTACCTAAAGAAAATACTTTTATTTTGGTAACCAGATCTCCCCTCCATTGCGAACGTGTTGTTAAACAGTTAAACCAGCAGCCCTGACATGGCAGAGTGTTGCAATAAGGAGCTGGATTAGACGTGCTCCAGACATTCTGACCTGTTTGTAAGAACCCGGACCAATCAGGCAGCATGACTCCTGTAAACACAGCCTGCATGTGATCGTTATCACGCCTGACCAGTTCTGTGAATCCTGCTGCATAATGCCTGTTGTGGTACCCCGCAGAGTGGTTTTCTGTCTCAAAGCGTGACTGGAATAGCTGCAGAGGGACCATCAAGGTCATTTCATATTTCAATGCTGCTCCTGAAGTGCATTTGGCTCTGCAGAGTGCAAAGACCAAATACGGAGATGAATCACATTTCTTCCATTATTGTGTTGCATGCCACACTTATCATTCTACAAGAGTGTATTTATAGCTCTGACATCAGAGGTTCCTGTTTGCTTCCTGCTAATCTAATGTGGCTGGTGGTTGTTGGCGCATAACAAGCACAAGAGGCTCGGATCAGATTCGATTTAGTTTGAGATCAACCGATGATTGCATGTGCTCGAGTAGCAACTGTGTCTCCAGCATCCTGACTGTGCGCCTCTGTTCATCCTCCAGGTTCAGACGGCGCCGCTCAGCGTTTGGGCGGCCCGGCTGGCCTCCCGGCTCCCGGCGCCGAGCCCAGTGTCACTCTGTCTCTTTCTCCACCCGTCACCCCGGAGGAGTTTGAGTGCCTGTGGATGCAGCAGCGTGCTTCGCATCCAGAACAAGGTAATGGAGTCGCTTGCATTAGACAGCGACTCGGTCTGTCAAGGCCCAGGATGTGAAGTTTTCACCTGAATGTTGTTACTTTCTTTATTTGGAAACAGCTGCAGTGTCTTATTAGACCACTTTAACATTAATGTTGTTGCAGCCTTTTTCTGCTGTCCATGTGACAATTTAGTAATAAGCAGCTGAATAGTTGCACCAGAGGTACTATTAAACTGATTTAGGGTGTTTTCACACCTGATAGTCCAGTAGAATTGGTTCAACTGCAGACCAGAATTGCAACATTTGTTACATTTTCAGCTGCTGTGGTTTGTTTTCGCACTGCACTGAGTCAAACAATCAAAACTAATTGAAAAACCTGTTCACACCTTTGCATGTGGTTGCGCTGCGCCAAGAACCGCTGAAGGAAACGACACAAAAACTTCAGAAGAAGACACTGATCGCAACTTCTTTCTTCACCAAATGAAAACAAGAATGGAGCAGTGTCAGATTTTAACAGTTGCAGGATCTCCCTTTTGTCTTTGGAAAAGGACCATGAGACATTTCTCTTGCGAGCGCTGGACTCCCCCGTTTGTTTTGGTGATATTTACCCACATAATCTGGCTCCTGTTTTCGGCCCTGTCTCCTCTCAGCTTTCATTCACATATGCATTCGGACCAGATCAGAATTCACTTCAACCGAACCGAGACCGAGGTTTGTGGGCGAACCAGAGTTCACTTTTCTGATCCAATCAGAGTTCGAGTACTAACTCTAGTTTGATTACTTTAATCGAATGAGAGTTTGACTAGAGCAGACTACACAGAGTTGGTGTGAATGCACCCTTAAGAGTAAAAAAGAAAGATGCTTTCTTCAAGTAAACAAATTTTTCATGTGTCTAGAACTTTGTTAGGGCTGAAACTAATTGACCTTACAAACTCAGAGTTTTCACTTTAGGCTTCTAAGTTCACAACACATTTCCATGCCTTGATTCTATCTACCTGGTCTTGGCTTCATATTTAAATGAATTATTATGAATGGATTTTGGCAGAAAATCCACATTTACAAATATTGATGTATATCTATTAAAATCAAAGCAAAGGCAAATATTTTTGCTTCCCCAAAGACCAGAGCTGTTTGATAAAAGCAGCTTGTGACATTAGCATCAACAGAAATCTGCTGTTAATTTTGGCTCATGTTTCCATGTTTCGAATTATTTTTATTGCTTTGCGGGAGAAAACATGGAGGGATTTTCTCCGTGTAACTCTTCCATCAGTTCTCTTTTCATGGCCATCTCTCTTTCTCAGTGTTAAATCATTAGCATCGTCAGCAGTGCTTTCCATAATGTTCTGGGTTCTTCTGTGACGTCCTGTCGTTGACGTGCTCTTGAAGTAATTTCAGTCAACTGTTCACTCCCGAGAGTTTTTACCATTGGTGGGTAATGACTCCCACTGTGGGACTCTGGACTCGCAGTAGCTTAGAAAATACTTCCCAGACTGATAGAAGTCTCTTACCGTACTTCATGCTGTCAGACAGGTTCCATCTCAGAGATTTTTTATTTTATTTTTTTTTACTCCTTTGATCAAGCAGTAATCTGGCTAGAGCGTGGCCAGAGAAAATGATCTCAGCTTCCCTAAAACATGTGATTAATCAGAGTTGATTTATGATGTAACAAGGCAGACATTACGTATGCTCATTCATCCTGTTTTCCATTAATTAATAAAATCCTCAGTGAGGACTGCTTGTTAGATATACTTTAGCTGTGTCTTTGTCCATAAAGTCATTTTAAAATATTTGTTTAATTTAAAACAAAGTGTGTTAGAGAAGAATTGCCAAGTCACATTTCTGGCATTGACATTCCTAATCTTAAACTGTCCATGAATGAACAAAGGCAGAAATATTCCCAAGTGTTTCTCTCCAACACATGTGAACCATCCAGATCTTTTACTATTTTTAGCTGGTGCTATCATCATGACTTTGAATATTATAACAATCCACTATGAATAGGCATTAAAAAACATTTTCATTGTGCAAAACGGAGAAAATTGGGTTTCAATAAACATTTATGTAAACTAGCTGGTTTACATAAACCAGCCACTAATCCTAAACTATGAGGTCTAGTTCTCAGCCAAGGTCTGGCTTGAAATCTGAACTTGAACCCTCAGAGTCACATAAATACAGTTACAAAGTCAGCTTTCTGTCACCTGAAGAACATTGTTGTTAGTTTATGAATCACTGAACGACTTGGCACCACAAGATCTGCTGTTGTTGTATCAACCTTCTGGACCTCTCAGGTCTTCTGGTTCTGGTTCTGCTCTGCATCCCCAGAACCAGAACCAAATGAGGAGAAGCAGCATTCAGCTTTTTTTTTTTTTTTAAATCAAGGCTTAAAAATCCCACTTGCTTAGAGCTGCCTTTGATTAATGATAATTTAGACATTTGATGTGTAATTGATGATAGTTACTCTTGATTGTTTTAACAAAGTCTAATGCTTGATGCTTGTTTGCTGTTCCCACTATAATAGGTTATTGCGTTATGTTTACATCACGTAAAGCACTTTGAACTGACTTGTCGCTGAAATGTGCTGTACAAACAAACTTGATTTAAGCCCTCTCTTGAGCGGCCCTCGCAACGCAGCTGCAGCTGTTTATAGGATTACATCGATGACATGTGTCACAGTCATTCGCAGCACATTGTGTGCTATGCAGCGGAGAACACAAAGAGACAATGAATGTTTAAGATTAGTCATTTTTAATGAGAGGACGGAGAAGACATTTTTGACATCTTTGGGATTATAACGAGCTGCTACCTTAGCTACAAAGGGAGACTGCTGCTTATTGCGTTAGCATTGTGAGCAGAGCTTAATAAAATTACAACAGGGCGGTTGGGGGGGCGCCGATCTATGTTTTTGCATCCACCTGAATAATGTGTAGTTGCGCCACTGGTTGGCTTGGTTGATATTTCTTCAGCAATTATAATGTTTGTTTTTTGTCTTTTCAGATTTGATTGTATTTGACTTGTTTTCAGACCAGTAGCTGAACAAGGATAGATCCTTTTCAACACACCTGTCAACTTTAAAAAAAAAAACACAAAAACAAAAAACATCTGAGTAAAGAACCTGTTTCAAATTGGAAATTGCACATTTTTACAAGCTGTTTGCTTGAAGGACACAATTTATTCCCATTTCTTAAACTGAATTTATGAAAAATCCCAAAGAATTACTGTTTCTCTGAATGGGAAACTGAGAGCTGTTAGCTGAAAACTATGTATACAGTAAATAATCTGCTAAAAGACGAGGCATTTTCTCTGCTCTGTGCCCGGCACAATTTCTGTTTTTCCCCTCCGAATGTTATTGACCCTTAGTTTAGGAAGGAAGCACTGAATACAATAAAGGTAAATGTCAATTAAATTTAACTTAAAGTGCGTTGGGGATCAGGTTGTAGTCTATAAACCATGTTATCTTTCATTGAGCTTTCCAGCAAATGCAACTAAAGGTTCTTGGCCAGCCTCGTGATATACTGGACTAGAACACTTTTCACTCCTGTGGACTCGTGTAGAGTGGAGTATAAAATGCCCTTTTCTCTCCATGATAGGAGTGGAACAGCACTTTTTGTTTGTGGGATGAGAAAATGGTTGATTGTGTATTTGTAAGACATAAAAGCAAAGTGTCCCGTTTTTGGTTTTTACAGCCAGAGTAAAACATTTCTAAACTTTAAAACTCACTTTTTATTGGCAATTGAACTCAGTTTACCTTGGCTTCACGCATTTTGGAGCCATCGTCACATTTACAATTGTTGGACGATACCTTCGATTCTCCGACTTGTCTTGGAAAATAAAACTTTTGCTTATTTACTGGGAAGAATGAACTGATAATGAAGGTTTCTGAGCAAGTGTTATACTTATGGAACAGATAACGGAGTTTTCAGTGAAGATGATTTTTCTTCTCTTTCCAACCAAAACTCCTTTGAACCAGGTTTGATTTAAGGACAGAGGTACCAATTAACCAGAGATGGGAGAAACTTAGAGAAACTCCCTACAGGAGAGAGATGGGTGGAAGGCACTGTGCACATGACTGATAAGATATAAAAGGAGAATTGTATGTGTTAAGTTTCACTTCTTCTTCTTCCTTCTACTCTCTTGCTTTTCTTTTCTCAGACGCTGACATTTACTCTGGTTTTCTAAATGAAATATCTAAAGGCAAATGCGCATTTCTCTGATTGGTTCAGTGTTTCTCTCTCTCCCAAAACCAAAAAGATTTTTCCTAAACAGACCAATAATAAAACAAAAGACAAACTGATCTACAGAGACAAAAAAGGAGAAAAGAACAAGAAGAAGGCGTGAACAACTCAAACTCAGTGAGCTGCTAATAGTTGTAGGGTAAAAACAAAGTAATAAAATCATCTCATAAAACGATAAAAGTCACCAGGCTTCACTTGAATACCACGGAGTAAAACTGAGTCTTTAGAGGCACCTTAAAGTTCTTCTCAGTTATGTTGTTTCAGTATTTAAAAAATACCTCTGTGAATTTCAGACAAATGAATTACACTACACAAAAAGTTAATAATATTCAGCTTCCAGGTGAAATCTCTGGATGAACCTAAAATGCACTATAACCTTACATTATGAATATACTGTCAATGCAATATCACTTTGCTCAATAGCCATGTCACAAAGGACTCTTTGGATTGTAATTATTGTTGGGGAATATATTTTAAGAGTTGACTTTACATTAGTTTCCATGCTAATGTAAAGTCTCTGGGCAGGAAAAGCTCACACTACGCACACATAACAGATTAGAAACAAGAAAACACACATGTATATCACCTGATATTGTCACCAATATGATCACCATGGCAAGATTAGAAAATCTGAATATTGTGCAGCCCTATGGCCTGTACAGGGACTTTCTCCAGTCAGGTATATCTGTATAGGATATTTCAGCAACAAGGCTGTTCAAAGTTCTTTACATCATAAACACATCATACAGTCACCAATTGTGAAACAAGCAATTAACATATTTTATCAAATGCCATCATAAGAATCAGCAATAAACAGTTTCCTGTAAGTTTAATTTGTGGTCTTTGCGCCACAAGTTGTTCCACATTTGTAGTGTGTAGAAGCTGAATGCTGCTTCTCTGTGTTTGGTTCTGGTTCTTTTATGCAAAGCAGAATCAGAACCAGAAGACCTCTAAATTTGCTAAAAACAGGAATGTCCAACTTTTCAAAGTTTCAGTACTTTTTGCACAACTTTGCTGTTTCGCTAACAATTAGCTTAACAACTAAATTCACAACAGATGTTTGATCCATGAATCGATCAATAATAAATGTCCTGATTCGATCAGAATTGAATCCTTTTTTCCAAAGTAGTTCCTGAATCACTGGATAGCTGAATGGGTTGAATAGCACTTTGCTCCAATCTGATAAAACTAACGTTAAACGTTAAACGTTAATAACGTTAAAAACAACAAACATCTGTGTTGCTGAGCTCATATCTATTTAAGCAATAATTTAGCAGCAAGAAGGGATTTTGAATTAAAAACTTCTTATCTGGTCTCTATATGCTTTTCCAGTCATTAATTACAGACCCTCCAATTAACTTGATTAAAAAATTCAATGGAGTCCCACCACTATGTTTTTTTAATATGCGATCTCTTCATGTGAGATCTTGTTGTATCCCTAGTCTGTAACAGTGTATTGATCACTTCGAGATTAGATTTGAATATAATAGTTACAGTTACTCAGTTACATTTACTGCAGTTCACTTTTTACCCGCTACTGTTAACGCAAGTCATTTTTTGGCTACTGTCTACAAACCTGCTGCTGCTTGTTTCATGACGTTTGTTAAAGATGTTTCTCATTCTGTTTCACCAGAGTCGGCCGATGAGGGAGATAACGGCACGTGGATAGAGGACACCATCAGGTGTGGGGCCGTGCCCCACTGCTCCCCACAGAGCCTTCACGCCGCCATGCAGCTCGTCAACATCCAGACGCTTGCCTTCACGCCGTCACACACGCTCCCGTGGAAAGTCTTCCTTTACACGCACACCTTGCGCGCCGACACATCCTGCAGCACGCTGGTGCTGGGGGAGCTGCTGTACGCCGGAGAGCTAAATCCAAAACGCTCAGCTGAAGGAGAGATGGAGGGCAATGAACAAACGCAAGCAACGGCGGATGGAGATAAGGAAGTTAAAGTGACTCTTTGGCAGCAGCCGCATGATGTTAGCTCCCTGAGGGTCTTTCTGTCAGTCCTAACCACTGTACTGCACACACTTTCCTCTGAGGTGGCTTAGTTTATTTAAGCCTAAAGTGAGTTGTTTAGTTCCATCGTGATGTTATCCAGTGCCTTGAAAACTGATGTGGGTGAGAAAAGGATGACTTGACTTTGACACGGTAACAGGAAAGTACACACTTGTTACATATGAGGCTGGGTAAAATGTGCACAAAAGCTGTTCATATTTTCTGTTTAATCATATCCATAGTGTGCTACACTATGAAAAGCTAAATAAAAATCAACTGAGATTCATGAATCTCCTGTGTTCACTGTTATTTTGTTCTCATAAAGCAGAGCAAAGAAGAAATCCTTTGATTAGTTTCTGGCCTGATGACAGTGGAACCACAATGAGCTGCTTTCAGGTGGAGCTGGGATCTGGAGTCATAAATTATAGAGCTGTTTACCTAGAGACTCGCACACGAAGGTGGTGTTACGCTTTAAACAGAAGCAACTTCAACTTTAAACTCTTGTCTTGCAAATCATGTGTTTAGATCAGTCACTCTGCTTTACACACACATTAACAGGTTTTTGTTGCTATGTGCGGCTATGTACTTGTGCTTGTCAGACAGTGTGTCTGACAAGCATTTTTGTTAAAAGTGAATAGAAAACAAGCAGGAAAGGAATCCTAAAAGTAAAACTAGAAAATTTCTGAAGAAATTTAAGCCTGCCAAAGTGTGCCCTTCGGCTGGAACCCAGCGTTCTGATGCTAAAAATTAGCATCGATGCTAAGTTTAGCTAAAATAATATTAATAGCATGTGGAGAATCACAAGCATGTTGACTAACGTGGACTTACTCCATTCAATATGTTGAAACTAGTGTTGTCAGTTAAGGGGTATCAAGTTTCCTGAGTCATATGGTACTTACCACTTCCTTATTTGCTCTTCTGCCATCTTGTCTATATTAATAGTGTTATAGTGTTCTGTCAAGGTGCTATTTTTCTACATTTCTAAATGCCAGCTCTGCCTTCTGTAGTAACTCAATGTTCCGCCATGTCTGTAGTTCTGACATTCCGCCATCACTGTAGTTCTAAAGAGCAGAGGGGCAGAAAAAATTCAAAGTTTATTTTGAGTCTAACTGACACCAAACAATGTCAGAACTTGTTTTGATTTGAATTTGGTTCGTTTTTTCTTAATTATGCGTAGGAGCAATGCATACTGCTCCTATGCATTGCTATTGCAGGCCCTAATTAATGAATATGTATTATTATGTGCCACTTTATACTACCGTCAAATAACTGCTAGCTTCAGTTGTTATGAAAACTCTGTATATATATCAAAAATAAAAGAAATTTGACTTGGTATCATAACTGTATCTGGCCCCTGAAATTGTCCTCTGTCTCTTTAAGAACCTCCTAGCTTTCCTGACACTCCCCCTTCAGCTTGTGATGACAACAGTGTTTCTCCATGATGGTGTCTGCAATCATTCTTCGGGGTGTTGCAGTTTCTATGTTGAGCTCAGCAGATGTGCAGTTCCGCTAGTCTGGAGGAGCCTAGTAGAGGAGGTGCTGGGTGGGAGCGCCAAGCTGGAGCTTTGGGTAAGCAGGCGGTGCATTGTATGATCAGGTGTTAAGGCAAACCCAAATCTCAGGAGATTCAAGGAGTCCTCATACATGTATGAATAAATCAAGGCAGAACTCTGTTGAAGAACTGATGGATTCTTGGGAGAAAAATGTCACCTGTTTTCCCACGGGTTTATTTTAGGTCTGTCACAATTATCAAAATTATTTCTATTTGCTAAATGACACAGGAATGAGAGAATTTTGTATTACTGCCTTCAAAATCTGAAGTTTACATACATTTCCTCAGTATTTGATTGCATTCCATTTGAACTGTATGACCTTGGTCTCGCCTTTTGGGTTTCCTTCCAGAAACTTCTCTCTCACAATAGTGTGGTTGGAATGAGTCCTGGTCTGTTCCTTCTGACGGAACTGGTTGAAGTCCGGGTTGCGGCCCGCCTCACTCACACATGCCTTTTCAGGTTTCCCCACAACTTCTCCATAGGATTAAGATCAGGACCACAACAAAACATTGACTCTGTTGTCCTCAAGCTGCTTTAAAACCACTTTGGCTGTGTGCTGAGGGTTACTGTCCATCTGGAAGACCAATCTGCTTTTACTTCCTGGCTGATGTATTTAACTGTTGCTTTAATATTTTGCCATGTAATGTTCTTTCCTCATGATTCCATCTATTTTATGATGGAATCATAAAATTCGTACTGCAGCAAAACAACCCCACAACATGATGCTGCCACAACCACGCTTCACAGTTAGGACGGTACAGGCATCATCCTTTTTCCTCAAAATGTAACAGGTGCAAAAAACAGTCCAAAATGAAGATTTTTGTCCCTGTGTGGATTTGCAAACTACAATCTTTCAGCCCAGGACATTTCACTGTGGATAATGACTCTTTCTCACCAACTTCAGCAGCATCCTCACAAGATCTTTGGTTTTTGTTCTGGGGCCTTTCTGCACATTTTGTACCTGAACCTGTTCATTTCTGCCCATTTCCTTCCTGAGTGGTGTGATGGTTGTATGCCTGTCACGATAACAAATTTTGCTGGACGATTAATTGTCTAAAAAAATTATTGCGATAAACAATAATATTGTTTCAAGACCTTTTGACACTGATTTAAAGGAAATGATGTAATAATGCATGTGATTTCCTGCCATAGAAAGATACACTTTATTTTCAAAAGAACACATAACACTGGAACTGATAAACTAAACAACCCAAAACAAAAATAAAATGGATTCTCAGTCTCCATTAACAAAAAGTGTACTTGAATAAAAACTAAACAACATAAAGCCAAAGTGGAAATAAATATTGAATTCAACCAAAGGAGTGCAGATTATGAAGTCTGTATACTATATTGCCCTTCAGTAATCAGTGGCGGAGCTAGACTTTTAAAGTTGGGGGGGCCAAGGGGGGCCAGGACTACCTCTGGGGGGGCAAAATTTTAAATGTGTGTGTGCACATATATATAATTTTAAAAAATAACCAAACTGAATATTTGGTTAGTTTTTAAGCCCCTCTGTCATTTGACATGTTATAATTAACACCTTTGACTGGCGCACATGGAGACATGATAGACTTTACGCAAAGAGTTCATCGCAGAGGAAACTAAAATCAATCAAATAAAAGATCCTTTCTGAATATCATCTCATGGACTCTGAACTAAATGCGTCTTTCTGACCGGGAGCTGACAGCGTGTTGAAGAGTTATGGACACCTTGGTTAGGAAGCTCTGATTGGACAGGTAACAATATTTCAGGTCGGACCAGAATTATTTGCCTGATGGTGGTTCAGGCTTCTAATGAGTTTACATTTAATGAGTTTGGAGCACATAGAGAAAACCTAAAGAGAATATGATCTACTTATTGTAGTTTATGTAGAGGAATAACAGCTGATCGTTGAGAGAGGAAAGAAATTAAAGTGCAGATCCGTTAGGCAGAAACAAGCGCAGAGCGCTGGGCAATAAATGCGCTTAAATGCTCCACAGTTAGTTGATCACACATGAGATGACAAACGCCAAATATATAATATATAGTTACACTGCTTACGTTAATGGTGTTTTAAAAACAAAACCAGTAAAAACTTAACTGAGTTAATATGTCAGATTCCCTCCTCATCCTCGTCTTGATAAGAACAGAGAGCAGTCCGCTGGTTTCTGTCCAGAATGTGATCAAGCGCAGCTGACACTTGGTGCCACAATGGTGGCACAGAGAACATCGTGGAGCTCATTATTAATCAGACTAAGAACAATATCAGTCAGAGGATCATCTCTGATCTGGACGCTTTAACGGACCAGAGACTTTGGAGCTCCTAGCTCAGCTGATCCGCTTCTGCTGGTTTTTCTCCCGCAGAGGGATCAGGAAACGATCAGAGTTCTGTCGTCTTCTAATCACGTCATTTCGTGAAATGTTACCTGATTTCAAAAACGTTCTAGCAGAGAAATAATAAATGTTTCATTTGATGACTACAAATTGGAAATAAAATTATTTTTTTCTTTGACGGACAACGAAAAAACTCCAGCGCCACCTCTGCTCCAAACTAGGAACATTGTCGGCCCCTCTTCGGTTTTTTCTCTTTTTTGCGGAGAATAAATAAATAACTTATTGGTGTTTTACCATCACCACCAGGTATGAAGTGCTTTAGCCTTTGAATTGCACCACAACGCAGCACAACTGAAACACCCAGGAGAAGAATATCAGCTTGTTATGAGTATAAAGGAGGCTGGTATCGCGCCTGATAAAAATCTATTTATTTATGTCATCACATGGACTTATATAAAGTTTTATACATTTTCTTTTGATATATTTATTATTGTTTTTCTTCTTTAGATATTAGGTTGGCTTAGAATGATTCCAAATAATGTACAGGAATAACCTGGTGCTGTTACATGTCAATCATCTGGGGGGGCCACTAGGGGGGCCAATCAGATGACAGGGGGGGCACTGGCCCCCCCGGCCCCCCCTCTGGCTCCGCCACTGTCAGTAATCACTAGATTTAAATAGAGAAGATGGGCACATCTTCACATCACATGATGCTGTATTTCATACTACACGATTTTTTGCTCCTATTTTCCCTTTACGAAAATCTTAGATCATTGGCCGATCTAACATTGTCGCTGGTGATTTCGTAACCGATCATCCTGTAGTGTGATTTAGGTCGTCGTGGCCGCTCCGATCTAAATCTGGGGTTTTCCCCGACTGGGAGCTTAACGCTGAATGTGACAGGTAGCCAATCAGAAAGCGCGGATTCTCCTCCTTCTGGGAGGAAATAATGAGGGGAATCCCAAACAACTGACACGACGCAACCCGAAGTCCAGCGGACATCGGAGATGATTTGTGGAAACCACATTAATGTTTATTCAGCATTTCGTGCAAAGAATATAGAAATGACAAGGGGAGGAGTTGGAGCCAAATTACTACCGCAGTTGATAAACCCGGTAAGTTTTCAGCTGTTCTTCGTTAACGTGACATAAATAGGTTATAATTATTTTCATTCAGTCAGGACTTTACTCTGACTCTATAGCCACATGCATCACAGGTAGATTCTAGTAAAGCATTGATTAATACATGATTTTAAAATTAGTTAACTGGACTTGTAGCCATTATTTTGGCCCAGGTGGCTGGACAACACACGGCACGACAAACCCGATCGAACCGTTATGGATTTCTGTCGGCTAATGTGTCTCTCAGGTTTTGAAAATGGGCCGACAACTCATGTAGTGTGCGCTGGACATTAGACTAAGGAAATGAGGAAGGGAGGGTCAGTGGAGAGCACCGGAGCTGAGCCTTTTTTCATTCAGTGTCATCAATAGAGAGAAAAAAGGCAGGAAGAGACGATAAAGCCGATAATTAAAATAAGGTCGATAGGTTTAATTTATCATGCGATTAATTGATTTATCGTTTATCGCGACAGGCCTAGACGGTTGTAAATTCCCATTATGTCCATGTTTGGATAAAATTGTTTAAAGAGTTGAATGCTGCACCTTAAAGCATTTGGAAATTATTTCCCAAGTTGAACCAAACTGGTGCTGCTCCTGATTCTCTTCCTGATATCTTGGCTGATTTTTTTTAGACATTCCCATAGAGTCCAACAAAAAATCAGAAAGTTTCAGGTAGGACCTTAAAAGACATCCACAGCTGTCAGTTAACCTACCAGATGTTACCAAAACCATGACATCATCATCAGAGCTTTCATTAGTTATATATAGTGATCATTCTCCATTTAAACTTCTGCTTTTGAGGCCATTAATAGATAAATGTTTGACATATTCTGTCTCTCATTATGCTGGCATTTAGTAATCAAAGTTATTTTGGTAATTGACCTAAAACAAGAGACGTTTGATCTGGTTAAACTACAGACGGGGGAAAAAGAAAGATGTAGGCCTGAGTAAACGTTTGGTTTCGACAGTTGCTTCTCCTATCGTAACCTTGAGGTTTACATATATTGCATAAAAAGATAAATGATCTTGATTTTCTAATTTTCTGATGTTAATCATAGTGCTGTGGTCAGTAATTTCCATCAGTAGAAAACTTATGAGGGACATCTTTAGTTTATAGAAATCTGATCATTTAGGGATTGGATGAAATTATTTAGACCAGGTTGGATTTTTAAGAATGAAGCGTAATAATATGCTTAAATGGCTCATTTAAGGGAATCCATTTTCAGTCTCTGTGTGTCATTTCTGAATCTTTCCACGCTGGGTTTCCCCACTCTGTTTCCGTCTTCTAGCCCAGCCCCCTGGGTGTAAACTGCGCAGCGGATTGGGCCTCGTTCCGGCGTTACGACACACCCTCCGTCCGCAGCCGGGCGCCGCCACCTGATGCTTGGCAGCCTAAACTTCAGTCCTGACAGAGAGCAGAGGAGCACAATGCTGCAGCTCTAGCTGTTTCCAAACCATTAGGCTTCTGTCTGTGGATTTCTGAGGGAGGGAGAGGCGTTGACTTTGAGGTTCTGGCGCGGCTCGGAGGCAAACTCACTGGAAAGAGAGAAAGGAAGTTTCACTTAAGAGGGTAAGCTTTACTGTAGTATGTCATCCAAGATTTGTAGAAATGTCGTAGGGCATGTTTTTTAAAAAAAAAAAAAAATGTTTTTCTCGAGCTGCAACTGAGAGATTGAGATGCAACTGTTGGAAACCGACGGAACAAACTCACCCGTCCGGTTGCTCAGGTTTTTCGACTGGCTGTTTTCTTCGCGGTAGAAACTCTAAGCGCAGATGGGACTTCAACTAACAGCGGAGGCCAAATATACCGTCCATCCACCGCCTCGGTTATATTTGGAGTGAGCGCGAGCGCCAAGGCTGCTGGTTGAAAAGATAAACATTTCCTGATTTATCCTGTCTTGTATCCAGCAGAGGAAAGCCAGACCGTGAAAAGAAGCTTCCATGAAGGGATGGATTTACAAACGGTTCTATCGAGTTTGTGTTTTTTTTTCTTTTCTTCAGTACTGTACAGTCATTTAAAGTAGACACGTCCTGATACGTGTCGCATGGCTGCATGAAAAGCACTTTATGAAAACAAGGTACTTTTTAATAGCAGGAAGGTGTATGCTTTTATTTTTAGCAGGTAAACATGCTTTTCATACGCCGACACATTGTAATATTCCATCCATCCATTTTCTAACACCCTTATCCCTTGGTGGGGTCGGGAGGGTTGCTGGTGCCTATCCGGGTGAGAGGTGGGGTCACCCTGGGCAGGTCGCCAGTCTGTCGCAGGGCAACACAGAGACACACAGGACAAACAACCATGCACATGCACACACACACACACACACACACACACACACACACACACACACACACACACACACACACACACACACCTAGGGACAATTTAGAGAGGCCAATTAACCTGACAGTCATGTTTTTGGACTGTGGGAGGAAACTGGAGTAGAAACCTAGAGAAAACCCACGCATGCACAGGGAGAACATGCAAACTCGAGAACATGCAAACTCCATGCAGAAAGACCCGGGGCCGGGAGTCGAACCCAGAACCTTCTTGCTGCAAGGCAACAGCTCTACCAACTGTGCCACTGTGTAGCCACATTGTAATATTCATTTTTTTTAATTGTTGCATTTTCATTAGCTGCTAGGAGAAAAGTGATGAGGCAATAGACATTAAGAGAATATAAAAGTCATTGTGTAATCACGTTTTTCATTTGGTGATGGAGTAACTTCAATAATATTCTGATTTATTGAATATATATATTGTATCTGATGTCCATATGATCCAAAATAACTAAAAGAAGAAACCTTAACTTTAAAAACAATTCAGTTATTGTTTTTAAAACCTGTTTAATGTAGTTTTCACAACACCTACTTCTAGCTTAATTTGACACTTTACACCTGGAGCTGTTTGTTTTTCCTTGGGTTGTTCTATCTACACCATTATGTATCTGTGATTTTTTTGTGCATTATTTGTCACCATGTATTCATAAAAAACTAGACATGCACTAAATTTTAAGAAGTCATACAATATCACAACAATTTCAATTTATTGCTATAAAAATATTAACTGCAACAAATCAAAATTTTTCTGACTCCTATCTTTGTGCTTCCAGCAGTTTGTGTGACATTTATCATCTGGATGAGTGCAATAATGTCAGCAGTGAATATACTCACAATTTACTGTACCAAATGGCCCAGAATCACTTTTCATTTCATAGAAAAATGGAGAAGTACTGACCTAAATGTGTCACCCAAAGTTAAACAAAAGATATATTAGGCCTGAGAAGGTTTATAGGTCTATGTGAATCTTAAATTGATAAAACATTGATCGGGTGTAAGATCCAAAGACATGGCGAAAACCAAACAAAGGAGAAAGAAATCAGAGGACACGGGCTGTTCTCGCAGTTTGCCTAGGGTGGAGGCAGATCCCAGTATTTGGATTGGAAATCAGATGCACTGTTGGAGAAGAATACCACACATACAAATGTTTTTCTTCTAATAGCTAACTTTGATTTGGAATCTATAGATCAACTACACGGAAACTGTTTTTAAAAATGCAGTTGTATAATTTTTTTTATTTATGCTTTCAACATTTTATAATTGCTTATAAATAATAAAAAGTATACTGGAAAAGACAAACCTCTCAAGTTCAACACCTGAAGATGCGGTTTACAGCCCTAAAATAGCTCCAAATATGTGAAAGCCCAATCTGAACAGCGGTTTTTTTTTTTGTTTTTTGTTTTTTCAGGTTAACACAGCAGAGACTTTAAAGTTGCTTTCGTAGGTTTAGGAACACTTATGAACACAAAGGCCGGTAATGAACAATGATTAATCTGGGAGAAATGCGGCGTAAGATAAAGTCAACAAAATCATAAATGTAGGTCGGGAAGCCGCAGCAGCTGCAGACTTGTTGTGTCAGGCTGTGAGGCCTGAGTCCAGCAGAGGGTTCCAGAGAAACCTGCTGTCAAGTCTAAATGTAACAAAATACTCTGCACAATCTGTTCCAGCACATTAGATTATCACTGGCCTCAAGTTGAATGTACCGCTCTGACGATGCAGTATCTTAGTTTTAAAGGGGCAGTATTACCAGGTGTTTTCCAGCCTTATAGAATTATTTTATAGCAGAATCAAGTAACTATGTTACCTTCAGTTGTTATAAAAAGGCTCTATATATCTGATATGACTTAAAGTTTGTTATTTAACGTGTTGAATTTGGGCCTCTGTCTCTTTAAAAATTCCTGCTCTTTCTGAAACTCAGCCTTCAGGAAGTCATCATAATGTCCCTCTTTTAACCTTTAGCAGGTTTAATAAATAGCTGGTTTTTACCAGGATTTCACTGAGAAGCGGCTCGCATAAAGAGCATTGTTTCACCAGGTGTTTGCTATTTGCTGCTGGCTAGTCTGAAGGAGCTGAGTGAGGGAGTCGTGAGGGGTGGAAGCTTGGAAACTGCAACTCTGAGGAGGAGCTGTGTGATGAAGGCGGAGCTAGGTCCAACCAGGCGTTTTGCACAGCTGAATGGTTGCCAAGAAGGTTAAAGGATTTCTCAAACATACATGAAAGAATCAAAGCAACACTCCTGGTATGTTTTTTATTAGGGAATAACATAAAATGAATTAAAGGTCAAAATAGTCGATTTTGACCTTTAATGATGCCACCTCTTTAAGTTAGTGTATCGATGGAGAACGATCTTTGGAGTTCAGATCTCCAGAAGACGCAGTGAGTTTATCTCAGTCTAGACACACACGGCCTGGTGTTATCTGTATCTGAGCCTTCTGAAATATTCATCCTCTCACAGCTGAATTATTTACTGTTGCACTGACTTGGTTTCACCTAAACACAAACGTCGATGTGTTTGGATGTTTGACAGGAAATGCGACGGCGCTCTAGGAAGAAGAATGCAGTTCTGGCAGTTCTGCTTCTCGTCACTGTCCTGTACTTCCTCTATCCGTTGGATTTCCTCCTCATGGTGAGACCCCAGAGCTAAAAAAAAAAAAAGAGGTGAATCCTGTCCAACAGGAAACGACACCTGGAAATGTTTCAGTCTGCTCTGCTTTCCCCTCCAGATGTGGTTCCAAGGAACAAGCAAACATTGGTCGATTGTGTCTTTCAGGGTTGGACTAGATCGGCTCCAAAGCAACTGAGCTGGCAATTGGAGAGGCTCGTCAGTAAGGAGTCCTGGGCGGAACAGGGAGATTATCTGCATCTCAATGTGACCTATCAGCTGCTGGCAGGAACGCCATCCACTCGGCAGAGTGAGTTCCACTCACAGTTGGCTAGTAACTGGTTATATTTACTCAGTTACATTTAATTGAGTAAAATTATGGAGGAAAAAAATTTTCTTTCAGGAGTATTTTTTTACTATGCTGTACTTTTTACTTTTACTTGAGTAATTCTATCTTGTGTCACTTACTCTTGAGTAAAATTCCTGGATCGTCTGCCCACTGAGAGTAACGCCACTGAATGAAGGACAAAGTTGTTTTAACCAAAACCTCACCACCCACACACACACACACACACACGCACACACACACACACACACACACACACACACACACACACACACACACACACACACACACACACACACACACACACACACACACACACACACACACACACACACACACCTGCAGTTTGTGTTAAAGTTTTACAAGTTTCACATCAAAAGGATTTGATTTGGTTTATTTTGCCCAATTATTTTTATTCATATGTTATTTATATGAATTATTACATACTTTTTAAATCCCAAAATTCCCACATAACATCGTTGATCTCAGTAAAAGGCAGTGATCCTGATTCCTGACCCAACAGTAAGGAAGAAACCACTGCTGACTGACTAAAAATTACTCAAAGTGTGAGCTGGTGAGCCAAAGACTTTTGGAAAAACATTCACTGCAAAAACACAAAATCTTACAAAGTATTTCTTTGGTCTAGTTTATAGTGAAAATATCTTGACTAACTTGAAGTAAGACAAAACAAACTTATAAGAAACTTTTCTGCAAGATACAGGAGCTTATTTTTTTAGACAATAATTCCTTAATATTGATTAAAAAAAAGTAGCAGTTCCACTATCAGATTATTTCACTTTAAGGGCACATTTTTCCCAAATAATTTATCAAAGGAATTAGTACTTAAAAAAATCTATATTAAGAAATGATTGATTTAAAACAAGTTCCTATATCTTGTTGCCAAGTAACTTCTAAGTTAGTTTTGTCTTATTTCCATTGCTGCACTATGAACTAGACCAGAAATACTTGGTAAAATTTTGTGTTGTGTCTTGTGGACTGATGAGACAAAAGCTGAATTTTGGAAGGTGTGTCCTCCTTGCATCAGGTGAAAAACTAACACTTTTAGCACTTCACACTTCTCAACATGCCTGCAGTCAGACACGATGGTGGGTGTGTGATGATTGTGGGCTGATTTACTGATTCAGGACCCGGCTCTGTTGATTGAACCATGAATTCATGTCTTGTAAAATGACAGTCGGTCAGTTCTTGACCTAAAGCTCAGTCATTTATGTAGCAGGACAAAGATGAAGCAAACCACCAAGCTCACCTCTGGACAGCTCAGAAAAACCAAAACTAAAGGAAAGTTTTAGAGTGGCCTGGAAAAATCCCAGAGTTAAATCTGATTGAAATGCTGTGACGTGACTTTAAATAAGCCGTCCATGTCCGAAAACCCTGCAATGGGAACAATTCTGCGAGGAAGAATGGACCACAATTGCTCCACAGTGACGTTACCACAAACACTTGATGCCAGTTGTTGCTGCCATACGGCTAGGTTGGTTTGATTGGTTCTTCTCAGAACATTTTTATTAATTTTATATTAATAAAAAAAACAAAACAATCAAATTTAGTTGTTTTAAAACAATTAAATGAAATAATTAAACTCTAAATGACACCATTAACGAAGTGAGTGTTCTGGCCCTCTCTAAACCTCACTAAAACTCTGACATTGTAACCCTTATCGTAAAAAAAAACCCGTCAGCGTCCCTCACCCTCCTCTTATCTGTAGCAACACACTTTGTAAAAAAAAAAAAACCTTTAAAGCAGATTACAGTCTGCTTCTATCCATCAACTAATGCCTTTAAAAACAATCCATCATTAAAACCGCATGAAATAAAGCGACAAATCCATTTATCCATTATTTTCCCATTTAACTACAGCAGTAGTCATTTAAAGTGTAACAATAATTTGAGAAGCTGTGTGTTTTATTAAAAGCAAAAGATCAACATTTGTTGGGTTCAGAATATTATATTATAAAAAGAATTACCTCATAAACTCCTCCGTCTCACTATTTATAAAACATATTTTATTTGTCGGCCTTGGAATGTATTCAATAAGTTTTATTATTGCCACAGACCATTTATTTCAGTAACTCTAGCCTTTATTTATGTTTACAATGAGTTTCTGCTTACAGTTAATGAAAAGGACATTTAGAATTACATCAGTCATTACATTTTAATAGAGAAATGTGAACTTAATGAAAATGATATTTAAAGCTGCAGCTGTCTCCATGTCGTGACAGCATGTTACAAGACGGATAATCTGTGAAAAGATCGATCACCCCCAACTCCTCCCTGAGCTGCTATTATCATTTGAAGAAATGCACAACTACCGACCAAAAACAACCAATCGGAGCCAGAAGGAGGGGCTTAGCGCTGTCAGTCATCCTCATGTACTCACTGCTCAATGTATTAATGGTGGAGAAACAACGTCCAGTCACAGGAAAACAGTTTATCCTCCATCATCTATGGCCATGCTAACTAGCCTGAACATTCAGGCTAGTTAGCAGTGTAGCAAAGAGCAGAGGATGTCAATTTTTTCCCCCACAGATTATCTACCTCACACCATACTACCGTGACAAGTTTTAACAAATATGTAAAAAAAAAAAAAAAAAAAAAAAAAAAGCATTAATATTTAATAAAGGTTGTTACTTTCAAAAAGTACTTTTCAGGCCTCATGTTCTAAGTTATTAATATGACTGTATGTAGATTTTAATTCCTGTTTGGATACATTTCAGAGTTCCTAACCATCGGCATGTCGTCAGTCAAGCGGAAGAAGGGCAGCTACCTGGTGCCCACGCTGCAGTCGCTCTTCTCCCAGTCGTCTCGTGAAGAGCGCTCCTCCATGGTGGTGGTGGTACTGATCGCAGACTTTGACGTTCGCTGGATAACCAGTACCGTCAGGGAAATCAACTCAACGTTTGCCTCTGAGCTGGACCTAGGCCAGCTTTTAGTCATCCACGTGTCGCAGAAGTGGTACCCTCCTCTGACAGGTGCAGCATGATGAGTTCCAGCCAGGCAGGAAGCTTGAGTAACGTTCTTGCCGGTGGTTTATTCATGCAAGTCTCTCTGCTTCTTCCTGAAGGCTTGAAGAGGAACTACAACGACGCTCCTGACCGGGTGTCGTTCCGCTCCAAGCAGAATGTGGATTACTCCTTTTTGATCCACTACAGTGCAGGTCTGGGGCAGTACTACCTCCAGCTGGAAGACGACGTCTTTTCAGCACAGAACTTTCTCACAACTATTCGGAAGCACATTGAGGAGCAAAACGCAAAAAAGGACAGGTGGGCAATGTTGGAGTTTTCAGCCCTTGGTTACATTGGGAAACTCTACAAGTCCGCCGACCTTCCTCTTCTGGCCCGCTTCCTTTTTCTCTTTTACCAAGAAATGCCTTGTGACTGGCTGATGTCTCATTTCCGACAGCTGATGACCCAAAGAGAGACCATCCTCTTTAAACCCTCACTCTTCCAACACATGGGCACTTTTTCGTCATTCCAGGGAACATTCAACAAGCTAAAGGATAAGAACTTTGAAGAGGGACTATACACCAATCCCTCAGCTGAAGTGTATTCAAACATGTCCACCTACCAGAAGTACTTCCCCAAACTGGCCTGGGATCCCGGGGAGGGCTTCTTCTGGGGGCGCTCTCCAGGAAGAGGAGATTATTTGACGGTGGTGTTCCTGGAGCCTGTGGTGGTTGCGGGGATACTGGTGGAAACGGGATCAGGAGGAAAGGACCTCCTGGACTCTGGTCAGGTGGAGCTAGGCCAAGACGTGTTCACTGCAGCGATGAAGAGCTGTAAAACCTTCCAGTCACTGGGAGCTTTTATGAATGGAAAATTTGAGATGCGAGAGGTAGACAAACGGCACGGCTCTGCTTCTTCGTGTCTGAGGATATCTGTGACCGCCGGGCAGAAAGACTGGCTGATCATTCGGAAAATAAGAATCACAACGAAGTCCAGCGCATCCTGACGCCAAAAGTAGCTGGTTTGTCTGTCTTCCAGCCTGACTAACATTTTGGTTTCCAGTTTGAGTAAGGCATCCAACTGGAAATACTGGTGGTGGTGACGACGGGAAGTTGGGGTGTGTGGTTCTAAACTGATCCTGTTATAAAACATTGACCATGCCTGAGTGGAGCTGCTTCCAACCTCGAGATGTTTGACCAAAGCAAATGATGTACAGAGATTAAACAGCCATAGTAGATAATAATCTAAATCCATCTGGTCTTTTTGTTTCTTACTGTAGGAATCTGCAGCATTTTTTGCTGTTTTTATATGGTACATTCTCCTCTAGACTGTTGTATTTGTACCTTTTTTCTTAAAGTATAAATCACTTTTTGCAAATGTTTTCTTGCATCACATTTTCTAGAAGGAAACCTGTGCTACCTCACACATTAAATGTGTTATTTTCTTGGACCAAAGCTTGTGTACTTCAGTCTTTATTTATATGTAAAACCCTCAAATCTATCTGTAATATCTATCGGAGTAGCAGCGTTTCCATTGACTATATGATTGTGCAATTTGACGTATCGAAAATAAATTTGGTGCTTCAAAAATACAAGTTTATCGCCAAAAAGTTTGGCAATAAACCAATAGAAAATCTTTTTTTTTGGCATCACACAACTCATGTGATCAATAAGTGGATATCGCCATCGACGCAAACCGCAAAGAAGACTACAGGAAGTAGTAGAAGGATAATGCAATGCTCGTGTAATTTTAGTTGGATTTCTTATTTAGTAGAAACACAGCAATTGTGAAATTGGTTTTTGTTTTTTTTTATATTAGTGAAATATTGACATTTCTAATGGAAACAGTTCTGTCAGGCTATGAGTAGTTATTTTTATTTTCTAGACAAATTAACTTATCCTTTATCTGAACTGTTTCAAGGTAAAAGATGTGAGGCAGGGGTCATTAGGAAATGTGTTGTCTGACCAACACATTTATTATTTATGCAAAGGTGTGAGTTTGTGGCACATCAAAAACTGCTGCTAAATGTCCTGATACCCAAAACCATTAGAATTATGCACCAACTTGTTACTGGTTCAAAGGTTTACTGTCAAAGGTTATTGACTTTTATTATGATTTTTTCCACTTCCATGGCTGTGTTCAAAATAATATTAGTCTAGACCAATAAATCAAACCATTTTTGGCAGAAATTGTTTCTATGTGGGAAATGATTTACGAGCATTAGAGTAATTGAAATCCAGCAGTCGTGACATGGAGACTGTAGATATTCTAACTGAAATGTATTCTTGCTGAAAATCTGAGTAAAATGACTTGTTTCAAAACAGCCAATGATGATGAAGACGGTCTAGAATTACGTGTTAGGTCTGTAACATTTAGATCATTTCTATGTGAAGCTAGTCTGGTCATTGCTTTCCTATGCAATTCCACTCTATTCTCATCTCTCTTCCAAACTCTGTCAGGGATTTCTCCTATTGAACTCGATTTCTCAGGATTCATGTCATCTGGGCCAATCAGCAAACAAAAGGAGGAGTTGTGAACATTTCTTTTTTAACTGTAATCTGCTTGTGGTTGTCGTTTTGTAAAGGGGGAGGAAGAAGTGAAGAAAGCCATTCATTCAGAGTTGACCTCGCTTCAAAATATTGAACAGTTAAAGGGACAGTGAGAGGAATGTTTAAGACATTAAACATTAAACCCTACTCCACACAGCACACAGTGTTTGGCAAAAGTTTACTGATTTTCTAGTTGGCTCAGTTAGTTTCTGGTAAGCTTCATAGCATTTCTTCTTCACATTTGAGCCGGTACATTTCATACAGTCTGCCACTGGCAAACTTTAGCGATTTAGTGAAATCAGTTCCAATCATTTAAAACTTCGACAAAGACCGCGCCTCCAGCAAGCAATTGTTTCTTTGTAGCCGAGGGTCCAGACCCTCTGTCCGAAGCAAAGCGTAGAAGAAGAGGCTGCTTTTTACCAGGCTAAAGTGAAGCAAGAACCTCCCTCCAAGTCCCACTCTGGTAGATGCTTACAAATAAAAGTGTAACAATGTGGTTAATAAAAAGCTAACAATAAGTTACTTACAACAAAGACCTTGTTAGACTTGTTAGACTAGGTCAGAGGTGGCAGTGTGTAAATGGATACAGACATGGAGAGAAATGTACAACAAGATGTAGAAGAGGTTGAGAAGTGCAGACGAGATGCCTTAGAGGTGGGTCTTTAAGAGTTCCTTCAAAGTACCCGGGCTCAACACTGTTCTAGCATGGCTCTGTAGATCATTACATCATCTTGAAACGACACATGATAACAATCTGAAATGTCTGTAACAGGCGTGGGGACTGCTGGCCAACAATCCTTTGACAAATAGAGTGACCGAGTTGTGACAATCTTTGGTGACAGCTTTCAAGTATATGGGAGAAGTTCCATTAAACAGTTGTCTGTGACTTAAATTTAATTTGAAATTACATGCAGAGAAGGTTATGATTTGTGAGAGAGCACACTGACTGGCCAGAACACTGTAGCAACACAAAATCTTACCAAGTATTTTTGGTTTAGTTTGTAGTGTAAATATCTCAGAACACTTGGATTACAAAAAGTAACTTTTCAACAAAATCCTGAAGCTGATTTTAAGTAAATAATTCCTTAATATTGATGAAAAAGTTCTAGTTCCACTGGCAGATTATTTTACTTATAACACATTTTCCCTATAAAGTCTAGAAGGTAGCACAGCAGTCTAAGAGGCTAACATCAGCTTGTCATACTTGTGTTCCTTATCAAGAGTGGAAAAGTAAAAAGGGATAACATTCTGTGCAATAAGCACTTTAAAACTACATTTATATTTTTTGGTTATATGTTTTCTATTTTTTCTGTTTCAAAATCAAATAATTACTTTAGATAGAGCTGTTTTTAAAAAAAAATGTTTCCTGTTTTATATAAAACCATATTATATCTCCATTTACTGAAGGCTATATCCGCCCGTGCATGTGTGGCAGTCGGTTAAAATTGTTTTCAAAAGTGTGAAAGAACAGAAGAACTCCTAAAGCTAATCCCTAATCTGGCATGAGCAGAAATACATTTTACTCAAGTATTTATTTGGTTAAAACTGCCAACAGATACATTTATAAGTCAATAACACAATATAAACTTATTGGAACCCATGTTTTTGCTCTGATGTAGGTTAAAAAAAATAGGACAAAATCTCAGAAAGAGGGAGTCCATCAGTTGCAGCAGTTAATCTGATAATCCCTGCTGTGTCCTGTGAACGTTTTCAGTACACCAGGTACAAAATGGCCTTTGGCTCATCCAGCTGTTATTATTGCAGCTCTCCATTAACATCATTTCAACATGCTAATCCCTTTCCTTTGAGCAACTATAATACAATTTGTCTCCTCACTATGAAACCAGCTTAAGTGAATTGAAAATAGAAGTATGCATGGTGCAAAAAAAATAATAATATTATGAAGTCATGCCTTAACTGTCACGATGACACCGGCGTCCTGATGGACCCATTGACTTACATGCAAGCATTTTGAAGGTGACAGTTAAGGGGTTTTAACATGTTAACCTGAATTCCACAGCAGCTTATTTACATTTACATAAACATCTTTGATCAAAATTTAAGTCTTTTGATCAAAATTGAAACTGACACGCATATCTGCCAGAGATATGCATGGTGGATGAGCTGGAGGAGAGAACAATCCCTTTTTCTTCTGTGGCGTTCAGTGACGCTGGAACTCATAACACCGATCAGCTGACAGAACAATGAGACACACAGAGCTGGGACGGCGGCTTCTGTTAAACATGTTTCATTTGCTTCGAATGTGTTTGTTACTAGTAAAATTGTTGAACAGCTTCTGTTATCTTTATTTTTTATTTTTTTACCTCTTTCTCAGACAATTGAACTTAAAGAAATAGTTCAAATTATTCTAGCTAGCGCCACTGTGGTCTGGGGGCTGCTCCTCTTGTGTTTCCGTGGGGACTGATCTGTGGGGCCAAGGCTTGACTGGAGACCCCAGCTCTGGGGGAGGAGCTTTGGTTAAATAGGTGGTGCTTTGTATGAGCAAGCAGTTATTCACCCCTGAATGGTTGCCAGGGGAGATTTGAGGATTTCACAATCATGTATGAAAGAACCAAAGAACACTCCAGGTATGTTGTTGATGGGGGAATAACATTATAATATGATGTAAAACCCAAAACATGATTTTTCATAGTGCCCCCCTTTAAAGTGACAGTTCAGATTATTTAGAAACCATCAAACATTTGTTGAAGGTTGTATTTAGATATTATGCACCAAAAATGTATTAATAATCACACTTTATTTGAAGAAAGAGAGAGAGAAAGAGAGAGAAACTCTGCAAACAGATTAAGTCAGGTACATTATCATCACATATTCCCAAAAGTATTGGACTCCAAATGCCCCAATAGTCTGCAATAAGTTGTACTCTGACTCCCTGAAAGCCGTGCTTCTAATGTTACTCTTTATTCATTACAGTTGCCGCACTGCACTGTACCTTATGATTCTGTGTGGTGTTCCCAATATGGACTCCGGTATCTCTTGGGTTTCACTGCCAACTCTACTTATCAAAGCCTGACTCTCTTCAGTTGCACTCATTGGCTTGCCGTTCTGTGTGGCTTGAAGGTTTTCTTGAGCAGCAGATCCAGGCTCACGTCTCTGTGAGCCCTGGCTCCCACTCCCAGCGATGGAGCCGCTCTGAGACTCCGACCGGACTTCAGCTCCGCTCTGACACTCCGACCGGACTTCAGCTCCGCTCTGACACTCCGACCGGACTTCAGCTTCTTTAGACGGGTCATCAGCAGGCGGGGGTGCGTCCTCGCTGGTCTGAAAGAGTTTATTGTATATTATTATTAAAAAACAATGAATTATCAAAGTTCAAAAACCACAATGGAAGAAGATACCAAAAAGGGTGAAACAACAAACAAAACAATTAAACATAAGAAATTCTTCTGGTTTCTCAGTTTTACAGTTTCACTGCTGCTCTTATTTGCTCAGGTATGAGAGTTAATAAAATACAGTGTTTACCAACTTACTGGCTTTTATCCGAAAAAAGGATTAAAAGCCAATAGAAAAATTACTGCATTTTGCAGTCATTTTTTTCAGTGTATTTTCTATATTTACATATTTTTTTCAGGTTCATTATATTCATAGTTTCTCAAGTAATCATTTTATGTATATTTTTTAATTTGCCATCTGGGAGAAGACTTCAGCATAGAAGCAGAGTCTGTGTTAACCTTTATGGTCCATTCAGTTTGACCAAGATCCCAGGTGGAAATACGAGGAGGAATGTCCTGATGCTGGAATTCTGACAGGGAAAGTTGGAGATTGCTGAGCAGCTATTTACTGTACAATGTCTATTTTTAACCTTTAATGTTTGAAGGCACAACATAGAGACAAATACATTGTTATCAGGTTGTATTCCTCCTAGTGTTTACATCCAAAGCAGCCAGTCATACAGGTTTGCTGACGTGGAAGTAAAACAGGTTCAGTTCTGGAATAACAGTATGAAGGTCCAACTTCCCAGAAAATTCATTTGCATTATTGTCATTGTTAGCAGTAGCAGCCAGCTTGATTAGCAGCCAGAACAATAGCCTAAAAGTAGGCAACTGTATCTGCTATGGACTGGCGACCGGTCCAGGGTCGCCAGTCATGTTCCAGGGACGGAGATTCAAATTCAATTCACGTTCTTCAGATCAATCAAAATTTGTGTCAAACATTTTAGTTGGTCTTCAGCAAAAAAAAAAAAAAAAGTATTTGTGCTGCTTTTGCTTTGCAGATATTTACAAATGTTTAAAGGTCAAAAGATCAACCTCCACCCCCACATGACCCAAATCAAATGAAATTGGTGTCTGTTGTTTGCAATGTTTGTGCAGGAAACTTTTTTGTTTGTGTGTCTTTTTAAAGATATTGATTAAAAAAATGTTTCTACGGGTCACCAGGGGTCAAGCCCATCCCCCTCAATTACACAAAATCAAACACAATTGGTGTCAATAAACTCTGCTATGTCGGTGCTGGTTTGTGCTGATGAAATGTGCTGTGTTTGCTTTGAAGATATTAAAGTTCAAAAGTCAAAAGGTTGACCTTTGACCTTGTTTTATTTGAAGGGGGTGGTAAGGTTAGTTGACCTTTCATGACCTCTTTAAACATTTATTTATGCTATTAATGATAACAGAATAAAGAAAACAAAATTTGCTGCACAAACGTAGCACAAACATTTGACACCAATTTTGTTAGCTCTGAATTTTTTTGGGGGGGAGAACTTCACTCAGGCAAAACCCAAATAAAAACACAATTAAAGTTGTTTCACGCAGTAGGATTCTGTGTGTAGCTGCAGCATTGTGAACCTTTTCCTAACTTTTTAAAGGCAGAAGCAAGAATCAATGAACTAACTTATTTTTAGCTGCAAGCCTGGAGACAATAACTCGTTTTCTGCCAGTGCTTCTGAATGATTATTACGTAATGCCGGTGATGACAAACATTGCAGTTTCGTGTTGGGTTTTGGGCTAAGTGCAGAAAGTTCTAGGATGTTTTCATTAAGTCATAGTGGAAGCTGTTTGTCTTTCCAAAAGTAAAAATAGTGGAAATCAAAAAACGTTTTTAAATTTGCACTATGATTCAAGAGTTTTTCTTCTTTTACTCACAGAACATCGAGAAATCACAGCGTTTGAGATTTGTGTGAATTTCAGATTTCTGACTTGCTTTTTATGTTCTGTAGGCCACATCTAACAGGAAACGCTTTTGTTAAAACATGCACTTGTTGGCATTTGCTTCCTTGTTTTGTTTGTTTTCACATATTTTTTTTCCACATTATTGGGCAAATCCCCACAAATGGTTTAATTTTTAACTTACATGTAGTGGTTTATTTATATGGGATTCAGGGAAAGAATCTAAAATATCACCAGAAGACACTGCATTTAGCACTTCACATCTTATATTGGTATTAATTTCCCGAAGGAAAAAAGGGAAGTTGTTTATTCCCAAAGCTCTCCAAGGTGACTTAATTACTCTACTGGGGCTCCTGTTACTTGGAAAGAAGAAAAAAAGAGAGCCTATTGTGATTCGCTTTTCTCTCAGTTAAAATGTGCACAATCTGCTTATACAGAAGATACAACATTAGAAGTGTATCTCCTTCGAGTCATTACTAAAGAAACGTCCTCAAAATGTTTTGTTTTAAAAAAAAAGGAAATTTAGGCCTGAAGATGTCCAGTTGTGAAAATAAATTAGGGTATCACATGAGAGCAGAGATTTTTTTAAGGTTAGAAAACACAGATTTTAAAGTAAGAAACTGAAACAAAAAAACCCCTGACTGAACATGATTAGAACACTGTTATGGGCCTTTTTTGTTTTAACACGTATTTATTTTTAAAGTAGAACAAGAAGAGAACAAAACAGTTTCACAGAACCAAAGGGAAAATTAAGAAGTGTATAGTCTGTTAATCAACTCTAGTTATTTAACTTTTATGCGTTTATCCGGGGGAAAGCAGCCCTAATACAAATTGCCCTGGATGTTCAAAAAGTTTATTTTTTACAATTTCACTTATCTCTTTAGCTACACACTCCCAAAACTTGGATATGCAGCAGCATTCCCAAAACGCCAATTTTTATCTTTCAATGGGCCTTCGATGGTCAAAGACATCAGAGAGCCTTTCCTTCATTCTGAGTGAAAATATCATCAATTTGAGAAGCTTTGACTCAGATTTCTGACACCCTCATATATGTGTGACATACCTGGTTTTCCAAAAATATTTTCTGTGTTTTGCAGTCTCGTTTGGGAAGACTTAATTAAAACCTCAGCTTTGTCCTCCATCAGCCCATGCAAGGCCTGCAACTATAAGGATGTTTGCAGAGAGCACTTAGCTGTGACCGGCCCTTTATGAAATGAGCCGCAAGACTCATTCAAAGGACACAATGCAAATATTTTCAGCTCCAGGAGATGGTAGTAAAAGACAAATCTACTGCAGCACAGATGGGACTGTTTACATTACTAACAGCCGTGAAATTCAGGCCCACAAGCATTTTTTATTTTTTTAATATACCAATCAATAGTTATGTTTCCATCCAAACTATAGCAGACAGGGTGAACACCGAGTCCTTTCAAAATCTCTGACGACTATAAAAGTTATCTAGTGTACCTCAGAACTCAGTTCAAATGTATCCCAGTTACTCTCCAATTACTGTGTACAGTATTGTCACGAACAGAAGAGAGAGAACATCTGTGCTATACTCCCCAGGGCAGTTTCGGAACCATTCAGACCTGAATTGGGACCGAAACGCCTCATGTTGCTTGGGTTGGTAAACAACTCTGAGGTGAGAACAACCTGAATGACTCACAGTCACAACAAAAGGATCAGTGACTCATGGTAAAACCATCTACCGGCAGAACTTGACCCTTTAGAAGTTTTACTTCCTGCATGTGTTAAGTTACATATACTGGGTCAAACTGAATGAAAGGTGAAAAATCTACCAGGAAAAGACACAAAGCCCCATTATTAAGGCATCTGGGACTACCGAGCCCTGGACGTACATAAAGAAATCTTAAACATGACAACTGCTATAATCCATCAATTTGTTATTGTTGAGTATTTTTATGGATTTCTAATTGATTTGTTGTAATAATTAGACCAACCAGATCTCCCATATGTAGCTTTTCATGGTCAGAAATAAAAAAAGTCAATCTAAAGTTGTACCAAATTAGCATAAAAGCAAATGTCTGGTGGTGCCGATGGCATAAGGAGTTTGTTGTGTAATACTTATTATTACAGAACATCTTTTCACATTGATATAATTTGGAGGAATACAGATAAAAACAGCTTTGATTTGACTGATAAAATAATTGAATATTTAAACGCATAATTGTAATTGTGAAAGTTGTAATTATTTGGCTAGAGAGCCACATATAAACTTATGGTGGGCTGGATTTTGCCCCTGAGCCTTGAGTTTGACACATGTGCTCTAAATGCTCCACCTAGCTAACATTCAGTCCATGTGAGATAACATGAGGGTAGCTTTAGACACTAACTGGAGTTTAATAACCATTAGATATCATTTAAAACACAGTCTGAAATAATATTTTGCAGTTTTTCCATCTTAGCAAATCAGGACTTAGTTATTGCCTTTCATATGGAATAATGGATTCATCTTGTGGTCTGGAATATTGGAGACAATTTTATTTCAGTCTTTTATGGTGGTAAGTTATGCCACTTATTATCAGGAAGGGAAAAAAAAGATATTCACAGATAAGTGTGCTGATGTTCAGACAGTACTATGTTATTCCTGCCATAAAATTACAGATTTGTTGGATTAACACACTCCCACACGCCACTTGCAGTGTGACCTCAACATTGTATGTGACCTCATACAATGTAAAATTTATGACATGCTGTTTAAATTGTTAAGCAATCCCAGGGACTACTAGCTAACAAGAGCAAATTTTGTGTCCATGTAATGCTTTATGTACTCTGTTTTTCTTTTAAATAAAAAGGAAAAAAAATGTGTTTGGAAGCATTTTGCTGTTTTATTATTACTCTCCCCCTGCAGTGATATGGCTAAGGACCACTTCCTTAGCCATATAAGGACCGCTATTATAAATTGCACAGTCATCATAGCCACATTTAATTAGCTTATAAGCAATGTTTGTACACTTGAGACAGCAATAAAGTCACTTATTTAGAACAATAATAGATACAGAATGTTCAACGACGCAGTAGACTATGAGGTTACCAGGCAACAACATGAACTGTGGTAAGAGGACGTTGATGGAAGAGAACCCGCTGAAGGTGAAAGTCCACCAGTAGAAGCAAGATAAAAGTCATGTGTATGAAAGTGAGGGGGGAGACAGGTGGGAAAGTGAATCTGAATGAAGCCTGAAGGCCGCGGTATGTGTCAGAGCAGACACGATGGAGGTAAAAGGTTCCAGACCAGGAAGAAGAACACACCTCTCTGCACTTTGCCTACTGTTAGCCACTCCTTAACCCTCGGACACAGTGTCTTGCCCACGACCAAAAAAAATAGATTAAAAACAAATATAAAAGCAGCAAATTATGAACACCTCATGAAAATCAATTTTGAATTTTTTTTTAACACAGCACATAAAATTGATTTTGGTTTGACTTGATTTATGAGAATCAGACTGATTCATTTTGGCTGCAGAAAAATTGTTAGTAAATTTTCACATTCCTCAAAATGCTGGACGAGGAAAGAGTAGCAGTCAGGATGTGCAAAAGGTTTGGAGTGACGTTAGGGACAAGATGGAGGCAGATAATCTGTTGTGGAGATCCTTCAGTAAGGGAGCTGAAAGAAGAAGGTGAATGTATCAAACTATTTGTGTGGACCTGACCTTCTTGTCAACATCTGTGTTCCTGCTGCCTCTGCCTGATTGGGATTTCCCCTCCTCTGGTGGGCAGATTCCCCACAACTTGAGTCTCCTGAGACCGTCCTTTGAACGGGCAGTTGGGTCGATGTGGTTGGCTGGGATACGAGTCGGTAAATCCCAAGTGCCCTTAAAATCTGGCCAGGTTATGCCTTTCTGTAAACCGCATTAAAGACAAGCAGAATGCTCCAGTCAGAGACTGCCTCAAACAGAAACAGAACAAGTAAGGAGTTTAGTACGCAGACCTTCACCCCTGGGTGCAGATGACCCCTGCTGTTCACAATGAAGGAGGTGTGACCCACGTGTGCACTGGGTCGCTGCAAACAGGGAAACCCATAATATCGTCACCTTCCCAAAATTATATTTTTTTCTTTCTCTCTTTATTTCTTTCCTTCTTTCCATCCTTCTTTCTTTTATTTATTTATTTATATATTCGGTTAAATAAAAATAAATAAATAAATAAAACACTTTTAGGAAAAGATTACTTATGCCTTTATTAAGGCGACGATATTTACAGATAATCATAGCTAGAACAAGCTGTTGATTTCCATAACTACCTCTTTAAAGTCTTTAGACTGACACCAGTTCAGAAGCCTCTTGGATCCGAAGGTGCCCTCGTACTTTTATTTAAAATAAAATAAAATAAAATACTTTACTAAGTTATAAAAACAATATGTAATTCCTTGCCATTTTCACGAAGTGAGTTTACCTGGTTGGCTGAGAAATTGGAAGACATTGCTGCATCTGCTACCGTCCGAATCTGTTATGCTGTTGACTGGTCGCTTAGCAACTCCGTTAATCTGAGTGCTTCTGAAAAAAATAACTACGGAAACCATCTAGGACAAGGGAGATTTTGTTATTATATTTGTACTACCTCGCAAACGGTCTCTCAATAAATTTGCAAATGCACTCTGCTCCATAGTCAGAGATAAATGTCAGTTTAAAATGTGTACAACTTTAAGTTTAGCCACGCAAAATTGTGCTCACATATTCCTCACTCTTGGGTCGAGAGAAGTTGTTGAAAATCAATCTTTTAACGCGTGTTCATGTTTGCCTGGAAATAACAGAAAAATAATCCAAGTACTTTGGAAGTTTTCTCCCCCTTTCTTACAGAATGTTTCTGTTTTGTTTTTGAGGGATGGCCCTTAGTGCGTTTAAGAAAACAGGTTTGAAACTTCAGATATCTCAAACGAGATATTAACATACAATGTAAAATCTTACAAAAACAATATTGTAGCATAAAAACTTATAGTAGCTATTCGAGATGCCGCAATGTTGCGAGAGAACTCACAGAGCTAACGCAAAATAAAAACAATATGGGAGGAAAGTATATAAATTATGTCATTGTTCATGAAAGAATAAATGTATGACTAAATGTTATCGCACGCATCTTCAGAACAATTCATATGAACACACTTATGGAAAATATTCGCATTCTCGTCTGTGAAAAACTGTAGTTTCTAGCGTCAAGTGTGGAGCATTTCTTGTCTTTGCTGTTCGACCAAACCAAGATAATTAAAACCTGCAAGTAATGTCACACAAAGGAAATTTCCGTATTTAATTATATTTAATTCTTGATAATGCAGTTCAAAGGCCAATCTTCAAGTTACTTTTATTTTGAAATCCTTTGAAATGGCCGGAAGCTTATATATTTTTCTTCCGGTGTCAGAATGAACGATGGCGCTATACAACACACAACAGAGCTAGCTAAATGAAAAGATAAACGTTGAGCAACTTCTCTTTTCCCCACCCTCCCAGTTTTTCTCTACAAATGTTTAAATTAATTTAGGGGCTGCCTTAAAGGGTGGAGGAGTTTACGGAGAGGAACATTTAACGCCTACGTTGTTCTTTAAGCTCTCGGAGACAGTTTGAGTTTTGTGGTGTTCCTTCTGGCCCAGGTGTCATGGAGGGCCCGTCCTGTCGGTTATCTGCTGCGGCAGAAGAACCCCGGCCGTCGGGCAGGAGGGACGCTGGGTCGGAGCCCACGTGGGACACGAAGACTCACTTTCGTGTGTGTCGCTTTATAATGGAAACAGGTGGGGAGGTGGGCCAAGGTTTGACCCTTGTCATTTAACATAATTTAGGACCATGCAGTCTACATCTGAGAGAGCTCAGCATTAAAGATTTGAAACTAGAGTTTATATAAGTTATATACATCTGGGGGAAATATATTGGAAAAACCCTCTTCCCCTCTGCATATTCAGATGCAAACTTAGCCAATATAGTGTAAGATGACCACTTAATAAGAGTAAGTACAGTGGGTGAAATTCTATTCTTTTAAAAGTCACAATTTTATGGATGCACCGACCTCATTTTTTTCACTTCCGATACCGATACAAATACGAGGTTTATTATCATCCGATACAGAGCAACTGCGCTGAAATGACTTGAGTTAATCTTATTAAACACAGACATAAAAGTACTGCAATACAAATGTATGTGAGAACTTTGCACCAATAGCTTCACAAGCTCTGTCAAACATAGGAAAAACAACACAACTTTAATTTATTCAGTTAGTACAATTAGGAGTAGAACAGCCAATGTAAAATAAATAATAAAGAAACTGAAACTGTCCAAAATAATAGGTTGACTGCCTTGGTCAACATGTACAAAAACCCCAAAAAAACTCCAGCAAATCTTCCTTCATATGGTTCAGTTACTAAATGCACTCACAAAATTCAATTAGTAATTCTAAATCTTATGTAAAATAAATAAAGCATGCACATAGAATTAGACTGAATAGATATAGACTTGTGGATCGGGCATATTGTCACCAATACTCGATCTGGAATTTTTTTCAATATCAGGACTGATAGAGATATTAATATCAAATTGGTGTATTGGAATTTACCTTATGAACTTTTACTTCATGAGGCAAATTCCCTTTTCCAGTAGAACAGTGTCTGTCCTGAATCAGGTTAAAGCTATCCAGCAGTGATTATTAAGTTGTGACCAGAATAAAGCCTTCTGTTGGCGTCTCATTCATTCAATGTGCAGCTTTTTAGTTATACATAGTGAGCCATTGCATTTCATGTGTTGGGAGGTCACTTCAGAATCATGGCAGTTTGTGAAACGGTTCATGGAGACAGGTTCATCGTCATAGAAATGCATAATGTGTGTGACTCAGTTGTAAGGAGGTGAGATGGAAAACCTTCTAACCTTCTCTGCTTCTTGTTGCTCAGGAGTGAAGCTCTGTATGCGCTCAGTACCCGTGGCAACGGCCTGTGTGCTGTACCATCGTTTCTTCCAGCGGGTCACATCCCGTGTTTATGAACCCTACCTGGTGGCCATGAGCTGCTTGTACTTGGCTGGAAAAGTGGAGGAGCAGCACATCCGGACCCGGGACATCATCAATGTGAGCCACAGGTAATACATATGGATAAGATTAAATAATACGCTGGCAGATTGAAAACCTACTCCTGAGCGGATATTGACCAAAGGCAATATTTGTGTGATTGGAAAAGAGCTGTGAAATCAAACTTTGTTGAATAGTTAATGCTTGGCATCTGTGCAGGGGTTAGAGGTGAGAAATATATGAGGCATCTTTACCATATTTTCATTTTTATAACTTTGAAACCAGATCCTTCCGTATATGAGCTGTTGGTAAAGGAATGGGAATTTAGTCTAATGAGATCTCTGGAATCTTTATATCCCAAAGAGCCACTGTTGTTCATTCAAATGAGACTCATTTAGGGCCACCAATGTTGTTTGACCTTTTGAAAAAAAGGTAAAGATCTACTAGAGGAATTTTGTTGTCATTTTTAAAAAACCACAGTTTTATTTCTATTTTAAAGAATGTTTTGGCACTAAGGACCTTTATTTTGAAAGTATGCCAACAGGAAGGTATGCTCCAACCACTGCGGTTATAAGCTTTCTTCTGTGTAATGTTATTTGTTGAAAATAGTGAAATAAAAATTAGTTTCAAACCAAAAGATAAAAAATAGATCTCCAAAAATGTTCTGTTGTGTAAATTCAATGCACTTATTCAATGGCAAAAAACCAACTGAAAACTGAATTTTTAAAATATCTATATTTAAAAAATATGTATAATAATAATAATTATTATTATTATACTAATAATAAAATTTTTATTATTACAGTAATAAATGTGATTTATTATTAATATTAATTAATATATATTATAAATATATATATTCATACTATTACAATAATATTGTTATCGTTGTTATTAATATTAATATTAATAATACTGTTATTATTATTATTATTCATTATTATTATTATAACAACGATATTATTATAATATTATTATTATTATTATTATTATTATTATTATTATTATTATTATTATTATTATTATGGCATTAAGAGCCTCCTGAACCTTAGGTTGCAGACCTCTGGCCTAATGTGACATATAACCTTCATCTTTAAAACTTCAACAAAAAGATTCATTCATGAAATGAGGGAAATGTCTAAATGTGAGTTGGAATATTTTTTAAAAGGTATTTATGTATTTCCCCTCTTTCCCTATGCCTTATGGGTTGGTCTCTCTTTGTATAGTTTCTCTATTGGTTTTATAGAAATAAAAAAAAACTTTTATGTGGTACATACAATAACCAAAGGTAACATAAAACATAACAACTTAAAAATGTTCTTAAAAGTCCAATAAACTAGTAAATGTGTGGAGTTGGGCTTTGTGAGAAAGTCTACACATCGACTTTGTGAAGTTGATATCTATATTTCCATGTCGATGGACGTGTAGACGTCATTGTCTACACGTCCACCAACACACATCCATCATCAGGCTTTTGTCATCACGCTGGTCAGGTTACAGGACTTTCTGTTCTGTCCAGAAACTATGGAAGTGCTGGATATTTTCTACAATCTGTAGACTCCCTGGAGAAAAAGTTGAAAGCTGAATTTAAATATAAATGAAAAGTCTTTCCATTTTGTCTGTTTGTGTCTCTCAGGTACTTTAATAAAGGCAGTGCTCCTCTCGAATGTGATAAGGAGTTCTGGGACCTAAGGGACAGCGTGGTGCAGTGTGAACTCCTCATCCTACGACAGCTCAACTTCCACGTCTCCTTTGAACATCCTCACAAGGTATGAGTGTGTACAAACATCCATGTATCCCCGTCTTCCTCATCTATTTTTCAGCCACTGTTATTGCCCCGTGTTGCTACTGATGTCTGTTTCTCTTTGCATAAAATTCATGAAAGTTTAATGTCTTTCAATATAAATGAAGCTTGTTAAAAGGAAACTGCATACTTGGATTTAAATAAATCTCTAGTGGTGTGAAAATTGACAAACAATGCCATCTAGTGGCTGAGATGTTACATCCTAATGCGTGTAACTATTTCATCAAAAAGATTACAAAAATCTAGAAGGAGACAAGTTAAAAGATAAAAACAGAGTGTGTGTTCTGTTGCTTCCTGGTGTTCAATGCAAAGTGTGTTTTCCGCTCTGCCCCTCTCTGCAGTATTTGCTCCACTACCTGCTTTCTGTGAAATCACTTGTGAACCGGCACGCTTGGTCTCGAACCCCCGTGGCTGAGACTTCCTGGGCATTGCTGAGAGACTGTTACCATGGAGACATGTGCATCCGCCACACACCACAACACATCGCGGTAGCTGCACTCTACCTGGCGCTGAACAGCTACGGAGTGGAGCTGCCCGCTGGAGAGAAGGAGTGGTGGCAGGTGTGTATTTATGTTAACAGTGAGGACATGTGTATGTGTGAGAGAGGCTAATTTAATGGGACTGAATGCTTTGATTGGAAATTTTCCAGTTTCTAATCTCTGGGTTTGCAGAACTCTGCATATTCTCCACAATTCCACTTTCTCTTTAAGAACTACAGATAACAACAAAATTATTATTATTTTATTTTCTGCTTCCTCAGTAAATTGAACATTTTACTCACTTAATACCAGAATTTCTAGATTATGGCCCAGAGTATGTCTACATATAAAACTCAACTAAATGAATGATCACTACATTTACTCTTCTGTAAGACATGTTATAATACATTTTCTTATTTTGTACACTCCTGAAAAATCCATGTGTACCACATAATAAGTGAGAACAGTTTGGTCCAGTTTTATATATAGGTATAGCCTCCGTCTCATCTGCTGTTATTTGTTGTGCTGTTGAGTCATTTATTCATCTATTATAACTTCAGTAACTATAATTATAAGAGCATTCTTTGATCAATCATTCAATTCACATTTAGTTTGAATCCAAAATACTTTTCTTATCATAAGGGGAAATTAAATACTGCCATAACTCATCATCCAAGTATCTTCAAAGAGTCATTTTGGATGGTGAAGGATCTCCAGTAGCAGTCAGTCTCGCATCAAGTATGAAGAAACCCCTCACTGAAGAACATTGCTACATAGCAGTCGTATGACTCTCATAACATGCAAGCAGGTCAATATCAGGGCAGCAAAGACGATATTCCACAGCAACATGAGCAACATGACCTGGATGACATCAGTTGTTAGCAGTTCTGCTAATCCAGTTCATTTGCTTTTGCTGCTCCTCTTTAACTCTATGTCTGGCCGTTTGGTTAGAAAGTCGAGCGGAGAGACGTTGGAGTCGGGATATGATTGTAGATCATTATGATGGATGGAAGAGATGGTTGGAACCTCCTCCTCATAGTTCAGGTATTATTCAGCTTATGAAAGCAAGACCTTGTTACGCATCATAAAAGCTGTCCAAAAGTGAAAAGAAAGGGCAAATATCCTTACAGCTGCACAGCAGCCAAATCCAGAGGAAATGATTGTCCAGATATGCGTTACCTCAACCACGAAATGATGAACCCAAATCTACAAAAAGATCAAATCAGAATTACCGTAACAGCTTCTTCAGCATGATGCCACTATGAGTAGTATTCATTAGCAATAACAGGACCAGAGGCACTGTCACACTGTGTGTGTGAGGCAGAGAGCAGCTGCTCTTACACAGCTCTGCAGGTTAACAGGATTTGACTACTAATGAACAGGATAAAGCAGAACAACTTTCCAGAAATAAGCTTGAATTTACTAAATAAAATGCATCTTAGCTTTTAGGAGCTTGTTGCCATTTTTGTCTGACTTTATTCTTAAAGCCCTCATTAGATACAGTGTGTTCACTGATGTGATAAAAGATTGGAGTTTTAGGTCCTACGAAGAGTAAAATGTTCTAATTTCAGTCATTTGCTCAGTTTTTTGTTTTGTTTGTATATTTAAAAGTAAAACTTAGATCTCACATGAATACAAAATCCTTCAAATCAGACTGTAACCTCCTCACATCACATATGGGAATGTGTCTTTCTGACACATAAGTCGATGAAAGCATTTAGAATGTCATTTTAAGAGCTCAGGAAGGCAGTAAATTGTAAACCATAAAAGTTATTGAGATCTCAGGCGGCTGCGAGGCGTGCGGGCTGGAACGAGCCAAAGCACCAGTCCATGTGGAAACAGCGGTGGCAGCTGAAACGTCAGATAGCTGGAAGCCGTTAAACAGTCACGGTACAAATTAATTGAAGTGTAAGCTGATGTGTAGAGGCAGTTAAGCTGTCAGACGAAGACTGAAAGAGCTTTCAGGAAGCCGGCAGACTCCAACCAGGAGTCGGTCTGCTCTCAGCCAGATCTGGATTTTATCACAAGCTGCTGGAGCCGGGCAAATACTGATGCGGAATATTCCGGTCGGTACAAATGTTGATCCAGAAGTACTTGAGGAAAGCAGTTTGTTCTTTGTTCTGCAGGCTTTGATGTTTAGGTGCCACAATGTAGTTTATTTTTAGCGCCGTAAAAGCATCAAAGAGCTTGAAAGTTTTTCTGTTGGGACCACATTTTATAACAGACCAACACAAAATAGTGCATATTGTGAAGTGGGAGGAAAATAAAACCTGGCTTTAACAAACTTGACGTGTATTTGTATTAAGGCACTTCTTTCTAGATCCATCTTTTACTGCAGCTACAGCTGCAAGTCTTAAAGGTCCAGCTCAATCAGAAGACCTCAACATTTCTCCATTCTTCATGGAAGCTAACATCTGGGAACATCTGTTTTCAAGTTTTGCTGCAGATTTTCAGGTGCCTTTTGGTCTGACGAGGTTCTAACTACGAATATGCTGACTAAACCAATCCGTTGTAGCGCTGGCTATTTGTGTATCATTGTTGTCCTTTTAAAAGGTGAACCTCTGCAACAATAACTCTGCGTCTGAGTTATTGTCCATGATTGTCTTGTATTTAGCTCCATCCCGAACCATGTAAGGGTTTTTGAAACTAACTCTGTTCTAAATGTCTCAAATTTTTGTCCCTGACCCGTCTGCTGTGTTCGCTGGCCTTCATGATGCTGGTTGTTCTCGACACAAACCTCTGAGGCCAGAAACAGAACATTTGGACTTATGCAGATGAAGATATACACAGCTGGACTCTAGTAGGACAGCTGTTGGCACTGAGTTTTGTTTAGGTGCATCACAGTACCGAGGGCTAACTCCACAATGAAGTATTGGGGTTATTGTGGATAGAAGAAAACAAAAAATTAACCAAGGAAGAGTAAATTTTTGCTAAAAAAAAAAAAAAAAAAAACCCTGAAAAATGTGAGATTAATTTCACATTATTTTTGAGAAAAAAACTTTTAAATTGTCGAAAAAGAAAAACAAATTTAACATTTTCAGAAATTTAAAGCATGCATTCACAATGCTAAACACAAAGGTGTTTTCTGACATTGTAAAGTCAGAAATTTGTAAGACAAAAACTCAGACGTTTTCAGATATGAAGTCAAACAAAAAGTGACAGGAGATGCACGTGTGGATTTCCTCCAGAGTGTAAGTGGTACATCAGACTCACTACGAACACCTCTAATATGGTTAAACTTTTCATTAAGGCCACATTTCTATATCAAAATGTATTTTTGTTATTGGTCTGATGTAATATTCTAATTTAAAATGTCTTCGTTAGCTGTAAGCAGAAAACAATCTTAATTAACAGAAATGAAGGCTTTTAAGCACACATCTGTGTATAATTAATCTAACTGAAATAAATGGGCGTTTTAATATTCTAAATTACTGAATAGGTTTCTAATAGTTTTAATGAATAAACTTTATTGCTCCCAGAGGGAAATTTACATTTCACTACAATACTCTGTCATATAAATCCAAATGCATGGAAGAAAAAAAAAGAAGAAAACCTTATTTAATTTTCCTTCCATGTCCTGATTACACACCACTGTGTGTTTCACATCCGATCCCAGTAAAACACTGCAATTAACTAGAAAAACAAAGTCTGTTTAGGCAGACTGGCTCACTGTTGGATGAAAAGCAATTGTTCAGACTGTATTGTATATACATATGACTTTCAGTTCGCTCTAATCATTGTGGGCTATAACACAGCAAGCCATAAAATGCATCAACATAAAAATGTAGGTAATAAAATGATTATATTGATGTGTGAGTATGGAGGTTTTAGTCCAAAGATGCTCGTGCTGTCATGCAGACTGTTTCCCAGCGCTCTTCAGCTGGGTTACATTACTGCTGCCTTCAACGGCACAGACGACTTATGTAACTGTTAGGCATTCATTTATTGCTGGTTGCAATTCTAGTTTTCTTTTTTTTTTTTACGCCACTTATTCACACGACTTCCTAAATGAGATCTCTTTTGTCACAGATTTTATTTAGCAAGTCATCCGATTCCGATTGAAACGGAGAAAAGTCTGTTTCGGTGCAGACCTCCTGCTCCGTCCCTGAAGGCCGCCGAATCTGGGTCGTTTCAAATGGCGTGTGCACCTTTGATGTCCCTCCTGTTCAGTGAGGCCAGGTGTGGAGCTGAACAGTCTGCGCTGTGTGTCTGTACTTGTGTGTAGGTGCTGTGTGAGGACGTGACCAAAGCAGACATCAACGCTGTGATCTCAGACCTTCTCCGGCTGTATGACATGGAGGCCAAGTGTATCTGAAGGACAAAGAGATGGACTGGAGATCCATGTGGAAGTTCTGTTGGTGTCAGTGTGGGAAAAACGTGAACATCCTCTGATCTGTGCCGTGGACAGCTGGGGTTCAGGTGCGTTTGAATATGTGTGCATCTGAGGCAGAGAGGACTTTGTTTTTTGCCCCAGTTACCCTGTGGAGCTGAGAAAATCGTACCTGCAGTACCACTGTCTGCCACTGAGGGGAGACATGTCTCACTTTGGGTGTCTGCACAACATGAGACAGGTTGTACTTCAGATACCACAGTGGGAATTTGAGAAGTACTAGACCTCTCTGTGTAATTATTGGTACATTGGTTTGTAATAACAAAGAATAAATAAAAATGGAATGGAATTGTGAACGAAGGTGGGCTTTTCTTGTTGATCTGCATCACAACACATGTCTGCTTTTGCAGATGTTTTTTCCACCAAATACAAACCAAAATGTATTCATATATTTGAAATCCAGAATTAATTCTGAGACCATTTATTATTAATAAGTCTAAATGAGGGGTGCAATAAATGCTTCTATTGCTCTGCTTTTCCACTTCAATATTTAGAATTTATTCATTTATTACAGGGATAGTGCACCATTTTATAGCATAACCAAGTAACTGTGCTACCTCAAGTTGTTATAAAAATGTTGTATTTATCAAATATGACTTAAAAGAAGTTTTACTTCCTGATTTAAAACCATGAAATTGGACCTCTGTCTCTTTAAAGCCTCCTGTCCTTTCTAAAACTCTACCTTCAGGAAGTCATCACAATATGGCTCCTCTGTTAACCCTTTAACAATGTTTTTACCAGCGTTGCACTGAGAAGTATCTCATATGATGAGCACTGTAGTTTTACCAGGTGTTTACTAATTGCTGCTGGCTAGTCTGAAGGAGCTGAGTGGAGGAGTGGTGGGGGGCTGCTCTGTGAGACAGAAGCTCTGAAGCTTGGAAACTGCAGCTCTGAAGAAGCGCTATGCCTCCAAGGTGTTTGTAAGCTAATGTTGGAAGCTAATATGAACCTGGTCTTGAAAACATAAACATATATCATTATTTACATTTGTTTCTCACTTGTTTTACAGATCTAAAATGCGTCAGTACTTATGTTCAGGTTAGGTTATCCCTGGTGTTATCCTTACCCATCCAATGGACATGTCACAATTTTCCAAAATCCCTGTAGAATAATATTGAAAGTGTATAATTTATCCATACAGATGAAACCTGTAAAAATAAAATGAATTTTGTTCACTGTTTTAAATCATAATTTAAAGAAAAAATTGTTTTCAATTAGGATGAATGAATTTATTTCTATTTGCTATAAGCCTGAATGATGAGGTTTTTTACTGTGTTATTTTTTTCAAATATAGAAGTTTAAGTCTATATTATCACACGATGGCTATGATCTCACTAGAGGCACGTCAGTATATGCAGACATACTGAAAAACCGCTCAGAGGAAGAATCCATTCTTTCAAAAGCAGCATAAAAATCCAGTAAACAGCCTTCTGTTACACTCGAGTTGAGTGTTCAGAAAATAAAACTACATTTGGAGGAAAAATAAGGTCCCTTCCAATCGTCAGACCCCCATCCCAACTGTGACGTAGAGAGGTGGGTTTTGTCGCAGGAGGAACTGCTGCACTTCTCAAAGTAGATGATGTCACATTGAAAGAACGTCATGCAGAAATACTGAGGCAACATCCATTTCTTTTACTTGTTGTATGAGCTATTCATATTTATTACTGAATGAAAAAAAAAAAAAAAGAGACATCAGCATGGAAGTTAAAGCTCAGGCTCAAATGGGTCTTCTAAATGAATAATGACCCAGAAGCACAGCACCAGGATTGTTCCAGAGTCAGGGTTCTGGAGTGACCACCGTCGCTAAGTCCTGGTGTGAGCCTCACAGCTCTGTGTGGACGGAGCTGAAAAGACGTGTGAAGGCGACATGAATTACAAACCTGATTCACTTCCACCAGTTCTGTCTGGATTAACGGCCAGAATCCCAGCAAACTCTCGTGAGACGCTTGTGAAAGGAAACCACTGATCTCCCAGGTCCCACAGGGCTGGACATAGTTGTTTATTAGACAACTATGGCAAATACTAAACGAGTATATGAAAACTTCTCAGTTGGAAGAAAGTAAAAACATAAAAAATCAGCCTATTATTTTGACAAAGAGCAAACGGCTCCAGATTTTGGTGATCCTAACTGATGTAAAAAGGAAACGTTTAGTCTAATTTCCTGTCAATACTGTGAATATCAGTTGTATGAATTTACTTCCTATGCAGCATGCTTCTCATCTCAGACGACTTTTGCATATCTGATCCTGAACAGTTCATGTCAAGGTCCTGACATGTTGCAGTGAGATACGGATGGATCAGATCCGTCTGTTTCTACTGTACCAAGCCCCTGTGTGACTCTGCTGAGTGTGAATGCTATTAAAGTCCGTCTTCATTTCCTTCTTATCGCTACAAGCTTGTAAGAAGTGATATTTTTAGCGGTGGAGTGCTGGGCTACTTTTAGGTGTGTGCAGGCAGGACTGTGTGTCTGTTTAGTCCAGGATGAAGATGTCACATGATCAGTTGTGACACATGTGAGCCCCCCTCCTCCCCCCCTACCTCTCCTGTCTCTTCCCGGGACAAGAAGCGTTGTGTGTGTTCCCTGTTCTTCACATGTCGCACAATATTCCCCGTCTTGATTCTTCCAGTTTATTTTCTCCCTCCTTCTACGGGGGAAAAAAAAAATCTGCCTGACTCTCACTTCATTTGCTCCAGTCCTCTCCTGCTCTATTTTTTCCCCCTCGTCTCTCCATCTCTTTTGACTGATACCTTCGCTTCTTTCCCCTCTTTCTTATGTTGCCATCTGTCCTTCTCTCTGTGTCTTCCATATTTCTTTCCTCTCCCCTTCCTCCTCCTGCCTCCTCTCCCTTGTCTCCCTAATGTTATATTAATAATGGAGAGGGCGCGTGTTCAGCCAGACTCCATGAATTAACCATCAGTTGGGAAGGAGTCGGAGGAGAGGAAGAGGAGCGCTAACGCGGACGGATGAACGGACGGATGGATGGATGGATGAAGGAAGAGGAAGAGGAGCTTATCTTCGTATCACACTTCGACACCCTTCATCCCGCTCCGATCGCCTCTCCTCTGCGTGCCTCTGATCTGCTTACACATCACTTCAGCCTTTTACTCTGGGCTGGAGGGGAAGTCAGAAGGTCGCGCACACACACACGCATGCACGCACACACACACACATACAAGCAGCTGCCTGCATAGACACGTGCACGTGTGTTTATATCAAAATGACAGTTTGGGATGTTAACGTTACATCAGGCCTGCAGTCTGAGAGGAGAGTGTCCTTGAACTGATAAAAGCTCAGCAGCCTTCAGACTGATTAGACATCAACCGAGCACTTGTAAACAGTGTAAGCGCCTAATGCATAATGGACAATGGGTTGAACGCAGATGTGTGTGTGTGGGGGGTGTGTGTGTGTGTATGTGTGTGTAAGGTTTGAGGGGAGGGGCAGAAAGAGCTGCGCTCATGTTTTATTGTCCATGTAAACATAAAGATGGAGGAGACTGCCGGCGGAACAGATCATCAACCTCTATCAGGATGTTTGAACTTTAAGTGTCGGTAGAAATTAAGAAAAAAACGTTCTGAGAAAGTATCTTTGAAAGTATTTATTTGTTTATGAGTCATTGAGGTCAGTTCGATATCCTGATGAGGGCTGAAACGATTAACTGCGATGATTTTTAAAATAATCGTTCACTAATTTAGTGATCGATTAATCGCTAACTCGGACCATTTGCTAAAAGGACAACATATTCAGAGCAATAATTGACACACACAAAAAAAATGCATTTTGCTAAACCTCGCCACTTTTTCTGTCTGTAAATGTGCTCTACTCAAAACTCTTGAAGTGGCGTAGTTTGAGCCTCACCTGGTTCAAATTCTGTAAAAACAAACAAAGCAAATCTCCTATAAAGCAACTTTTGCTACTATAAGTCTGTTGATCCAATAAATAATCTCCAGATTAAAGATAAGACGAGAGATGATAAGATGAGGTAAGGTAATCCTTTCTTACTCCCACAAGAGGGAAGTTTAAGCTCTTATGGCAGAAAGTGGACAGAACAAAAGAGTCAAAACAGTTCAGTGTAGAAAAAACAGCATGTAGGGTAAACTCAAATCTTAAATAATAAATCTGCAGAATGTGCAGGCTTTTTGAAAACAATATTTAGACATGTGGTCTGTGAAATGCTCTTTTTTTGTCCATGTTACAAAGGAAATGGTTTCCAACATCCATTTAAAAGTAGTTCAGAGTTACGCAAAATGTTCTCAAATGATCAAATGGTCTTTCAGTTGTTTCCATTTATGCATCATAATGATTGTATTCCAGTTGCAAACAAATGCAGCCCCTGAGTGCTAAATATGAATTTTACTAAATCACCAAGTGATCAGCTTTTTTTGTTTTGGCAAAATGAACCAAAAACTGAGTTTTTAACTGACTCTGAAAGTAAAAATTTTTTTAACCAAAAGTCTCTCAGAAGGATGCAGCATTCTTGAAACTGCTAAGATTTTGGGATGTGATCACAGAACCATCAAATGTCTTGTTGTAAATAGTCAACAGGGTCACAAAACATGTCTTGTCAGATTGTGATCATTTTATTAAGCAACTTGCAATACTTGATTTATACCTTTATAACTAATTAGGTGATTTGAGAAGAACTGGATTTGATTTAGGGGATCAAAGCAGAGAGGCTGGGAGACTATTTGCATATGAGTTCTGCTGTTAGGTTTCATTGATTCAGTGTGTAGCATCATTGATGCTCACTGGACTAAAATAATAACTGAAACCATTTGACGGCTGTCGGGGTGGCTGGGTCTGGTGTAGCAGGATGAACTGAGTCAGGAACAGCCCTGAACGCCACCCTCAGCACTGCAGTCGTCTCTGATCGTCTCAGTTCGATACTGATGTCATTTAGGCTGCGGCAGCAGGAGAAACACCTCGCTGTCTGGCTCCTCCACAGCCTTCATCTCATTTACTGGTCTTTGCGAACTTAATTCGCAGAGTTTTGACTTCAGGCAAAAAGACTGCCCTCAGAAGCAAATAGGTGTTTTTGCAAATCTGTTCAACATTCAGCGACCGGGATTCGAGAAAGTTTCTTTCTTTTTTTTTTCTGTATTTGCCTGTGGGAGATGAAGAGGAAGAGTTGAAGATAAGAGCAGAGAAAGATAAAATCAGCAACAAAGCTTTTCATCACCATGATGTGTGTGTGTGTGTGTGTGTGTGTGTGTGTGTGTGTGTGTGTGTGTGTGTGTGTGTGTGTGTGTGTGTGTGCGTGTGTATGCGTGTGTGTGTGTGTCAGCATCTGGACGGGCGAGTGAGTCTGCAGCCCATCTTCCTCTAGTGTAGAAGACATCTATTAATAAGTTTGTCTGATTTATCTATAAATACATTTCTCCTCCTGTTCCTCACACAGACTCACTATTTAAGTACTTCTGACAGTCAGTGGGGTCGGCGGGGAGGGGGAAGAGGAGTTGGTGAGTGGGTAACTTGGCGGAGTGAGGGATGTTTGCAGGATCTCTCTTCGTGTGATTCGTTATCTGTGTGGAGAGACCCTGATCCTCATGATATTCACAGGGAATACTGGGAAACGCCAGGTTTTTGCACCTCTCTGGCTCCATCAGTGAACATGCAGAGACAGGTAGCCATTTTTTCTGCTGCTGCCGCTTCTGCAACTGACCAACGTTTCCGATAACCACAGGGGACACTGAACAGAGGTGGAGTCAATGACTACATCACTTTTTAGACACTTTGTGCATTTACACACAAAGTATAAAATACTTGTACCTTTGGAATCCTCTCTCTTTTTTTTGCAATCAGTTTATACCCTGATGATCCTGTTGTTATGGAGGCTACATTTCATTTTTTTATTTTTTTTATTTATTCATTCATTTCATTTAGTACAAAAAAAACAACCTAACACGTTTTTTGATATACTAAAAAATACATCTCAATCCATATGTATTTCAAAATTTTAAAACAAAATGAAAGGCAGCAGAAAGAAAAAAAAAATCTTATCATATCTGCCCCTTTTTTCTCAACTCTGAATCAAAACAGGGGGAAAAAAATGGTTATCTTCATTTCATATAAAGAAATATTCTTTCTTGCAGTCAGAAATTTAAAAAGTACAGTGATTAAAAGAAACACTCCTTGGATCCAGATCTAATTAGAATTGTAGCACCGTTTAAAGCCAAAGATTTAGTTGAACATTTTCAGTACTTTGAAAATGTCTAGCTTTTGAATGTTTTGTTTTTACAATGTATTTCATCATCCTAGCATTTTATTAAATTTTTTATTTCATGTTATCTATTTATTTACATGCCTCTTGCTACTGTTTTTCAAATAAGCAGTGTGGCTTTCTGCCCAGGGCTGCACAACCTGTTCTGGGAGGGGACGGGTGAATCGAGTGTGACAAAATGATCTAGCTGTTGTGCTAAGTTGGATGTCCAGTTACTGCCATCCTGTGGCGTGGACGGGTGGCTAACGAGATGGTGTCTGATTCACAGTTTAATAATTCAGCTTGAAATGAAAGAGTTGATTTTAGAGGATTAAAAAAAAAAGAAAATACTGCGCTTAATTTGATAATAAAATTGTACATTCTTAGACCTCATCTGAACAAGTCTACTCTGAACACAGATTTTAAAAAAACGTAGTTTGAGATTTGGGAAACTTTATTATGTTAGGCTGATATTAAATTGACACTTGGGTGTCAGTTTCAACAAATATGTAAAAAAAAAAAAAAAAAAGAAGATTTTTCTAAAAGTTACATATTGCAGCTTTGAAGTACTTTTTTTGTTTATATTTGAGTTTGATTATTTTATATTCATACTTGAGTACATTTTCTGACAATCTGCCTACATCTGTATTTTATTGAGCTTTCGGGTTTTATGTATAAATGTTCATGTTTGTCCTCCAGTTTTATCTTGAGCTCTTGGCATCTGGACCAGAACACCCCCCTAACTGAGATTTTAAATGCCCATGCATCTTCCCTTGTTAAATACAGTATATTTAAAGAAAATTGTACAAAAAACTCCCCCACAACAAATAATTTACAATGCTCTTTTGTGATTAAACCACTTCAAGTGCGAAAAACACAAGACAGCGCTGTGAAAATGTATTTGCTTCCTTACAGATTCCTTCTCTGGATTTTTTTTTTTGCTCTCTTTTCTCATTTAAATGTTTCCGATCATCAAACTAATTTTAATAAATGGGCTGATGTTTAACCCATCAGGACACGGCGTGCATAAGAGATCAAACGTAAACCAGGGAATGGATTAGAAAGTAAAATATTTGTAGAATTTCAGATCTAAGCAACAAGCATGACTAGATTAATTAAACTAAATCTGACAAAATTCAAGTTTAGAATTGGAAAACGAGGGACAGAACCACAATGACCACAGGATTGTTTTCTGTGAAGTGAAGTTTGCCTTAGCAACCCAGCAAATGAAAAGTTGAACGTGTTAAGAAGAGGATTTCTTTTAATAGTTACAAATTCATGCTTTCCTTTATACTGAGTCCCAAAGGGTTAGTATTTAATTTCTATAGGACATTTTTTGTCAACACAAAGAGGAGGCGTCTCAATTCATTTGTATCGTTCACGTCAACCTATAAAAAAACCCCCAGAAAATTAAACAATGGGAAAATGAACTCTTAATATCATTTTCTTAAATTTAGGATTGTATACAGTACAGGCCAAAAGTTTGGACACACCTATTCAATCAATGAGTTTTCTTTATTTTCATGACTATTGACATTGTAGATTCACACTGAAGGCATCAAAACTATGAATTAACACATGTGGAAATATGTACTAAACAAAAATGTGTAAAACAACTGAAAATACGCCTTATATTCTAGTTTCTTCAAAGTAGCAACCTTTTGCTGTGATTACTGCTTTGCACACACTCTGCATTCTCTTGGTGAGTTTCAAGAGGTCGTCACCTAAAATGGTTTTCACTTCACAGGTTGTGCCCTGTCAGATTAATAAGTGGGATTTCTTGCCTTGTAAATGGGGTTGGGACCATCATTTGTGTTGTGCAGAATTCAGGTGGACACACAGCTGATAGTTCTATTAATGTTAGAATTTGTATTATGGCAAGACAAAAGCAGCTAAGTAAAGAAAAACCAGTGGCCATTATTACTTTAAGAAATGAAGTTCAGTGAGTCCAAAAAATTGGGAAAACTTTGAAAGTGTCCTAAAGTGCAGTCACAAAAACCATCAAGCACTACAAAGAAACTGACTCACCTCTGCTGCGGAGGATAAGTTCATCTGAGTCACCAGCCTCAGAAATCGCAGGTTAACAGGGGCTCAGATTAGAGACCACTTTGAATGAAATTTTGAATGAAAAGGTGTGTCCAAACTTTTGGTCTGTACTGTACATCTTTCATTGGGTATACATCTTTGACATAAAATGCAATATGTATTATCAATAAACCACCTCCTTCTATTGATTACAACTCCCTAAAAATATTTAGTTATTTAAATATATATTTTATTTATTTATTTTTTTTTACCAAACTTATTTTATACATTTCAGGATTTTCTATAAAAAAACGCAGGTGGTGTCTTCATCACGCAATTTATAGGCGGGGATGATTTGGACCAGGCTTGTCCTTTATGGCAGGCAATTGTATCATGTAATTTATTAATCTGCTGTTTGAAACATAAATAAGTGATAAAATAGTGTTAGATATCTACCTGTTGTAAAGCGTTTAAGGTCCTGTTTGACAGACCAGTAAATATTGTTATTGCAGGTCAAAAATAAGAAGGCATTGTGTTTTCAAAAGTAGACTAAAGAGTAAACATTTTGTGTCCCGTCCTGAAATTGATGAACAAAGTGCATTTTCAAAATCGTTAATGTATTTACAGTGAAACTTGTTTTTTTTTGTCATTTATAAAAGTCTCATTGACATGATCTGTAAAATTTTCAACAACAATTTCAGGCTCTATCCTGACCCTGACTGGCAATAATAGTGACGTTAATAACACATCATAAAAAAAAGAAAGACTTCTTCTACAAATGTTAGCAGCGTTTTTACAATCAGTGTAAATCTGGAGTTTATTGGTCACACAGTCAGAACAAAGAGTAAAAGGAAGGAAAACATGTAAAAAAACGACTTCTTTATGGCCATAAAAACAAGCGTTTATTGCAGCGAGTTGCACCAGCTTGTCTCTGCCAGCCATCTCGGAGCAGGTCAAGTGAATAAAGGAGCTGCCGCTTTAAGAACAGCACTAACGCTTTTTTTCTGGTTTATTCTTCAGTTTATTTTCCCAGATGTAGACTTTTATTATTTTCCTGATATTTACCGATATCATTCAGTAAATTATGACACTTTTTATGCAAAGTTGACTTTATTCAAAATGTCTTTGTTATGACAACTTGACATTAACCAAGAAATCATTACTGATATAAATTTGTTATAAAAGTATTATTGATTGCACTTTAAAAATTAGGTAACTTTATGTTATTAAAGGTAAAATTTAAACAGTAATGATTTCTTGGTTAATGTCAAGTTGTCATCGCAAAGATATTTTGAATAATGTCAACTTTGTATTAAAAGTGTCATAATTTACCAAATGATACTTTATGACAACAGTCATAAATATTCATGAAGGCTTATTCATGTTCATGACAGATGTTATGTCATGTTTATGACAGTGTCATGTCAGTCTTATTCACCCCTTCAAATAAAGTGTTACCGAAAGGACAAATCTGTTGTGCCTTTTATTAATGATTCAGGCTGGGGACAGCATGAGGAAAAGCTTTTTGACACATTTTAGGGCCCCTTGGTATCATTCACTTTGCCACGACTGACCTGAGTGTCGCTGCTGAAAGTGTCCATCCATCCCTTTATGACAAGTGTGCCCTCCTGATGGCTACTGCCAGGTGGAAGTTGCACAGTATCATGAAGCTGTGCAATTTTGACTCAGATCAAGTCAAACTGGTTTCTTGAACATGTGAAAACGTTGACTGCAGTCACCAGATGCAGTCACCAGATCGCCAACAGAGAGGGAGATCTCTGATGTAATCATGTCCATGGACCAGAATCTCAAAATAAAATAATTATTAAAAAAATTCCACCACTTTTTTTTTGAAGAGGGGCCATGAAGACGAAAAATGGAAAGCCTAAAAAGGAGTCAGTGAGGGATTGGAGAGAATAAACTATAACTCCGAGTTTGACGTGACTTAACACAAAAGTGGGAATTTTGATGCCTTTGGTTTGCTCTCAATTTTATATATTTCTAAGACACTAAATTATTTGACATGTTCTTGAGAGACATACGCCTGTCACTACTAAAGGGAGATAATCTATTTTCTTTGCCGGCCGCCCCTATAAAAATTTCTGGTGTCGCCACTGCCATCCATCTATCCAGGATGTGGGTTTGACTGCCTGAGTATTTTATGACCAGTTTGCTTGCCGTACCCGCGGATGCTGCGACCGACTCTCCTGCGCGCGAGCAGTAGCAGCGGCTCCTCCTCCTCTTCCTCCTCCAAAAATGTCGCAGGAGCTTCTCCTCTCGCCGCGGCGCTTCTTTTATTTCCCTCTTTTCTTTTTCTCCCAGCGCCCCTAAAACTCCACCGAATTTGCAGCTGTCACAACCGGAAGCAGCGAGTTTCACCCGGACGCACGAACCGGCCCTTCTCCCCTCCCCACCACGGAGGTGTTTAAACCCTCAGCCCGGCGCATCCTCTCCCGCCCTCTCTCTCTCTCTCTCTCTCTCTCGCTCTCCCTCTCTCTCTTTTCATCTCTCTCTGTCATCCTCGGTGTCTCTCTCTCCTGAAACCGCCGCAGAACTCCGCCGACCGTCCACCAGGTGACTGCGCGGAGCGGAATATTCATCAGCACCGCCACCGTCGTCGTCTTTCATCCCTCCGCTCCTTCGGACTCCAGGGGGACCGGAGCTGCCGCATCCCTGCATCCTTCCTCCCCTCGCCCCGCACCCTCTCCCCCCTGCGCTGTATCCTCTCATCCGGTTCGGGACATTCTCCGCTCCACGCACACGCAGATTAACGGGGATTCTGCCTCCCCGCCCGAACACTGATGCTGATGTCCTTGAGCTCGGCCTGCACGGTGAGTCGGAGAGTCCGTGCGTGGCTGCGTGCGTGACTGTTATTTACCCCGGGCGCCTTGTATTAATGGAAGGAGGATGTGTTGCTCATTAGTAGCATGTCGGACGGACTTGCAGAATGTGCTCGGCCTAATGTTCTCATCATAGGCCTTTTTTTTTTTTTTTTTTTTTCTCACAGCTGTCAGAACTGGCCATACAGTAGAGCAGAACACAACAACCTGCATGCAGACAACGTTATGACATTAGGAAATGTGTGTGTCTGTGAGTGTGTGTGTATGCGTGTGTGTTTGTGCGCATCCATCCCTGCGTGTCCTGTGTCAGTGGAGGAGCTGCCATAACATTTTCACCGATCAGCACTCGCTGTTCTCCCCCCCTACCCCCCCACTCGCCTCGGTTTTTCTCGGACATCAGATGCGCTGTTTGTCTCGGTTCCGGTGCACCTGCAGCGCCGAGCCGAGGGAAGCCGAGCTGCGGGGTTTCGGTTCGATCCGGCGGGCAAAAGGGACCCAAACAAGTAGCCCCGGCACAGGATGGCGCGGGAGGGAGGGAGGGAGAGAGAGTTTGGCAGGTGGAAGGCCGGTGGTCGGTAACCTTGCGGAGGGACATTGGTTGGAGACAAGCAGCGCTCCATCGGCTGCGCTTCCTCCTCCTCCTCTTCTTCTTCTTCTTCTTGGGTTTTAGTCTTTCATCCTCTTGTTGCTGTTGAGCTTGAGCAGCAGAATGAAGATCAAGCACGTCTGAAGGTGACCAGCAAAGGTCGTTTAATGAGTGGAATACTCACTTCCTGCACGGAGAAATGACTCAGGTGTTGCTTTGGGTGGAGTTGGGGAAGAGAAGGACCTGGGATACCTGGAGAGAGTCAAGTTTGAGCTCAGCTTTCTTTCTTTCTTTCTTTCTTTCTTTCTTTCTTTCTTTCTTTCTTTCTTTCTTTCTTTCTTTCTTTCTTTCTTTCTTTCTTTCTTTCTTTCTTTCTTTCTTTCTTTCTTTCTTTCTTTCTTTCTTTCTTTCTTTCTTTCTTTCTTTCTCTTCCATCTATCCTCTATGATAATGCAGATGCCTATGCCCTATTGGCAGCTCACCTTTAATGGCACAGCCTGCATTGCATCCTAAGTGTGCTTGTTCCCACCGGGCCTTATAGAAGTGTGAGTGGCGCCGGGCCAGGCTGGCCAGGCGGACCAGGCAGGCGGCCGCACACACTGGAGGGTCCTCTGCCAGAGGTGACCCTTCAAACCTCTCTGCTGGAAATCAGGTGCTGCAGCTGCACAGGGGAATTACAGAGTCGAGACGGGAGCAACACGGCGTTGAGTCACATGTACTCACAGTGTGGATCTGCTGGGGATCTGGTGTGCTGTGTCGAGTCGAGTCGCCGACCCCTCTGGCCTGGAATGAAATCCCGTGAGGAGCATCTCCTCTGCTTTGTGCCATTCTTGACGTTCTTTCTGTAGCGATGAAGAGAAGACGTCCTGAGGGGATGAAGAGTGGCCGCTTTTTTATTAAAAATGAAAATAAAAATAAGCAAATTACCCATCCCCTTCAGGGGACAGTGTGCGGACGAGCTTTCAGGATAAATGGGCAACCGGCTGAGGACTGTGCTGACCTTTTGTCTGACTCTTTTCATGTTAAAACACACTCCACCCCCCAGTCCCCCTTTCTTATTCCGAAAGTGCTGCCCTGTGTAACACATTAGTGTGTGTCATGACAGAGATCATAGAACTCATGTCTCTGGGCATGAGTGCTCACGTCTTTGTGTGTCTGCTGTCCATTTCCCCTTGCATCCTATAGATAAAGCCTCCATATTATTGAGTTAGGGATGCAGAACAAATGAAGTAATAACTTTATTTATTTTTTATTTTTTTTTTGCATTATGCATAAGAGACTCACAGGCGAGCATCAAATCTTTGAGGGGAACAAACAGGACAGACTGAGAGTCGTGGCTGCAGTAGCGGAGGGGCAAACAGAGGAGGATTTTCCTCCATGAGCGTTATAATATCAGACAGAATCAGTGAGTGAGAGATCAGGCGGGTTAGAAAAAAGTACAACTGACTGGGTAAATAAATGATTGCAGTAACAGAAAGCAGACACAAAGGTAGGGAGACAAAATGAAAGAAAAAAAGAAAGAGGAAGGTGACATAATAGGCAAGGATATACAGATAAATATATGGTAGAGAAGGGAAGCAAAAGAAGATGGAGAGCAAAAAAAAGGGGGGGGGCTTCAAAGGAAGCTGGAGCAGGGTGACTCAGTCATAAACTAACACTCTCAGTCAGGATGGAAGCATGGCAGGGCAGAGAGGAGAAGGGAGGGAGAAGATGCAAGAGGCAGAGGGAGCTGAGGGAGAGCAGGGAGAAGAAAAGGAATTCATGATGAGCTTCTGCTAGTTTCTTGGTTTTTCTTTCTTTTTCTTTTTTTTCCCCCCCTGCTCATTTTTATGTAAAACACCTTGATCAGAATACGTTTTGTCATGCGTTTTGCTGAGAATATTTACAGCTGCCGGTAATTACTCGCGCGGGACGAGAGGGGAAGCTTTATGTGAAAGCAAGTCGAAGGGATCGGTGTTGGGTTCGGCTTATTGGGACCGGTTCCTGAGCGACGATCAAACAGAAGTGCAAAGGCTTTGCAGCAGGTGCAACGAAGACGATGCTCTCTGCTTCGGTTTTCACTAGAAATGCACCAACTGGAATTTGCTTGGATCGATTATTGATTTTTGAAAAAAATTCTGACAAATGAAATTTCCCTTTTAGAATACATGAAGTTCTGACAGCAGCATTGAAGATGTCTTCTCTAGCTTACCTGCCTTGAGCAGTCATTAATTATTTACAGTAGGAAACGAGACGGCGTCAAGCGTGTTTCTGAGATCAGTAACTTTAAGGCAGAGTTTTACTGTTTTAAAAACAAGACAAAATCATTATAGAGTTGACCTTTTAAACTGACTTCTACATTTCCTGTTAGTGGGACTTAGCATCTCTAACTGGAAACAGCAGTCTCCATTTATATTCTCAAGTACCACGTCAGTAAAAACACAAGTTTTTCAAGTATACAAACATCTCAAGAGATTTTAAAACCACAACAGTGAGACTTGTGCTTCTCTAATTTCTGGGGTTTTGTTACAAAAACGCAAATGGAGGAAAAACCAACTTCTTTCCTATCGGCACTCTCGCTTCTCCATTAATTTCAAGATTAAAGCTGGAAAAGCTAGGAATTCTCTGGAATTGTGCCACGAATGGTGACAGCATGTTAAAGTATTTCTGTTACGTTCTGTCGTTACATTCATGTAGTCTCTGCTGTTAGCATGTTGCTAACTGTCAAACTGTCTTCAGTCACAGGATTCTTTAGATTCATTGCTAGACTGACTGCTCCTGGAGATCCTTCCAGTCTAAAGCATCACCATCCACACAGACTCTTTCAAGATATTTGGACGCAATGAGTTCCGACTTCCAATGTTATTTATTATGTTCTACTTATCAGGTTATTAATAAATAGTAAAGTATTTTTGAACTGAATTGAAATGAAATGGAAATATAAATTGGAATAAAAATGGGGGAGACACGGGTCGAAATCCAATATTGTTAGCTTGGTTAAAAAGCATAGTGAGAGCTGCGGTTTAGTTGAACTCCTGATGTCTTGGCAAATGTCTCTCACACACAGTGCTACATATGCTAGTATGTTAGTGAACATGTTTGACTGAATAAAGAATATTCCGAAATATTAGAAACCGTCTTCTATTTGGCAGAATAGACTACTTCTATTCTATTGTTACAACAAGTTCTTTAACTTGCTGTATCGGCATCAAGTTAAAGAAAAGTGGTATAATAAAAAAATACGAACAAGAAGAAGAAACTGTGCAGGGAGGGCAAATTTAAAGTAATATCACACAGGTTTTAGAAATAGCATACTCAGATTGAAAGAAATGTACAACTGAGTAGAGTAATTAAGAAATGTACAAGATGTGCCTGGAAATCTTGTACACAAAAAACAAGAGACTTCACAAGAAGTAAAAAAAAACTGAGATGTAAACCTATTGAGTTTGTTGGAGCAATGATGGTGGTGGAGTGTAACAGCTGCTGGGGGGAAGGATCAGTGATTGTGCTTGTTTGTGCACTGAGGATGCAGCAGTCTGTCACTGAAGGAGCTCTGCAGGTCAGCAATTATTTCTTGCATATGGAGGAAGACGTCCAGCTTTTATTTTAGATAGTCCCCACAGTGAGTTCTGGGTCTTCCCAGGGTCTCCTTCCAGTGTGACATGCCAGAAAAACCTCCCAAGGAGGGAGGCACCCTGATCAGATACCCAGACCACCTGAAATGAGTCCTTTTGATGTGGAGCAGCAGCTCTGCTAGCTCCCTGTGAATGATGGAGCTCCTCAGCCCATCTCTAAGGCTGAGTCCTGCCACCTTACAGAGGAAGCTCATTTTGGCCGCTGGTATCCAGGATCTTGTTCTTTCGGTCTTGATCCATGTCTCATGATCATAGGCGAGGGTCGAAACATGAGTGGACTGGAAAATGGAGAGCTTTACTTTTTGACTCACCGCAACAAACCAGATCAGTGTCTGCATTGCTGCGGATTAATCTGTCTCAATAACAAATTTTGCTGAATGATAAATGATAAAGTGTCCTCATTGGATCACGAACTCTCTCTCTGATTTGGAGCTTTTTGCACTGATGTATATTTGATTTATTCAAACTGTCTTTAGTTTTTAGATAAAAATGCTATCCAGTTAGTTGATGACTTTACATTTGCTCCCTTTTTAATTCGACAAGCTGTTTCACTCGAAACAGCCGATAGAGTACTGTCGCTTGAGAACCTCATGGACCCTTTCCTGGACTCAATATTGAACATTAACTAAAAAAAAAAACCAATTCTATTCTGCTGCTTCTCATCTGCTTGGAAAGATAAACATGCTGTTTTGTGTACACTTATAATTTTATTTCGAAGATAGTGTTTCATTACTGTGTTTACACCTTGTTACAGTGCCAAAAAGAATCAATAGATGTCGGTTTAAATATCACATGTGGTGATCTGTGGAAGGATGCTTCAGGGCTCACAATGTGCTAGTTTGAGTATTTATTTAGATGAGGATGGATGCTGTTATGATTTTATTCTCACTTAAAAAAAAACAGATCAATGAAAGTCAGCATTGATGTTTTTGGGTGTGTGCTGTGCTCTCTTCCAGGTCCTGGTGGTGTATCACTAGCTACCTCTAAACTGGATCTGCTTCCTGCCTGTGATTTATCAGCCACCTTTGCCCTCTTTCCATCTGTCCATCATCGCTTCATCCCTGTCTGCGAGTCCACCAGCATGTCTGTCCGTTTGTCCACGGACCAGCCGTGACCCTGGAGGGAGGGGGACAGAGACGAGGAAAGAGTGGAGTCGCCGGGGAGACGGAGGAGAAGAAAGCTGGATTCATTCAGACGTCACGTCTCTGAAGTGCTCCTGCTCGCTGTCCTTCATCCTCCTCACCCTCCTCCCCCGCCTCCCTCTGTTATGGAGATTTAAAGGAGCAGTGGGAGGTTAGGTCAAGGTAGATAGGAGGGAAAAAAAACACAACCACCACCCCTTACGAAGAAGTAAAAATAAAAAGAGAGGAAGATTAATTCAGTCACTCAGTTTAAACAACAATAATAATATTTAAAAAAAATTAAGCGCACATGAACAACCCTTCACCTGCCAGACGAAGGAGGAGCTGAGTAGACTACGGAGAGAACGGACAAAAAAACACATCCAAATTATCTTACTGACATGTCAACAACAGCAACAATGGGGGAAATGGCAAACAGCGCTGTGGAGTTTTATCCCAAAGGGACTCGAGGCAGGGGCGGAGGAGGAGGAAGGGCAGATGGCAGCCTCGCAGGGGGAGACTTTGGGGTCACGGTGAAGGAGCTGAGGGAGCTGATGGAGCTGAGAGGAGCTGACGCCCTACAGAAGATCCAGGATGGCTACGGAGACACAGAGGGCCTCTGCCAGAGACTACAGTCCAGCACCACTGATGGTGAGCACACACGGGGCCTGAATGGGCTAATAGACAAACATGAATGGGTGCTGAACTAGATTGACAACTTGTTAAGAGCACAGACTGGTACATGCTCTTAAACGTGTCTGGAAAAGTCTTTAAACTCCATGTAACATGTTTAACGTTGCATTCACAAAGGGATGAGTGAATTGTTTCAACGGGCACGTCTGTGCTGAATGAAAGCGCAGCAGCATGAGCTGAAACGATAGTACGACTGTGAAAGCTGCATCCAAGTCATTTGATCTCTGGTATCAACATTTGGCTCAAAGTGAACGGCACAGACTGTAAACACAACACGCTAAAAACACAGACTGGAAATGAGCATTAATGTCGTTTCAGGCCCGGGTTATTCCTGCTCAAGCAAACTGAATTAACTTCAGTGCATCCTACAGAATGAAAGCACTTAGGACAAAACTGTAGAAACACACTTCACTTGGGCTGGGTAATCCTGGTTATAGGAGGCAGTTTTTGGGTGAGCAGCATGCATACGGGTGGATGGTCTGATTGATGAGTGGATGACAGGATTATGGTGCATGAATGAAGGAAAAGCTGAGAGCAAAAAAAAAAAAAAAATCAATGGGTGAATGAAGTAAAAGTGTGTTACTGTGGGATTAACCAGGAATCTCAGACAGCTCCAACCTGCAGATGTGCATCAGTAAGAACAGCAATGGCGAGAAAAAAAAAGGATATTTGCTAAAATCTGATGCTACTCCATTTTTGTTTCTATTTTGTGACAAAGAAAGTTGCGCTCAGTGTCTTCTTCAAACGTTTTATGTAATTTCCTTCAGTGATGGTGCAGCGCCTCCACAGATTAGAGGGAAACCGGCTTGTTTGACTCAGCGCAGTGTAAAATAGAATCACCACAACTGAAAATGTAACAAATGTTACAATTTTGGTTCTCAATCAAACCAAGTCTATCAGACTATCGGGTGTGAAAACATCCTTAGTTTTCCTCAGGTGGTCTTCTGTTTTTACAGTGAATCTTCAAATCTCCAAAGGATAATAGATATTTTTATTGTCTGTTGATTGGTGGGCAGAGAGGTCCTTTGTTTTTTTGCTGTTGAACTTGCGTGGTCGTCCACAGTTGTGACGCAGACATTTACTTTGTATGACCAACGAGAGGGAAAATCAGAATTCAGAGGGAAATCTATAGAGCATGTTGATTTTCACTGGTCGAGTGAACCCGATATTGACCCTTAGCTGAAGGCTGTTTTATTGTTGCAGCTCTTCTTTCCACAACTGTAGTTGAAATGTGCAGAGATTTACTGAGGTCAGTTGACTTAGGTGCTTTACAGCTTGTATTGGCCCAGCCACATTTCATTAAGCATCCACTAACATTAACATCATGGATTTAGTTGTAAAGCCGAACGCTGAGACACTTTTGTGGATGCATTTTCATTGTAAGTCAATAGAGGGGAAAAAAGCTAATTGCACAGTGGAAGGCTATATTTAACCTACTGCATGGTTTCATTTATACCAAGGACTTACACCTTCTTCTGTTTTTTGACGATCCCATTCATATAGCCTTTCACTTTAATTTATTAAACAGTATAATAACAAAAAACAGAATGATGAAAGCATATTAATATTTTACTTATGTGCCAACTCAGTAGCAATGTAAAGTTATGGTAAAAGAAAAGTCACACTCAGCACTGGAGTTTTAATATCTACATAATATGATCTTTAACCACACAACGTGTTCCACCTCATCACTATTTACTAAACAAAGATGAAGCCAAACTGGAAAGCTGTTTATGAAAAACTATGTGGGTCCTGTGATTCCACAGCTTGTCGAACCTTTAAAAGCCTTGTCTGTACGCTTTTCTTAGTCATGCAAAAAATTTTAGCCCCTTTTCTGGACATATATCTTAAAGTTATTTCTGAGAATGTTTGCTGCACAGTTCACTTAAAGTCCCAGGGCAACATTTCTGTCATGCTGTTGAATATTTGCTGCTGTGTTTGTTGGTTATCCAAAGTTGAGCTTCAGCTGTAGGCCACTGTGTGTTAAGAATCTTGTCAGTCTGTCTTTAACATATAGTGTAGAAAATTAGTATTTGGTATACTGGAAGTTTCTCCACTTCCAAAGAATGGAGAGATTTGTCATTTTCATCATGTGTCCACCTCAACTAGGTCAGACATTTCCTCTAGTTTTTGACCAGGTTTGCAGACACTGCAGCAGGGATTTTGGTCCACTCCTCCACATTTACCTTTAAGGTTTTAGCTCCTTCCAGAGTTCTCTATTGGATTCAGGCCTGGAGACTGGCTAGGTCATTCTAGCAGACAAGGTTGTGTTTTTCTGAAAGGACACAAATGACAAAGGCATGAAGAGTGGGAATTGAACTAGTGACCCACTGAACTCCTACCACCATCGCCACCGTCGTCCCTACTGTGTATATGACCTCTCACCTATTGACAACTGAGGATAGATAAACTTTCAGCAGGAACCAGGTTATCCTAGGAATAGAAACTGAATGGATGGTAGAAAATGTTTCCAAGTTGAAACCATTTAACTTGAAAACGGTTGAAAATTGAACTTTAACATGTACACTTGATGCTAGATTTTAAAGACCTTGGTGCATTGAACCCGCCACCTGTGCATGCAGGTTACTTCTACAAACATTTATTTAAGACTGGATCACTCTCAAAGAGTTGAGTGAATTCCAGTGTTGCTAGCTGAAAAATTTCCTTGCAACTAAATAATTCACATCCAGCTGTAATCAAAACAAAGAGGAAGCGACAAGGAATGAACAACAAAAAAGTGGTTGCTCATGTCAAATCACAGCGTTGGGGTTAGACACATAGTGTTCAGAGGGCACCAACCTTTTGCAGAATCTTCATGTTGCCTTCAGGTTTGCTCAAGAACCAAGTGTAGAGAGCTCAATGGAACGGGTTTTCATTCCTGAGCAAGTCTTACACCACTAAATTGAATGCAACTTGTAAGATAGGTATGGCTGTTCCCTAGCCTGGTAAAAACCAGCCCCTTGTTCTATGCTTTCCTTTGCCCAGAGAGTCTCGATCTTTGAGTGTTGTGAAATAATTGCTTCACAATAGCATGAACTCTGAATGAGAGGCATGGACTCTGTTGAAGTTTGAAACAATTGGATCTGGTTTTACTCATATGCTGATGTTTGTCTGCGACATATGTAATGTGCTTGTGAGGGAAGCTGTGCTATGAAGCTTACTGGAAATTGCCTGCGCTGTAAACAACATTCTCTGAGAAGAGCTGAGTCAAACAAACATATCGGCAGCAATAAAATGTTTTAAACATTCCCCTTGCTCCAAGTTTAATTGTGCAATATTTGGAAGCATGGCCAACATGATGAGTTAACGGCTTCGTTCACCTCCTTTTCTGCCATTGTCATCATCGTAGTTCACAACTCCTTCTGTTTGCTGATTGGCCCGGTTGAGAAATCCAGCTCAATGGGAGAAATCCTAGATGTAGCACTGAAGAGACCCAGAACTTCTCTTAAAAAATCTGGAAATACGCTTCCGGGACTATATTCCAAAATTCCCATCAACACAAGGGTATGGTTTAGAGTTTTATCATAATATTTTATACCTTTGTGATAATAATAAAATTGATATATAAAAAAACTATTACTTATTTTCAGGTAGCTGCATGGCACAGCAAATATTCCTATTAGAGATATGATTTATATCACTTAGCTACACACTTCAGACTTCACTTAATCATATTTATGAATTTACTGATATTTATTGATGCTCTCGTGGGGCAAAAATAGTAAAATTAATATCGTATTCCTTTTTTTATACATTAACTGACAAGGATACATTTAAATTCTTATGACAAGAAATTTTCATGATAAATGACAAAGATATAATCAATGCCTGTCTTTGCTTGTTCATGTACTGTAAATGAGCACAGTGGTTCTAACAGGGGTGTGGTAACACGCTACGCCCACTACTTCAACTAGTTGTAACCTAGCAACACAACAGCGGCGACAAGTTGGCTCACAAAGTCAGCAACAGAAAGAAGGATAATGCCGAACTGTCAGATAGAGAGAAACAGAGACGGATGAATAAAGGAGGCTGAGCGAAAGTGTGTGTTTAACTCCAGCGTCTGTGAGGTGTGTGTGTGCGTGCGTGGGTGTGTGCGCGTGTATGTGTGTGTGTGTGTTTCTGTGAGTGAACGAGGGAGGTGGAGGAAAAGTGTAAGGGGCTGCTGGTGTTGAGTTACAGTAAGTCTGTGTTGAGTGTTGCTAATTTGATACTGTGAGTTGGTCAGGAATCAGTGCAGCAGGTCCCAACAAACCCATCACGCACACACACACACACGCACGCACACGCGCACACACACGCACACCCCCCCACACACACACACAGACACGCACACACACACACACACAGACTCATGTGTCGGCAGAACCACCTACAGAGCACAGTTTACCCACAAATACGCATAAATGCTGCTCTCCGGTAACTTCTTTGGAGCCACTGCTCAAAAGCTGCCTGTATGAACTCGAGTCAAAACCCAAATCATTTTAATCTGCTGCTGATCGGCTGCATCCTCTGCTTCCCTGAGTCCAAAAAAAAAAAAAAAAAAAAAAAAAAAGAAACTGAATTTGACAGATCCAAAGGTGAAATATGGGCAAATGCACAGACATGCATGGATACGTTACAACACACTTGGTCCAGTACATCATCTGTAATGTGATACATAAAGTAGGAAGTGTCTTAAACCAACAGAGTGAAAGGCCATTCCCTCTCTCTGACACGTATGGATACACCAGCACTGCGGTATGAGAGCATTACATCCACAGCAAACAGCCAGAATGTAGGAGGGACAGTAATTTGGAAGAGGGAGTGAGAGACTGTATGTGTTTTAAGAGGAGAAAGCTAAGGGGTGAGGAGGGAGAGCTTGAACAGCTTGCCGCATTGTCAAGGACACGTCAAGGAGAGATTGAGAGAGAGGGAAGAGAGCTATGGAAGAGGGATGAAAAAGAAGAGAGGAGAAGGAGCTAATGAAAGGAGGGTACGACTCTGCGATTACTCAGCACTGGGTCACTTGTTTTGTGTCGCTCCTCTCTTTGCCTCGGCCTGAACCCTGTTGAGTGTCAGAATTCCACGCAGCTTCTCTGCTTCATGCGAGTCCCTGCAGCAAGCATGTTTCATCCAGGATGGAGAGACAGACAACCGTATCAGCCAACCGCAGCTCACAAATCCCCGCCTTTCTCAGTGCTGGTAGCCAATCAGAAAAAAAACAGAAAGAAAAACTCCTCTCAAAACATTCAGACTGGAGCAATGACATCACCTGTTGCTGGGCAGAAACCTGTTAGACACAGGAAGCCCTGGACCTAATATCCCGGTCACCTTGGAAACTGCTGAGGCTGAAGGGGAGAGGAAGTTGAGGAGGCTGCAGATTGAGGTAGACTTTTCAAAAACGTACATGCTCTCAAAATATTTATTTAGATTAACACATGAGCAAAATACACTTGAAATACAGAAAGAGCTCTTGGCTTGACTCTTTGATTTTGTAAAAGAAATTAATTCATCCATTTTCAAGACCCACTTAGCCATTTTTAGGGTAGGAAAGGAGCTAATGCAGTAAGTAATAAATCAGTTAATCACATCATGACAAATTAAAGCGAGCTCAATAATTTCTATTTGCATGATTGTTTTTTTTTTCTCTCTCTCTCTTTCTACCAAAGAAAAAACAAAAGTCGACAGGCTGGTGCACTGGTTTCATCTGGACTCTTTTTTGAGGAATAGTTTTGTTTACAGAGACTTCCAATAAATCCATTTTATTTATTGTTTTGAGTTGTTTGGTTAATTTATTTTAGATATTTAGAATGTCTTTCAGGTTCAGTGTTAAGTGTTTGTTAGAACTTAATGTTTATTGATCTTTGAGTGGATGTACTGACATCATGCTGTCACCACTGTTTCTATTACAGAAAAGAAATAGAAACAGGAGCCAATGGAAATTAAAACAGACAAGATAAGCTAATAAAAGACTCTCACATAACCGTTACACAAGAACTTCTAAGAAGAACGTGTAAAATGGTGTCACTTTTTACATATAAACAGATCTGCAGCAGTTATTATCACTGCTACCATAATACCATAAAATACTGACTATAGTAGAGGGTTCTTAATGCAAATCGGCATTGACGCTTACCCCGCTGTTGCCAGCTTAGCAACCTTTCAGACAAAAAAATCAATATCAGCCAAAAACATTTCCAGACTTTATTACTTTTTTCATTGTTAAAAATTCCATCCATCCATCCATCCATCCATCCATCCATCCATCCATCCATCCATCCATCCATCCATCCATCCATCCATCCATCCATCCATCCATCCATCCATCCATCCATCCATCCATCCATCCATCCATCCATCCATCCATCCATCGGTTTGTCCTTATACCAATCATCCATCTGCCTTGCGCCCCTCAGTCTTTTTTCAGGTTTCATTTTCAAAGCCTGACCTCTGTAGAAATAATTTCAGAAGTAACCTTGCTATTGCATTTTAAGAACTGGGCATTCTGGACATTTTTGTCTGAAAAATGATGGATTATAGAAAGCTGATTTTTATTGGGTACTTTGTCAGTCCATCTGCTGTCCATTGTGCAGGTCCAAGCTGCACATTTGCTAAGCCACCTGCTTAGCAAATGTGCAGCTTGGACCTTGGTAAATGTAGTTTTAAAGCAGTGTTAGCTTAAGAGTGTTGGGTGGTGTCTCTGTGTGACCAAGTATGGGTTAACTTGGGTGATTTTTAAAAAAAGGAGGCGTTTTGAAGTCATATTTATTTTATTTATTTTTACCACATTATTTATACATCTCGTTCCAAGCTAAATATTTAGTTAGCCAGCTAAATATGTAGATCTAAGCTAGATATTTAATTAGCAAGCTCCAAACTAAATATGTAGTTCCAGCTCATACAGTATGATAACACAATTCAGCATTGATTTGAAGTGTTTTTGTCATACGACCTGGATGTCATTAAAGTATGATCCACAATTTTGCATACACATATTAAAATTGAAGCAATGACAATCTCAAGAAATCAGGCATATCTCTGTAAGCAAGTGTAGAAATAATTTAGTATTGATTTTCAGTGTTTGGATCTCGTGGAAACCTTTGATTTTTGGGGTCTATTTGTCTACATGTTTCAGCCGAGTGTTAATTTGTTCACGGTCCCTAAATGGACCAGTATGTTTTGGAGGGAATATATGGTGCTTCTGTGACAGCACCCGACATGAAAACCCATCGCAGCCTCTATAATTTGCCCAATTGGGAGAATGTCTGTCGAATATCCAATTTAAACTTCTCTGTGAGAGGAAAACTGGACATTTGGAGTGAAGGAGATGGATTATCCAATCAAAGTGGTCCGGCCACTATTTGACTCCTCCCCCTTTCACAGTCCACAGCCAGCCAAGGTACTTGAGCTAAATATTTAGTTTGGATCTTAATAATTATGGGTGCCATTTGTTACACAGTCAAAAATTCATAGTAATAATTTGAGTTATTTAGTCTCTCATAAAAGAAAGAAATGGAGGTTCATTTTCAAAGTCATATTTTCACCATGTTATTTATGCATTCCTGAATGTCACAGTTCAGACTACTTAATTAGCAAGCTAAACTTAACATTTAGTTTATAATCTAAATATTTTATCAGAGTTTATATTAAGGCTTGCAAGACTCAAGTTTCATTTTGATAGTGCACTTACAGTTATCTGCAAGGGAATTTGAAAATTAGATAGATTGCTAACAAAATAATTAGTTTTGAGCTAAATATTTAACTTGCTAATTACATATTTAGTTTGAAACTGTGACATTTATAAATATATAAATAACATGTTAAAAATTTGACTTTGAGAAATGAGCCCCCATATTTTTCTCATATGGGGGCTATTTACAGCAATTAATAGCCAATTAACAGCAATCAATTGCTGTTAATTGTTAATTTTGACTGTGCAACTATATAAATGGGACCCCACATGGGACCCAAGAACATCTGACTCTGATCTTCTTTAATTCAAGGGAAACGTATAGTCGCTGTCTTTCGGCTGCTGACCGTAAAAGCAAAGCAACAGGTGGGGGAAGGGCAGGGCTTCATTCAGCTGGAGGTCATTCAGATGTGTCTCCTATTTTATAGAAGGTGTTTAAACTTAGTGAATGGTTTGATGGACTTTTTTTTACTTTTTAAAATCTTATCAATGTATTGATACTGTCAACTGATCAATTGATCTCTGTCAATGTTTTGTATTTAGTGTGATCCCATGATTTCTTCATTTATCTATTTAGAAATAAACTGCTGCCCAGATCTGATTCAGGTGGAGAATGCTTTGACCTTTTTACTGACTTTCTGCTGGGTTTCTCTTTCCTGCGTGTGTCCTGAAGACTAGCTACCAGCTACTGCGGGTGCTTTGTCTTTTTCTGCTGTACTTACAATTAAAATGAAAGTTGGAATATTTTAGATCCATAATTCATAAAATCTCACTGGCAATAGACTGCTAAGTATAACATATGGAAGCGAATCATGTTGTGAAAACGAAAGTTGGATGTGATTTCACCCTGCTCTAATTTTTGCTCTGACCAAACATTTTGAATCTTTCAGGTCTCAGCGGCGACCCGGCAGACTTGGAACGTCGATATCAAACCTTCGGCCGGAATTTCATTCCCCCGAAGAAGCCCAAGACATTCCTGGAACTAGTGTGGGAGGCTCTACAAGATGTCACCCTCATCATCTTGGAGGCTGCCGCCATCATTTCACTCGGCCTCTCCTTCTACCAGCCGCCTGGGAAGGAAAGTGAACGTAAGGACAACGGTGGGGTTGGGAGATGTGGGGTGGGGGCTTTGGTTGGTTTTTGTAGACGTGAGAGACAAAGGTGATCTTTACACTGTAAGGTTTTTACAAGAGTTTTTACAACACATAGAAACAAAGAAAGGCATTTCACCACAAAGAGGCATTTTCGAGAAAAATATTTAATAAGTATTGAATGGACAACAGGACTCAGCTATACACAGCTGGAGACAGATTGTGAGCAGCCAGCAGCTGTGCAAAGTGGCCAGAAGATCTTTTTTGCTTCCATTTATTCACAGTGGAAATTAAAGAACCTCAGTGTGAGACACTTTGGTTGATAACTGTGGTTTAACAAAAGGGAAAAATGAATTCTGCTCACTAAGCCTTGCGTTACAGAGCAGGACTGGAGGGACCGAGCTGAAAGGTTACAGAAATATTAAGATGTTTAAATGTAGCAATCTCTTTCAACTCTAGCTTAAAGAGATTGCTAGAACTCAAAACCTCAAAGTAGTCCGAAACTGTTTTGTTCTATTTGGAAATTTAGCAAATGACTGAAATCTAAAATGTAATTTTGGAGTTGTTCTTTACTTTGGTTTGAAGTATCAGTAATAGCAATGGTTTCTAAAATAGTAAATGAGTCATGCTTACAATTTAGAAGACATAAAAAATTACAAGTAGCAAATAGTAAATTGTACAGTTTAGTTTAATTTGTCTAACTAATTAGTCTAACTTCTTTTTTGGGCCTGCAATCTTTGCCTTCTTCTGAAAATAACATTTTACTGTGCATTAATTTTGCCCCGTCGTATGTTGTTGTAGTGAACGTAAACTATATCAAATCCTATTGATGTTTATAAATTAATCAGTCTCATCATGACTTTGCGAAACTGATCTGAAAGATTAGCATTTCATACAACTAATGAACCCCGACGACAATCAGACTTGTTTGTGAACGGTTAACAGCTCATTCAGCTTTGGGAGCCAAGAGTATTGTCACAAGATTATAGTAAGATGATGGAAGCTAATAAAAAGAAAGCACAACTAATGGTGGCAGCCATTAGTGGAGTGCAGCTTCTGTAGGGAAGTTTGTTTGGATGTGGAGTCAGAGCCATGAGTGGTGAGACTGTGATGTTAATTGACTTCTTTCATAATTTCATAATATAGTGTTCAGTCTTACATCTCGATTTACCTGACCTGGCTTCTTTTGATGCAGAATTATGATGCATGTCTCACATCAATGACATGAAAGTCAGATAAAATGCGATATGACCATTCTGACCGCAGATGCTTCGAAAACAATCAGATTTGATTTAGTACCATATATGGAAGTGGCACAGATTGGATGTTTTGAAAAGATTGGAATTGAGCCGTTGACAGATTGCGGTGAAAAATTTGGGTTTGGGTTGCATTCACCTTCCAAAGGTGGATCAACCAGTTGGGAACTAATTGACCAATCGGTTGCAGATTTGGGGAAAACACGTAAAAGTGATCACATGAACAGCTAAATATGGACATGGCTTACTTTCACAGTCAATGGGAAAATTATGGTTAATTCTAAACTATTTCAAAACATTTGCTGCTAGGTCATTACTCCAGATTAAAGATAAAGTTTATGTTTGACAGAATCTGTATGTTAACCTTCTTGGTGACGTCTTGGTTAAATAAATTGTATCGAATAAAGCAAAAAAAAGGAGAATCTTTTTTTGCTGAAGCATTTGTCTTACAGTATGTCATCATGTAGCAATTCTGGAGGTAACGTCAAGTAAATCATTTTTATTTTGTTTTTGGTTGTTATTTATCCTGTTTTGATATATAACAATAAGTAGAAATTGAAATAATATTGATAAGGAGAGACTAAGGCCAAAAAGAAAGAAAGGTTCAATTGTGGTGTCCTGGTGAAAAAGGAAGTGGTCTGAGTGAACAGAGGATGCAGATATGGGACAATGTGGTTCAGTCTGAAACCTCAGAGTGTGCACTTGGTAGCAGTGCACATGCAGTCTGCGAACCGGTGCTACGCAGCCACCATTGTGCATAAAGCAAGCGTGATCCAGCAAGCTGGATCTGGATGGATTTAAACTGTCAAGTTCAATCTAAACTGAACAAGCAGCTCTGCTCCTTTTGACAGTGAACGGCTGCTGGGAACCTTTAGGAAAAAAAAAAAAACACCAGCAGGTTCATGCAGAACAGAGCTGATATATTAATAGCATAAAAAGAATCATTTGCCTCTTGTGAGGTTGCCATACAAGAAAACAACACAGGTTTTTGTCGGAAACCGCTACTGGTGAAATGTTGTTCTTCCTTGCTTTAGGTAAAACCTTTATCCTTAATCTAGGTGACATTAATGAACAGTAATACCAGAATGTGCCTGCTTACCTGGCATTGCATGATGATGCCTGATCCGGCCGCAGAGGAAATTCAGATCCCAGAGAAGAGCAGCATCTTAAAAAAAAGCTGTGAGACATTCTCTCTCTTCTGACCTTCTCTAAGATGAATAATTGTACAAATGTGTTGAACTTACATAAACGATTATGCTGCGCTTGAGATGAAATTATATAAGAGCAGAGCATCAACCATAAATCGCATTTAATGTGCTATTTTCAGGAACAGTAGCGGACTGGTTTTCTAGACTGTTTTGAAAAATATGTACAGTTAAGCCTAAAATTATTCACACCCCTGACAGATAATTAAAAATTTTTTACTGATGTTGCTTCTGACTAGAAATATTAATGTTTTGAAGTGGGCCAACTAGAATCCTGACTTACATCTGACCACATCCCGGAATCCGTAGAGGGAGGTAGATTAGGGTGATGGCAAGGAGAGCATCCAATCTCAGAGTTGGAGCTTTTAGCACAACACATTTCAGAAATATCAGTGGAAACGTGTTGACTACTTGCCAACAGATATAGGAAGTGTTTGATTGTTGAATTGCCAAAATTTTGTGTGTGATGGGTGTAAAAAAATTATAGCAAGACAATTTTGTTAAAGTGTAGATAAATCAGAAGCAAAATTTTTGGTTGAATTCAAATAAATTAAAATTTAAATTACCAACACATGAAAGCACTTATGTTGGAAATTAGGTCATTTTAGCATATAGTGTGAGAGTACAGAAAATAGGATGAAGTCATATAGATGTAAAAGGATGATGGTTCGTGATTTAAATTCAGTGTGATCATGAACCAAACAAGGCCATAAACACGACATTATTTAGCAACATGTATTAACCTTTTTAAGAAATTGATGTGTAAATTTTACAGAAATTAAAGCTCAATATAGAAAATGTATCAGATATATCCATCTATCCATTTTCTTACATCCTTGTCCCTATTGGGTTTGGGAGGGGTGTTGGTGCCCATCTCCACCGAGACATTTCGGGCAAGAGGCGGGGTCACGCAGGACAGGGCGTTAGTCATAATACATCTGATACCATCGCAGGTATCAGATGTATTATGATCTTTATTTCATTAACAATGGTAACTAGTAGGGGTACACCAACTGCAGTTATCTGTCTGATCACAGATCATATTTAAAAGCCTGACCTGCTGATTGGGTTTTTGGATATTGATTTTCTTGAAAAGTCAGGAAAGTTATATGGAGACACAGTTGCTAAGTTGGCAACAGTAGGGCGATTGTTGTCAACCTTCCTCATACAGATGTGACCTGTATGCAGGTCTGTCAGCCAGACTCTCTAAGTGCAAAGCAAAATAGGACAGTGGCTGATTTTCAGACCTTTGCTGAGGTGGTTAAAATTGGTGGATAAGATTGTTTTTTTTGTATAACGTAAACTTTCACTGTAAAATTCTGGATGAAATATTTTTTCTTTCATGGTTACGTGGCATTATTGTTGTTGATTTTACGGTTAGAAATGATGTGGGGGGTCAACGTTTTACTGTAAAACAAAATGTTTTAACTTAAGAAAAATAATGTTTTTCCAAAAATAAACATGAAAACAACTTAGAAAATGAATGCACAAATGTAAAATGTACAAATTATTATTTTCACCATTGAATTTATTCAAGGTAACTTCAGATCAAATTTGTAGTTTTGAATTGCTTTATAGTTTACAGATTTTTCCTTTCACAGTTTTACTAACCCTATCTCCTAAAATTAAGGAAACTGGGGTTGATTTATGGGCGTAAGGGGCCACCAATGGAAAAGTTACACTGGAAAACTCCACAAACTCCGTTAGTGGAGTTTGATTGAGATGTGTGACCTCACGTCTACTTCTCCTCTCTTCAGTGTGCGGGGAAGTGAGTGGCGGAGCGGAGGATGAAGGGGAGGCAGACGCAGGCTGGATCGAGGGCGCTGCCATCTTGCTTTCTGTTGTGTGTGTTGTCCTGGTGACGGCGTTTAATGACTGGTCCAAAGAAAAACAGTTCCGGGGTCTGCAGAGTCGGATCGAGCAGGAGCAGAGGTTTGCGGTGGTTCGGAAAGGAAACGTCATCCAAATTCCCGTGGCTGACATGGTGGTGGGGGACATGGCTCAGGTCAAATACGGTAGGGGAACTGTACCCATCTGCACCATCCTATATAAGCTTACTATGTTTCCCTCACATTGAAAAGTTGTAAAGAAGGTATAAGATAAAAAAATTATGCAGATGACGTAGGAAAATCATGTAATTAAAATTACGTAATGATGCCACAGCAAAAGAACCCTGACAAACAAGTTATAAAAAAACATCATGTTTCATGTTTTTTCATGTATTTGAATGAAAAAATATGGGAAGTTCTTCAAAAGAAGTTGCATTGAAATCGTGTTAATTTTGTTTTTCTCTGATTTTTAACTCATTAAGTTGAGTTACGCCGATCAGAACTATGTGGCCAACTTCTGATCTGCATTTTTTGAGAAACTTTGACCTGCCAATATCAATTTGAACCTATTTCAATTTCTCTTTGAGAGCTATGACATAAAGACATAACAGCAGTCTATAAAATTTATTTTCTAGCCTCACTTCAGTGAGAGTTCATTAATAATTTATCTTAGAAGCAAATGTGACGCCATGGTGTGTTTGTGGGAGCAGAGAGTTTCTACAAAAGTGTTTCACCTATATTTTAAAAGAAAGACAAAATGGTCATGGATTAGATATTTTAGACAGCTTTATAGTTGTGGTTATTAGGTGTAGCATTACTAATACATCAGTCTCCATCTGCCAATGTTTCCAAGTCCAGCTTGTTCCATGACAGAGAGGCTAAACGCCATTATACTTTCCTCCCTGTCATCTTCTGACAGTCTTGCTCTCTCTCAATCTCTCAGAGTGTGAATGAACCACGTATTTAAACAAGTTGAAAAACTATTCATTTAAATATCCTCCTACAGCTTTTGACTCTATTTTTGAAACAATTAACTCATATGTAAAGCAGTATGAGTGAATTTAGTGCCATTCTTTGGCTTCTGTTCAAAATTTCCCTCCTTTGTTCATCAAACTTACATGTTTTCCCTGTAATATTATTTAAGTAGTTAATAAATAAATTATATTCCTGTTCAGCCACCCAATGTTACAGTCTTTGTAAATATTCAGATTAGCCACAACTCTCCTCTTCCATATGTTTTTACATTGACTTATGTTTTCACTTTGCTAAAGTCATGTTCATAAACATCTTTGTCAGTCTCCTGTGAAGGTTTAGTCCTTTACCTCCTTCCCTCTGACTCTTAGTCCATTTCCTCATTAATTATTCAGTCTATCAATGGACTGCTGGTCCCTGTAATATGTAATGGTATCCACTTCTTAACACAGGAACAAGATACTGTATATTGAAACAATAAGAGCATGCTTGATATCATTTGAACAAGAAAGACAAGCATACAAAGCTGATTGAGATGGGATTTGTGCTTCAGGTGACCTACTTCCAGCTGACGGTATCTTGGTCCAAGGCAATGATCTGAAGTTAGACGAGAGCTCTCTGACAGGAGAGTCTGACCACGTACGCAAATCTGTGGACAAGGACCCCATGCTGCTCTCAGGTTGGTTCTGACTCCTTGCTACTCTTATGATCAAGCTAGCTTCAACTATATCATATATCTACACTACATGATTTGATTGTTTTTAAAGAGCATAGTTGCAAATACACACTTAGGTCACTGAATTAATTAGAATTCTAACTCACATTGTCAACTAGAAAGTTATGGATTTAAGTTGATGGAAAGTGCTGGACTCTACCACTTTTTATTTAAAAGTTCCTTGGCGGCACTGGAATGAGCAACAGTGATTGAGGTCAGATTTGTTGGTCAAAGGAAGTCACTTATTGTTCATTCACTCTAAGTAGGATTGCATATAAACTACAGGAAATGATAAGGAGTCATTTCTGAACCACAGCAACAAGCTGCTCTTGCAGAACGATAAATTCAAACACCCTGCCTGGAAACCTTCTGGCCTTCTGGCAGTGTTATGTTAAATTGATTTTTATAAGTTTTACATCATGTTATAATCTTGTTCCTTTATCAAAAACATACCCGGAGTGTTGCTTCGTAATGGAGGTTTGAGAAATCCTTTAATCTCCCACGGCAACCATTCAACAAATGCTTGCTCTAACAAAGCTCCAACTATTCCCAGAAAGCTCCTCCTCTGAGCTGCAGTCTCCAGCAGAGCTTGTGCCTCACAGAGTACCCCTCGCTTACAGCTCCCCCACTCAACTCCTCCAGACTAGCGGCAGCAGCAATTAGCAAACAGCTGGTGAAACTATGATGAGTCTGCTGAGCTCATCATGTGAACTACTTTTTACTGCAATACTCCTAGGAATGGTAGAGTAACATTGTTGTGATGACATATTGTCGGAAAGAGCAGAAGCCTCTTAAAGAGACAGAGGTCAATTTTAAGGCATTAAATTGCTAAATCTAAAAATTTAAAGTTACTTTTGATATATACAGCATTTTTTTAACTTACGGTAACATACTTACTTGGCTGTGCTATAAAATGGCACTATATGCCTGGAAACTACATAATACCGCCCCTTTAAGAAGCTTCTCTCTTCACAGTTTTCTTCTAGTGTGTGTAAGTGACTTTGTTAAAGTGAGCTTCCATTTTATCACTTAAAATTAGTTAAATGGAAAAACTTTTCATATCCTAATTTCAAACATAAAGCAGTTTCCATGCATGTTATTCTCCACAAAGCACTACATTAGTTTGGACCCATAACGCTGTGAGACAGTGATGGAGGTTCAGCTTCCTGCAGGAAAACTCCAAGCACAGAGCCAGAGCTACAATGGATTGACTTAGATCAAAGCATGTTCAAGTGTTACAGTGTCCCAGTCAAAGTCTAAACCTAAATGCAACTGAGAATCAGAGACTTGAAAACAACTGTTCAGAGATGCTCTCCATTCAATCTGACTGAGCTGGAACTCTAGTCTATTTAAGAGAGTGGGTAAAAATTTCAGTCTGTAGATGCGGAAAGGTGGTAGAGACAAAGCAAAAGATCTGGTTGTAACTACGCAAAGGTGAAAACCATGGATCAGTTATGCTATTTTGTGTTGGTCTGTGACATAAACTCTCAATAGAACACACTGAAAAAGTCCAAGTCGTCTGAATATTTTTTTGCAAGGCACTGCTAATAAAGGAAGAACATATAAATGCAAGATTACACATTATTACTGTTATGCTTCATAGCAAAACTTCATAAATATCTCCTGTCTATGAACCCGATGTGTTTTTTTGTTAAGGAACCCATGTGATGGAGGGCTCAGGTAGGATGCTGGTGACAGCCGTAGGTGTCAACTCCCAGACGGGCATCATCTTCACCCTCCTTGGCGCAGGAGACATGGAGGAGGATGGAAAAGAAAAGAAAGGTAATCCACCCTGCAGTGAGACACACGGCACACGCTGTAAAACAGCGTTTTACAGTCAAAAAATTACAACTTTTCCTTTAAAGCTGCAGTTCCACTTATTTGTAGTTTTGCCTGCTTGTATTAATTTTTATTTGTGTAAATTAATTTCTAGTCATGATTATTTTAAACTGGTCCTAAATGAGTAAGTATGACTACAACACACCCACATAAATGTATTAATGGACCAACCACAGAATTAGCCCACTCATGCCTAAAGCAAAAGTCCCGGTTAATGACTGAGCCTGATGATGATCTGGAGAACTTTAGTATAGGGAGCCTAAAGTTAATATCCACAGATGTATTTCTTTCCACTGACTTAAGTGCAACAGTGACAAAAACACAACTGAGTAATGAGGTGTGAGGTCCCACTGCAGGGTCTTACATGTATATGACATTTTTTGAAAAGGGCTGTTACACAAGTACAGTAGACTTTACCGAAGGTCTCAGTAGTGTGTGCACCACTAACTAAAAAATTAGTAACCCTAAAGTAATTAGCACTTGAAGCGAATGCTAAAGTGCTAAAGCGCTCAATTCAAATTATATCTGCCCTTGAAAACTACAACCCTCAAGCACCAATTTAATTTTGATAATCAAAACTTCAAAACAGATGTCAAACTCTTTTCGACTGAAAGCTTAAAACAAAGCTCAAGTAAATTAGTGGTTTAGAAATTATCCATAAAAATTTGTTTATGTGAAGCTAAATGGGCTAAAGGTTTTCAAAGTTAGCAAAAGTAATAAACAAAAAAAAATAGCTCAGCTAATTAGTGGCAATGTGCCCACCACTTGTGGAAACTATGATGTTTTAACCTATGGTTTTTCCTTGGGAAGAGTGTTTTTGTAAAGATGCAACTGTAGCATGACTAAGTAGCAACTTACAACAAAATGCAAAAACAAGTAGAGTTTTACTTGTAACAAGCTATTTTTCAATTGTGTTTGGTCTGAATTTACAGAAAAATTTGACTTGAAGATTAACCCACATACAATATGACAATTAAGAAGAAAGGAAAAACACAAAAGCGACTACAACCACAGAGCATTCAATAGTAATAGCAACTAAAAAGCAAAAAAACGTTGCATAAAGCAATCATCTTGGATACATACAGCTAGATGATCATCTTTGCTTTATCTATCTGCTAAAAGCAGGCCATCATACATTGACTATAAACAAATTCGAAACGAGCTCCATCAGATGCAACTCCCTGCAATAAGTCAGTAAAAAAGTACTACTTCCAACTACTTCCTGTCTTCTTCTTCATGGTTTGTGCCAGTGGCAGCATCGGGTTGTTGATCGTGTGACTTGTGTAATGTGGACAAAGTGTTTGCACCGCAGTTTTATGCAATAAATTTTCATGCGGCTGAAAAGCCACCTCATCCTAGCATCAAAACTTTTTACTGAAAAACAGGAGTTTTGTTCAAAATTGGCATGTGTTTCCATTAAGTAAATTTATTTTTGAAATGTCGCATTGCACAGTCATATGGTCAACGCAGCTTGTAGTTATTGCTTGCTTCGTTATTGTCATTCCTTTTTCTACTATAGTTTTTCCTTCCAATTAATACTTGGACATTGTGTAAACAGTTAGCTTTTTTTGGTAGTAATCTTTTGTGACTTAACCTAATAGTGGCCACACACACATGACCATCCACACATAAATTATTTTATTGGTCTAAAATTAAATGTTAGAAAATGACATAGTTATAAAAAAAGATTCAATGGGTAGCAGGCCATCATTTTTTGTGCCTTTCCTTCCCTCTGGGAGTCCTGCCTCTTGGATAAGGGGAGGGGAACAGGTTGTCACTTTAGTGCCCTGAAGCTTGTTGTTTTCATAATCCATGCACATGCTCATGTTGCTCCACGTGTGTGTGCTGGTGCTGCAGTTAGTCAGATGCCTTACTCATTTCAGATAACAGATATGACAGGAAGCACGCCCGTTTACACTAATAGATCATTTAACCAACGTCCTCACCATCCCCCCTCACTCTCTCTCTCTCTTTTTTTTAGCTCTTTCTCACTTATTACACCTCCTCACAGCTTCTTCCCTGTCTTTTCTCTGCTCATCCACACCTCTCACTCCTTGTTTACCCCATTGTTCTGCCCCTCTTTGCACTCCCCTGTTTCTCCTTCTCCTCCCTTAATTTAAGCGAAAGAGAGGCTGTAGATTCAATCAATTATTGAAAGAGCAGAAGGGGAGGGAGGATGGAAGGGGGTTGGCAAGGAAGAGATTGAGGGTAAAGCATTGGTTGGTCAATGCTCAAAGCATTAGTCTATTCTCAAATCTGTTTTGGAAGTGCCCTGCGTTCAGGCAGCGCAGGCTGCACAGACTTTCAGAAGCACTTATAGTTAACGTCATTAGCAGCTTCCACTGCGGCTCTGGCTTCTGCACAGGAATGTATGTGCTACCATTGGCATCTTCGAAAAGAGAAAACATCATCCTGAAACGCAGCAACAGACTGGCTGGTGATGGCTAGTTTCTGAAAGAGATACTCTGGTGACTCGTCATTCTGTTCTCGGATATACAATATATCTGCGGTGCTTATCGTGAGCTGGATCGTTCAGGCTGTCATGACTGGAGCTGATAAATGATTTAAATACCGTAACATGCTAGCTTTTCCTCTCGCCACATTTGTTTTCTTTTATAATTCTGTCGTTCATTGTCATGCTGAGGGAATATCATATTACATCTTCCATTCTTTGCAGTCATTTTAACAAATACTCACTTGTAATTATGATCACATTCATTGCTTGAGTTTCTTCTTTTTTTCTCCTTTTTTGCCAAATTTCCACCCAAAACTTCTCTTTCTCACAGAGGACAGTACTCAGTTGCTCATCTCTGCAGATGCCACTAACAGCACAGTCACCAATGGTATGTGAGCATAAAGTTATCTGCCCCGTCCCTTTCCTCAGTCAGTGAATGGACCCCGCACTGTGCAGTGACAGTGACAATATGATGGGCATTTAACAATGTCTTTCAGTTTCCTGATCGACTGTAATAAGATGAGTGCACTTTGCTTTCTCCTTCCTTTTGTATTGTTTCTGTGTGTTCATTTTCTGATTCTGGAAGTGTGTGATTTTCCCCAAAATCAGAAATGTGATATGTTTGAGTGTAAATATACTTCTGTTTAACTCAGTTTTCATTTTCTTCCCCCCTCAGGAAAACAAGCTGATGGAGCTGTGGAGAACAATCAGAATAAAGGTAGATGTTTTTGGCAGTTCGGTTCAATTCAGTGTAAAGTTCAACAATATGTCGTCTCAAGACGCTTTACAAAAACAAAACAGAACAACATTTTTTATTCTGTCCAGTCATTCAGACAGATTCCAAGTCAGATACATCAGTTCTAGTTGATCCTAGTTATCAGTCAATGCAGTCAAGTTCAGGTTATTACACAACAGAATACATTTGTCTTAGTTAAAGCTGCAGTATGTAACTTTTATAAAAAAATGAAAACATATTTGTTAAAACTGTCACTATATCATAGCAATAAGACAGATAATCTAAGAAATCCTCCCTGAGATAATATTGCACCGCTCTCAACCAAAGACAACCAATCAGAGCCAAAGTATCAGCTCTGTCAGTCACCTGCATGTGTTTCCTGCTCAACGTGCTGATAGAGGTGAAACAACTTACCATTACTGGAAAACCGTTTATCCACCAACATTGGTGGCCTTGCTAATTAGCCTTAGCATTATTATTAGACAAAGCACATAACAGGTTATGTTAGTTGCGGCATAGCAAAGAGAAAGGATGGGAGGAACAGGGTGGAATGAGCAGCGCCACACGGAGGGTGACTGACAGCGCTGAGACCTGCCTCCTGGCTCTGACTGGTTATTTCTAGTTAGCACAAGAAGAAGACCTCAATTTTTTTCACAGATTGTCACTCTCATATTACGATATAGTGACAGTTTCAGCAAATATGTAAAAAAAGTATATATTTTTTAAAAGTTACATACTGCAGCTTTAAAAGGATTAAATAAAAGTAGTCTGTAAGACAAGCTTTTAGTTAAAATTATTGGATTATCAGACTTCCTATATTTCCTATTGCAGGCAATCATCAGCATAACAATGAACTTTTTTGACAAGTAACATAAAAAATTGTGTTCTCTTTAAGTGCAAGCCTGGTGGAGACGCCTCAAAAGACTTCCAATTTTATTTGAAGCACTAGTGTAAAAACCTTGCAACTTTTACCTTCCACTATACAAGTATGCACTTTATGGTGCTAGTCTATCACATCATTTCTCAAAAAAGTAAATTGAGGTTTTTGGTTGTAAGAAGACACAATGTTAAAATGTCCAGGGCTACGAATGCTTTGGCAATACACTGTAACCAAGCATTAGGTTGTAAGTGAATTTTTTAAAGTAATCTTTTTAATTTTAAGTTGCTACTTCAGATTTCAGTTTGGAGCTGAGTATGACTGTGGCACTGACCTACTTCATCTTAATGTTCTGAAGAAGTTTATTAAATGTTTTCTTTTGATGTGTGTTTTTGTCTAGCCAAGAAGCAGGATGGGGGCGTTGCTATGGAGATGCAGCCCTTAAAGAGTGCAGAGGGAGGAGAAGTGGAGGACAGAGAGAAGAAGAAGACCAGTGTCCCAAAGAAAGAGAAGAGCGTGTTGCAGGGAAAGCTCACCAAACTGGCTGTGCAAATTGGCAAAGCAGGTGCACAAATCAGCCTTTAATATGTTTATGTGTGGTTGAATGGAGTGCTTATTAATTCAATTCAGGTTATTGATAAAGTGCTAATTAATAATATGTAAAGGAGCATCAGTACATACAAAAATAAATTCCAACTTCCTTCCACCTCTAATATAATACAGTCAGTTTCATTTATAATCCTGGTAGGTTAAATGTTCACTAGTTAAGGGAGATAAATGCTTTATGAAGCCTTTGGTACAATTTATGGGACGTAAACCAGAGTACATGCAGAATGACGTCTGGCCAGCAGACAGTTTTGTGTTAATTCCTCCCTATCAAGAACTACCTGGTTCTAAACTCAGTTCAGCCTGGTTAAAACTAGTTGATTCATGTTCACATTACAGGGTGACATAAGCTTAGCTCCCCGCCAGTAACAGTGATAGTAAAGACGGGTTAAAGAGCATCTTTAGTGAAATTGTTGAAAGGGAAATGGTGAGATATAATAGTATATATATATGTCGGCTAATGACATATATATATATATATATATATATATATATATATATATATATATATATATATATATATATATATATATATATATATATATATATATATATATGTGTGTGTGTGTGTGTGTGTGTGTGTGTGTGAGTATGTGCGTGCGTGCGTGTGTGTGTGTGTGTGTATTTGCGTTTATCCTTTTCAATGCTCCACAGTTGATATTTAAGTATTGTTAATAAACTTTTCCAATAACATAAATACCTTGTCATATTTTCTAATTTTCTGTCAATTTTGACATTTTTGTACATAAAAACATGGTGGGCTGCCCTTCTACCATCTCCCTTAGCTTGTTTTCTAGGGGGAAGCTTGCACTAACACATTGGCGAATGTATTATCACATTACCTAGCATTACTGTCTCTTGATATGTTGCAAATGGTATTTTAAATTGCCAGATTTCCCAAAACAATTATTCACATATTTCGATGCTTTTATGAACTGAGAAGAGAAGTGAATTTTTGACCCCATTTAAGCTATGTTTGTAGATGCAGCCACGTTTAACCCTCTTAATTACCATCAAGTCGGCACACATGGGATTCTTTTTTTTTTCTTGCCCTTGAAACTATTATTATGCACTGAAAAAGCCATAGCAATACTGATTGACTTCCAAATACTGAATTTTGCTGGAGAAGCGCTTTCACTCATTTCACTTTTTTCAACTCCTCCCCAATAACATGAAAATATATTCACATTGTATTTTATAATTTCTTCCGTATGATGTTCGTCTAGCTCATTAGCCGACAAAGTCTTCGATCATGTAAACTAAACATATCTGCGTTGGGCTTCACACTGGGCTAGGCCTCTTTGCTCCATCCATAAACAAATAAACCAATAACAATTGGGCAGCAAAAATCTGCTCAGTGTAACCCAATAGTTTTAAGGGTCGGAGCTTCAGCATTACATGGAAAGGAAAGTCGAAGCATAATCAAGTTTAAAATGAGGGGAAAGACATAAATGACCAATATAAGTCTGCTGCCACACACATACACACACACACACACACACACACACGCACGCACACACACACACACACACACGCACACACACTAAGGAAAAACACCATGCACACCTTCAGAGAAAATGCTGCAGCTCTTTCTCTGTGAAATATTTAAAGTTTGACCTAAAAAAAGGCTCTAAATCTTTCATTCACCCACAAACAGAGCGTTGATAAAAGAGCTGTTTAAAATGGCATCATTCAGCTCTAAGTCTTAAAAAATAAGGGCTCATGGTCAAACAGCTGCAACCTGGTTCCACAGGAGAGGAGCTTGGTAAATAAAATATATCTGCCTCCTGTTCTAGTTTAGAAACTCAGTAAACTTGCAATCTGATAGCAAAGGGCTACATTAGGGACATACAGAACAATTAGATCTGTGGCGCATGTAATGACTTCATTATTAAGGGCTTTATATTGTATGTTGGTAGGCAAATGCTGGATTCAACAGGGAGCCAAAGAAGACAAACAAAAATTGGACAGAAATAATTTTTTTTTTTCTGTTTAATTCTCATCAGAAGTCTGACTGCAGTATTTTGGATAAGCTGAAGGCTATGGTTATGGTATTACTGTTGCCTTGACTAAGTCAAGTAAAAATTAGGGATTTCAAAAGTTAATGTAATTTTTTTCTCAAGAAAAATAACTGTGCGGCATCAAAACTACTTGGATGAGACAGATCCAAGTAGGAAAAATGACTTCATAACTGAGACTGGGCCTCATTGTTTGGTATTATTATGTTTACAATCTGCTTTTTCTCCATTTGATGTGAACAGCTCTAAGCAGAATGCTTCGTAACTTGCTGTTTATAATTTCACTTCTCTTTTCTCCCTGCAGGTTTGGTGATGTCAGCCATCACTGTCATCATTCTGGTGCTGTACTTTGTCATAAACACATTTGTCGTTAAAGGTTTGTGTGCATGAACCATTTTAGCAGAACAATGCCGAACGCTGGCTACTCTAAGGAGCAAACTTGAAATGAAATTGTTTGGCTAAACATGAACTCCGGTTTGTGTTGCAGGTCATACATGGCTACCAGAGTGCACTCCGATATACGTCCAGTATTTTGTCAAGTTTTTCATAATTGGCGTCACTGTGCTGGTGGTGGCTGTCCCAGAAGGCTTACCTCTTGCTGTCACTATTTCTCTGGCCTATTCTGTGAAGGTATAGCCAACACACCTGGTTCATGTAGTTAGCCTTCACTCCAGCTTTACACTAGTAGGTGCAGACACTATCTGAAGTAGTCAGTGTGATGTTTAAAAATCCTTTCTGGTTTTGTATTGAAAATATCTCTGTGCCTGTTAGTGTTCCAGTTAAACACATTCAGCATAGTTTGTCAAAACATGTTTTAAAGCCATTGAAAAGTCATTCTAGAAGTCTGTTTATGTTTAAAGCAATAAAAAGAAAACCTTCGCCCTATTCTTCATCTTCATCCTGTCCAAAATCACATCTCTCCATGCACTGATGAACAAACCATCTATCATCATTTACTGCCTCCTCCTCATCCACCCCACTGTTTTCCCTTGATATCTCATAACCAGAAAATGATGAAGGACAACAACCTTGTACGGCATCTGGATGCATGTGAAACCATGGGGAATGCCACGGCCATCTGCTCCGACAAGACCGGCACGCTCACCACCAACCGGATGACTGTAGTGCAGACTTACATAGGTGAGGCAGAAGAAAGTGCGTGTTAAAGATTAAAGCTGCATATGCCGGGTTAGACAGGAGAGGACTGCTGTTGCATTTAAACACTTGTTATTTCTAAGCTTATTGGGGGTTTTTTCCCCAAGGGTAGATATTTTTTCTACAAATCTGTGTCCTTTGAGCTAACTTCTTTTTATTTTATTTTTTGCTACACAAATTGCTGTCCATATCTACTGGCAACTCTGGTAAAGATTCATGACCAGTGCTGAAATAACTGGGTTCTTTATCAATCAATCATGTTTATAACCAACAAGGCAGTTCAAAGTGCTTTACATCATGAAAACATAAAAACATCATAAAATACAGTCAACAGTTGTGAAAACCAGTAACAGATATTACATTTTGTGAAGTACCATCATTAAAATCATCAGTACACATAAAATATGCTGATTAACTGATTGTTCAGTTACCAGGAGTCAACCCTAAACCCTAAACAGTTTTTAGTCTTGATTTAATGGGATTGCTTGTTCATGTTTGGTTCTGGTTCTGGGGATGCAGAGCAGAACAGAACAGAACCAGAAGACCTGAGGGCTCTGGAAGGCTGATATAACAGCAGCAGATCTTTAATGCACTGTGGTGCTAAGCCGTTCAGTAATTTATAGACTAACAGTATTTTAAAGATTATTTTCTGAGTTTCACGGAGCCGGTGGAAGGACTTGAGAACTTCCACTAGTTTTAATGTGAGCAACAGCGTTCTGGATCAGCTGTAGCTGTCTGATTGATTTTTTAGGCAGACCTGTGAAGACACTGTTGAGGTAATCAATGCGTCTAAAGAGAAATGCATGGATGAGTTTGTCTAGATCTTGCTGGGACATTAGTCTTTTAATTCTTGAAATGTTCTTCTGGTGATAAAAGACCGTCTTTGTAACCATCTTTATGTGGCTTTGAAGGTTCAGGTCTGAGTTTATTAATACAGACTTCCTGATGGCAGTTTCAGAGAGAGTAGGAGTTTTTAAAGGGACAGAAGCCCAATTTCAAGGCATTAAGTTATGAAGTTAAATTTCTTTTTAGTCATGTTTGATATCTGACACTTTAAAGAAACCAGTTTTGTTAGGGCTTTGTGACAGAATGATGCATTGTTAAGCTGGAAATAACCAAAAGAAGATGGGCACACTGGCTGAAGGAGGAAATGGTCAGCAAAAATATGCAAGTATGCTGGGATGTTCAACCTCTGAACTGCAATGTGAACTCTAGTGTCCCCTACTGTGTACCTTGATGGCATTGAGTGGCTATGACTGGTTTCCATCTGACCATTCTCTTCACACAATTTCTGCTTATTGGATAGTTTATCTCTTTCCCTGACCATACTTTCCAAATAATGGTGGTGTGTGATGTTCTCTGTAGACCAACAGTTTTGTGAAACAGTCAGACATTTATGTCTGGCTCCAAAAACCATGCTAAATTCAAAGTCACTAAATTGGTATTTTTTCCTCCATGTTAACACTTGTTTTTGACTCCAGTAAGTCTTCTTTATCACGTTGATATGCCTCAATGTACGGAGTTTCTGCCTTGTCACTAACTGACTCTATTTATGTTAACAAGCTATTGAAATCATGTCATACAGAGTGGCCCTGGAGTGTCGATGTGGAGGTTATCATTCAAGGTGATGAAAGTGTGTCTATTGTTTCAGGTGATGTGCACCATCGTGTGATTCCAGACCCTGGACTGGTCAATCCTCGGACACTGGATCTGCTAGTCAATGCAATCGCCATTAACAGCGCCTACACCTCCAAGATCTTAGTGAGTAACCCTCAGACAAATACAAACATTTATTCTTTAAAGCAGTATTTGTTTATAATAATAAGATCCTGGAAATAATGTTGTCTTCTTTAAAGGGGACTTATTATATAAAATTCACATTTTGCATCTCTCTAAATTTCCACTTGGGTTTCTACTGCTTCTGAAAACAGCCCAAGTACTTAAAAAACCCCATCCAGTCAGTTATTAGCAATAGGTTATGAGCCATTTCAAAAACCCATGGAAATCAGCAGGCACTGTCCCTCACCTCGCAACCCTAGCGCACGTCGCCTGTCACCTAGCAACTCAAGCAGAGCTCCAACACATTTGGTCAGTTGGTTTTACCACTGTATGCACTGTACAGTGACTGATGGTTAAAGACAAGTGTTGCATTGTTGTCCTATCCATAACCTCTTGCTTCATTATGGTTGGTTGTGTGGGAGCCTCCACTTTTGCTTTTCAAAGTTTGTGTAATTGTTTCATTTTGCAGTCATTTTCACATGCTTCTGACCTACCCTAACCTGTTCAATGAAGCGTAACAGCTTACCTTTAAATCATTTGCTGTTTCACTCATCCTTCCTTCCTCTTCTGTCTCTTCCTCTCTACCTATATCATGCTAATTTGCATCACCTCTATTCTTTAACAGCCACCGGACGTGGAGGGGGGTCTAGCCAAGCAGGTGGGCAACAAAACAGAGTGCGGCCTGCTGGGACTTGTCTTAGACCTTCAGCGGGACTACACCCCTGTAAGAGAGCAGATCCCTGAGGAGAAACTCTACAAGGTAGAAAATCACAAACCAAATTCAGTTTCTAACATTTCCCCTTAGATCACAAGTATGCAAGACACCCGGTAGATGGAATAACATTTGATTGTCTTCTAGATTTTTCTTTTTGCCTGGATGTTTTTACCCCCTCCTTTTTCATTTGCAGGACTTTTAAACACTATTTCAGTTTTAGAATGCACTATAAATTATGGTCCCCTTCATCAGAATGTCTTCAGTTTCCTCACACCATGCAGAATTAAGTCTTGTTTTTGACTCAAACAACTAAAATGAAAATGCACGAAAAACTCTTGAACTAAAACCTGTTGCATGTGAAGAAAAAAGTAGAAAGTAGTTTTTATGTAGTTGTGATCAGGTTTAACCCCAAACTAGTCTCATTTTCAGATGTTTAAAGTATTATGGCTCCATGACATTTGTAAAATCTGTATTGGAGTATTCGGCAATATAGTTGCTGAATGATTATATTGATTATCCCATGTTCTATTCTTTTATTTCCTTCATCACAATGTCACTGTTTGTTACCTTTAGCATCCCAGCCACCAAAATCCCAACTATATAATGAGTGGGATCAACAGCAGGAAACCCTATTCCAACAGGCCTAAATATATTATTGATATGACAAATTTGCATGCCTGGTGCTTGAAATATATTTTATTACGCCCAAGTGGTCTTTTGCAAATGTGACACGTAGATATTGACACATAAAATAATAATTGTAATTTGATACTTTGCCCAGGTTTAGTTGGTGTTAATCTTTATCACTCATCTTTCTCTCTCTCTCTCTTTCTCTCTCTCTCTCTCTGTCTCTTTCTCTCTCTCTAAGGTTTACACTTTCAACTCAGTGCGTAAATCTATGAGTACGGTGATCAAGCTGCCTGATGGTACCTTCCGCCTTTACAGCAAAGGAGCCTCTGAGATCATGTTGAAAAAGTGAGTGGAGCTTTTAATTCAAGAACTTAATTTTTATTACAGCTGTTTTAAAAATTCAGTCTCACTGATATGCTTTCTCATCAATCAAAGATGTCTGAAAGCAGCGAATAAAAGCAGTTTGTGTTGACACTTAGTGAAACGTTTCAGTGAAGCACCAAAGATGTCATTCTTTGTTTTCTCTCTCAGGTGTTCCTACATCCTGGATGCCAACGGAGAACCTCGAAGTTTTCGTCCACGTGACAGAGATGAGATGGTAAAACAGGTGAGGCTAATTCATGGGTGCATATTGAATTAATTTACTCTATAATCAGACGATAGTCCTGCAGATAGAGACGTTGATGAACAGTAAAAGTAAATCTCATGGTAAACCCTAGCTGAGCTTTGATTAAAAGTTGTTCAGTGGGTAAGCAGGTGAGAGGCTCTGCAGTTCATATTAATGATTTCAAAGAAATGCTGACTCAGAATTCCACATTACTGCTGTATTTTAACTAATTTCATTCTTCTTTTTAAATTAAGTTCCTGGAAAGATTAGCAGCTTGATCTTTTCAGCTTAAACTTAGCAACATAGCAAATACAAATTTGGTAGCACATTTCATTATGGCTTGGGGAACTTAATGAGGAATAATAACTTAACAATAAAGATATAAGAATTTGGCTGAGACGAACTAGTCTATTAAATTTGCCTATTAGAAGTTAAAAAAATAAAATCTATTCAAACTATCTGGTCTTATTGGGGAAAAAACATACCTGCTCTTAAACCTGATAGTTGGTTGAGCCACCTCTCCCTGCCAGAGTTTCCCTGACTTGAGTCTAATCTTTGACCAGGCCAAAATCTTTTTTTTTTTTTTTTTTTAGCATTTTTGAGATGAACTTGCTGGTGTTCAGATCATTAATCTGCTGCATTAACCATATGTTCCCTTTCTGAGTTTTCTGGTTGAGATTCATGGTTCCATCAATGACAGTTTTACACCATAAGGTGACCCATTCAAGCTTAGAACAAACCAATGTGTCACAATTTTCTTCAGCTAAATAGAAAAAAAAAAAAAACTGACATAATTATCTTTGGGCCTAAGAGGAATGATGATGTTTTTTTTTTTATGATTAATCACATAAGCTATCATTTAAAAACTAAAGTTTTTATGTACTCTCTTATATAAATCCACATTTAAGTGTGACCAAAAACAGAAAATCTCCCAGGACTTCCTTAAAAAAAAGGTTTTTAATCTCAATGTAACTTTTCTGGTTAAATAAAAACAACCTGTGTAAATAGCACATGTTTAAACTGTGTTAAACATGTACATAATGCTGCTGTTACAGATTTGGATTTGAAGGTTTTTTTTTTTACCATGTGAACAGATTCTTCCTCCTCTCCTGTGTAAATACTGTTTTATGAGGCATATATTATGATTTTGATCCCTAATTTTGACGTTTTATGCTTGAAACATGAGTAAAGGTAGTTTTTATAAGACCAGCCAGTCATTAAAAAGCATTCTAACACAAAGACTGCTGATGAAGTTATAATATCAAGATAAGCTCGCATTTTTTCATGCACATTTACTGTGTAATTAGGATCTGTTAAGTGAGCTGCTTTTGGAACAACATAAAGATAATGTTGCACTGCTGCTGACTCCGTCTGATTTCCTTGATAAAAATTATTTTCCATATTAACAGTTTAAGCCTTCAATTTTAAGTTACTCAAACCTCCACAAGCATGACATGTAAACAAAAATGTGACATCAACTTTGGCAGACTTACATTTTTACAGACTTGAGTGACATTTGAAAATAGCTCTATCAGCTTTACTGTAACACAAACGTTTGCAAACAAGCGCATGTATTTGTGAATTTTCTGAGAGTTTGCAGCCTAAGCGTGGCGTAATTGACTGACAGGCGGACAGATCTAAATTTGGCTCATGATGAGCACAGCTTGTGCCGTGAGAAAAATAACTGCTCCTTCCACGACTCGATTCCAGCTCAGTAGTTGAGTTTGCGTTGTGGCAGCTTCATGTCACCTCGTTTCTGTGTCACGCTGCGCCGTCTGCGGCAGGCCGGGGGTCTTTCCCTTCAGCTGCGTCACATCGGATCCATCATGACTACACCTCAGACCTCATTTCTGCTTTACATATATCGGAATCCAAATGACTGGTGAAGTCAGCACTGTGATTGGTTTTATTAATTGACTGCTAGGTGATTGAACCAATGGCCTGTGAGGGGTTGAGGACCATCTGCATCGCCTACCGTGATCTGCCGCCAAATCCGGAACCAGAATGGGACAACGAGGCGGAAATTGTGACAGAGCTGACCTGCATCACTGTGGTTGGAATAGAGGACCCTGTGCGGCCCGAGGTATGTGGCTTTGAAGGGGTGCTGAAGCTTTGCAGTACATAAACTCTTTTACGCCGTCTGTCTGAAGCATGATTGGCATTTTGTTTCTGTGTAAATAAATTCCTTTGACCTTTTCGAGGTGCCGGAAGCCATCCGGAAGTGTCAGCGCGCGGGCATCACAGTGCGGATGGTAACTGGTGACAACATTAATACAGCGAGGGCCATCGCTGCTAAGTGCGGCATCATACACCCTGGAGACGATTTCATCTGTCTGGAGGGAAAAGAGTTTAACCGGCGAATCAGGAACGAGAAGGGGGAGGCAAGTTTGGGTCTTCGTCAAGTTAAAAGGAACTTCAGTGTTCCGACCGGGATGCATTTCATTCTGTTTAATACAAACGTTTTAAAGCATTACTAGTTTCTTCATGATTTGCTCAGATCAGTCTGATGCTTTCTGATGTTTCAAAGCTCGTTTTTAGCTGTTGTAGATGAATTTTTTTTCCTTTTACTTAAAGTAATTACAGATAGATTGCATTTAAATTAATAGCAACCTGCCAGGGAACTACAGATGAAAATGATCTCTTGTGGCTAAATCTGGCATATTTACAAGGTCATTCTAATGGACTCATGTTTATTAATATACAATGCCCCTTATTAAATAAATTCAAATTCAATTTCTGGTAGATATAAATTGCCAGTATATAGGTTTTATGACTTCTTATAATAATCAAAATTTGCAACGTAAAAAATAGCAGCCAAAGAAAAACAATTTTTGAATTGACTATTGATTGAAATAATTTTGAAATCCTTTAAGAAAGTCTGACAAATATGAAGCTTAATTTAAAAAAAACTAGAAGTGTCTCTTGAGATTTAGTTCTCAGATGCCATGTGGCCATTGAGAATTTTTACATTTAGTTTTGGCCTCTTGTTGCTGAATTTAGCTGATTTTGACACTGTAGTTTACAAAAATATGACATAAGAAGATACCAGAACAACATTCAAAAGCTTTTTCTAGCCTTGGTCCTCTGAGCAGCCTTTAGCCGTTCATATTAGAAGGCAGAGGTGATGTCACACTATGTGGGAGAGGGGTTTTTGTAAAACAGGATTCAAAGATTATTTTAAAACATCCACAGATTGATTGGGAATTGATAACATAAAACATAAACCGAACCAGCATTCTCATATCAGCTGAAAGTCTCACTGAATAAACTCCAAATGTTTCACGTTGAAGAAAACATCTTTAAACAACTTCTGACAAATCAGTGCTTCGTCTTTAATACTTCGAACAAAATAACCTTGAAAATTTCTTAACTTAACTTTGTAATAAGATATACACAAAAGAATGTTCTTGATATCTTTTATGATGACCAGTCAGTCGCCAATCATTGCCGTTCAAGCTGAAAATTGTTCAATTCTGGTCACCAGCAGATTTCTTAGTGTAAAATGTTGTAGAGACCAACCAAATCATGTTTATAACATTTTCCTTGTTATGAACCTGAGGGTGTTGAGTCCACATTTTTTTTTTAAAACTAACAAGGAAGACAAAGTAAATGGTTTCATCGGCATTAGCATCAGTATCGGTCGATGTTAGTCATTTTTTGTCCACATCTGGGTGCTCTGGAAAAGTGATTCTTTTAAAAATAATGTCTATAAAGGCACTTAAATTTACATCTTTTCATTTCTTTTTCTATTGAAAGATTTATAAAAGGTGGCAACACAAAGACAGACTGATTACCGTAAGAAACGGAAATGGAAATAGAGTGAGATATTCACCATAATAAGATTTCTATTGCAGCTTCGTCCTGAAGTGGCTGAATCCACTGAGGTCAGAGCACAGAATAAAAAAAAATCAACATTTATTCAGAATACTTTCATCCAGCCCATTTAGCTGTATAATTTGAATTTAGCAAAAAGCTTAATGAGATAGGTAGCTGATTAGTTCTGTGGCTTTGCTTTTCTAAGGAGTGTGAATTTAAATATACTCCCTAAAACGTAGGTGTAAATCCTAATTATGCCAGCAGTCTGCGGCTGATTGAATGGAAGTGCGGAGCACAGTGTCTCTCTGATCCTGGTTCCTCAATGGAGTCCAGGATTAACAGTGACATCTAGTGAAGCACTGCTGAGTTGGTTCTTCTGTGTTAATCTTCATCACACGCGCTTCCTTTTACAGATTGAACAGGAACGTATAGATAAAATCTGGCCCAAGCTGCGCGTGCTGGCTCGGTCCTCGCCGACAGACAAGCACACGCTGGTTAAAGGTGAGGCTCCGGGGTTTAATCACTGAAGCACGAGTGTGCTTAGACATCACAGGAACATTTTGAGCCTGTTTTGCCCTCCTCTAGGCATCATTGATAGCAGCATCGTGGAACAGAGGCAGGTTGTCGCGGTAACAGGAGACGGGACTAATGACGGACCAGCTTTGAAGAAGGCTGATGTGGGCTTTGCCATGGTAAGCTGATCCGTAATTATTCACCTATAATGTTTATGAGCTGCTAAAGGCCCACTATGCCTCCATTTGTGTTGGTGTATTTACAGCTGAAGCTTTAAGTGGCTCTTTATGTGCTGGGCCAGGCTGATGAGGAATTGGCATTTTGTGGACAGGAAAAATGGCATAGAATTACCACAGCACAATGGCAGTCCTTATATTTTCTTTTAAATTACTAAACTCAAATTATGTGGTTTAATTCTTTCAAACTCAGAAAATTATGTTAAGAGACTTAAGAAACAAGTAAAAGAATTTTATAACTGGCCTTGAAATTTACAAGCAGCCTTTGCAAAGAGGCTAACACCGGACTGATGTTCTCCTGTTGGTTTGTGCTGGTTAAAAATCATGCTGCTGCATTGGAAGTGCTAATCTCTGTTAATAAAATGAGCAGCAATAATCCAACCGGAAGGTTTTGGAAGGATGGTTTACGAATGAAAGATGATGATTTTACCACAGCATTGATGTTATCAAACCTACAAGCATCTATCTTAACAACTAAGTTAGCGACAACACTCTTCAAAATAGAGAGATAAGCTCAAGGTGGAAGACTTTTAGACTGAATAAAATAAAATGTTCATTAAAATAAAATAAAAAAAATTAGGGCCTTCCATGATTTGGTGTCAGCAAAACAATCAAGATGAATCAAGATATTTGGTAAAATGTTGTCTTTGCAGTGTAAAAGACCTCTTTCTCCTTGATTAAGGAGAAAGACATCCACCATCAACCAGATCTCTGAGTGCTGCTGCCCATCAGACTTGAGCTTTTTATGGATAAAAGTTAAAAGTGTAGAGTCTCTCCGTCCTCTACACAGATTGTAAACCAGCTGATTGCTGTCTGAGGAAGACCTCCACATTGACTGAAGTGAACCTTGAGTCATGTCACGTCCCTCTGTCAGCCAAAGGATTTCTGAAATGACTTGTTGGTTAAATTTGGAAGGTGGTTTAGAGGCATCGGTGCTGTCAGTGACTAACAGAGGCAACTGGATTCACAGTTGCGTTGTTCTCTGTTACATGTTTTTATTTTACACAAAAGGCCGAAAAACACATAAGGTCGCGGGTCCTCCCGGCCCGGCCGGTTCTACAGTCAATGCTCTTACTCACGCCAAGTGGCAGCGCTCAGAGGCAGAACAACACGATATCGAGACAGTGGCATTCCAAAGTAATTTGGATGCTTGAACGCTCGCATGAATCATGTCATGAGTCCCGTTCCTCTCACTCCATCTCAATCTCTGCCAGGGTATCGCCGGGACAGACGTGGCTAAAGAGGCGTCCGACATCATCTTGACTGATGACAACTTCAGCAGCATTGTCAAGGCCGTGATGTGGGGACGAAATGTCTACGATAGCATCTCCAAGTTCCTGCAGTTCCAGCTCACGGTCAACGTAGTGGCTGTCATCGTGGCCTTCACCGGGGCATGCATCACTCAGGTGGACACATTTCTTAACACTTATACATGCTGACAAATTTCCACACACATGCAAAGACACACACACGCACACACACACACACACCTAAACATAATGCAGACACATAAATGTCACTTCTGGAAGATTCACTCATCTTATATATGGGTTGACAAGGCAAAGCAGGAAATGCTTTTATTGCATTTTTAAACTACCCTTTGTAAGCAGAGATGTCCTGGCAGAATCACATGTATTCATTTGAAAGGAATGTCAAACTGCACATGGATATATGTGTTAAAAATACATGGAATTTTTTTTCATATAACTATGATTGAAATAAAGTTATTTGACAGGTAAATCATAAATAAACCAGTGAAAACAACTGAATATGTGACAGAAGCAATAAAACAGAGCAACCTGTATGTGGTAGTGTGTCCAGCACAATACAGGATGAGATTTTATCAAGACATTTTAGAGTAAATGTCTCAAACTTTACAAGTGGCGTGTTTAATAAACTGTCATCAGGTCCAGGTTTGTCTAGTCCAGATTTTTACATTTCTACACTCGTCTAATTCGAAGTTGGTTTTAATGCAAAAGGTTGAAAATTCTTTCTGTGTACTTTCACAAATATAACAAAAATGTTTCACAATAATCTTAAACTGTGTTTGAAGGAATTGCTGTTCAGTGCAGAATTATCTGGCTGAGGTTTGATCAGTCTAAGTAGATTTTGAGGGAGTCATTTTTAAAAGTGTTTTCCAGGAAGGAGTTGGGGAGATCCTCAGTGCTCCGTCATCATTCCTTTTTCCATAAAGTTTCCAAAGCAAAGTCAAAGGCCCAATATTTAAAAAAAATAAATAAAAGTATGAATACTCCATTTAATGATTGATTCCTAAACTAGTTAATGATCATTTCAATAATTAATTAATCCAGATTCATTTGATGAATCATTTCAGCCCTACATTAAACATGTGTAGTTGGCCTGTAAACAACGAGTCTAACAGCCACAGGTCCCTGAGGGCCTGTCTCATCTCAGCATGGTTTATGAAACAGGAAAATGTTTCTGCAGGATTCTCCTCTGAAGGCAGTGCAGATGCTTTGGGTGAATTTGATCATGGACACGTTTGCCTCGCTCGCTTTGGCAACCGAGCCCCCGACTGAAGCCCTGTTGCTACGAAAACCCTATGGTCGAAACAACCCGCTCATCTCTCTCACCATGATGAAGAACATCCTCGGCCACGGAGTCTACCAACTGGTCATCATCTTCACTCTGCTGTTTATAGGTACGAATTCAACCAAATGCATTTTTACCAAATTCCTAATCCATTCTAACTATCTAACTATCTATCTAACTATCGAAGCACGTAGCAAATGTAAACCTTCTTGCAGTTCGCAGAAAGTTATCCTGGAAGGACCGGAAGTGACAGTAACTGGCCAAATGGGAGAAACAATTTTCCCGCTCAAGCTAAAGTTGGTCCACGGAAAGACATATTTACGAGTTCAAACATGGACGTTGTTTGTGCAACTGAAAATGTCAAATTACTTTTGTCAAAGAAAGCAACAGAACATAATTCTGCCCTAGTAGAGACACACACACAGTCAGCCAGCCTAGCAGTTGTCTGACTCACCGGATGTCTGCTGTTGGTAATTGGCCTGGTCATGCTTGTTTGAGAATGCTCAAACGAACAGCTACAGGCAACATGGCTGTTTTTATTCGACTTCTCTTCAAGTGAGCATAAAGGTCTTTTTCTGGACGTGTAACTTCAAGGACAATAGATGTCCAAGGACAACAGGAAAATAAAAATGAAAATAAAGAGTTATGTGCTTTACTAGTGCAGCAAACTCTCAGAGGATTCAGAATTTCAAACTGGCCTCTAGAATAGTTTGAATTAAGCAGCTTTTAGAAAACATTGTATTCCAGGTTAGTATTTTTTACAACACAAGGTTAGCCTTTAGCTAAATGCATTTTTCTGCATTGTGTGTGAAAAATTGTTTTTTTTTTACAGTAGATGATCAAATAAATCATGTTTGTAAGATACAGAAAAGAACTATATTTGGCAAAATACAGACAATGGCAGCATAATGTTTCCTCTCATTACCTCTCTTTCACCCACCAGGCGAGCGCATGTTTAACATCGACAGCGGTCGCAACGCGCCGCTCCACTCCCCGCCCTCCGAGCACTACACAATCATCTTCAACACCTTCGTCCTCATGCAGCTTTTCAACGAGATCAACGCTCGCAAGATCCATGGAGAGAGAAATGTCTTTGACGGCATATTCGGCAACCCCATCTTCTGCTCCATTGTTTTGGGGACCTTTGCAGTGCAGGTCATATTAACCCTTTGACACAATGGTCAGAAAAAAAAGATGTTGCAATGCTCTGTTTGTTGTATGGTGTTTTTCTTTTATGTGATATTCAGTTCAGTTTTAATGCAGTTTATTTATATGACCCCAATTCACAACACTTAATGTCTCAAGGCAATATTCCGCTTTCTTTTTTCACTTCCTGAGTCCTTTCTTGTGTCTTTCCTTCCTTCTGCGTCCTTCTTCTACTCCCCTTTCTTTTTGTCCTTTCAACTGTTCTTCCCTTCTTGTGTTGTACATCCAAATTATTTCTTCCTTTCCATCCTTATATCACACCTCCCTTAATTCGTTTCTTGTGAGCCTTCTTCTTTTCTTCCTCGTATCTTTTTTTCTTTGCTGCCATTCTATCACGTGTTCCTCATTACTTCTTTGCATCTTTCCTCTTCCTGGTTTTGGCTATATGTTAAGAAATATTTGTGGAAATATCTGCCAGATAGTCAGTGCTACTGTCTTGCCTTAAAGGGAATCTCAAGGACTGAAAACACTGGATATTTGAGTTTGAATAAGTACAGAATTTTTAAATAACAAATGTTTGTTACAGTATAAAAAAATATTGTAACAACAGTATAAATATTACTTTAGCTGGAGTTGGAATAATTGCCCCGTTTCTGCAATAATTAAAACAGAGGAAAATATTTAAACTTTTCTTCACTTTAAAGTATTACATGCAGCTCAGAGAACAACATTTTGTCTGTTTGTGTTCCTCCACACATAAATCTACCAGAAATCTACAGTGACTAAAACAAGCAAACCAGATGAAGCATTTTGTGTTTCATAATTATTACAGTAATGACCGCTGTGTGCAGCTCTGCTGTGTGTTTCAGTGTGTCAGAGTCATGACATTCTCCTTCCTTGTGCTTCTGCTGCAGATTGTGATCGTGCAGTGGGGAGGGAAGCCCTTCAGCTGTGCCCCTCTCAATGTGGAACAGTGGCTCTGGTGTCTGTTTGTGGGTGTTGGAGAGCTGCTGTGGGGGCAGGTAGGAAGCTTCTCAGCCTGCTGCGTCTTATCCGTCAGCAGCGGTCAGCCTGGGTTTCCCTCGGAGGAGGCCAAGGGAAATATTCATAAACTAATCTTAGAGTCTTCTTGCAAGGAGCCAGACAGATTCAGTCCCAGCGTAATGGCGACTGTGTTACAAAATTTTGTCCGGTTGGTCAACTTGTCTTTTCCTAAGCTCTTTTATAATTTCTCACACATCTTTTAAAAAAATCTAATATAAGAAGAAGACATATGTGCTGCAATAAGACTTACTCTAAGCTGTAATATGAGTCCCTAGTGTTTAAAAAAATGAACTAAAACTTGTACTAAATTATTTTTTTAAAAACATTTCGAAACAATCACACATACATTCAAATTAGTCCTAGTTGTCAAACAGTTCATTAAGTTTAGTTTATTATCAGTTTAAAATGTCAAACTTTTTAAACTACTGAAATCCACCAGAGAATCTAGTGGAGAGGAATGACTCACCTTTGACATGAAGAAACCTCCAGCAGAACCAGAACCTGGCTTCTTTAAAAACTCTGCTATGACTTTATCTGCATCAAATTGTTTTTTCAGTATGTCAAGTGTTGGAGTTTTTTCCTCACCAGTTATAGTGACATAGCATTCTGTGTCAATAGCCATCACAGTAGATCCATCTTACCTGCTTATTGTATCGACAATCTGAGTTAAGTGTCGATATCGTTATATCGACACTTAACTAGCTCGATGGTCTTCCAGCTTACTGCCTCAGGTTGGTTCAGTTGTTTCTTCTGCCTTCATGTTGAATCTTTTAATAAAGTCCCTTATACTTGTGTTCTGAAATGTTCCTTGTAGTTTGCATAGCCTGCATGTGGTGTGGCTTTTGTCCAAGTAATTTTCTCCTTCGTGCAGAGGAAACAGGATCCTGCGTTTATGAACTGTCGGGCTACTGAGTTCCGCCATCTGCATTACTCAAAATTAGGTCATAAATTAACATTAAGATAATTGAGTTTTGACATTTGTTAATTGGGTCAGAATCGGCCATTTCCGCATCTCGGATCATCAAAATAGATTTCATACTTCCCGCCCCTGGCAACACAGCTCTGTGCACAGTTGAGTGCTTGGATGGATCTGGATCTGATCAAGTATCAGCGGAACAGCAAATACAAACAGAGGTTACTTGACTCGTGTGGCTGTGGGAATTTCCTAGTAGAAAGATATGGAAACACTGTTTCCTAGGAGTTTACAGTAAAAGATCTTCTTCTCAGGTGTTGCAGGAACAGATATAATGAAATAAATGAAGGATTTTCCCAAAACATTCAAAAATCATTGGAGAAATACATTCAGATTCAGGCATGAATATTACAGTCATTATTCATAAACTGTATTTTGTAGTTATTTAAAACAGTGACACAAATGATCTTTTCTGTTGGTCTCTCAAATTTGGAGATGCAAAGCACTTTAGTCAGTGTCAGCTATTAGAAAAAAAACTTTTCCCGCACATTGATATTTTTGATCTTCTCTTTGATAAACTTCACCATTTGAACCCAAGAACAGAAGACCTCTGGTATCTGTGATTAGATTCCACAACTGCACTTGATTAACTAAAACCTGCTTACACTTGAGATTGCCACAAAAAATACTTCTATTTCATTGGTTCAAACACCAAATATACCTTAATATGCATTCATACATGCAACGGAAACTGTTTTAGCCCAGAAGCTAACATTCACGGTCTTCCTTATTTACACTCCAAGCTGTTCTGCAAGCGCTAGATAGTTTTACTTCCCAATCTGTATTTGTTTGTGATTATTTTTGACAGGAATAGAGCCAAGAATTGGCCATTTTTTCACATTTAATTTGGAGGTTGCTCCACACAAAAATCCGCAAATAGTTGAATATACAAATACTGAACCTTGAATATTTATTCTGAAATTGGCAGGACCATAATCCGGTTTTATCTAAAACTGCTTTGTTTCTCCTTGATAATCACTGAACTGATTGTCTTAATACCAACAAATGTGTTTCCCAGGTGATTGCCACCGTGCCAACAGAGCGGCTGCCATGTCTGAAAGAGGCTGGGCTTGGCCTGGAGCCTGGGGAGGAAGAAGGAGAGGAGCTAGCAGAGGATGAGGAGGAGATTGACTGTGCTGAGCGAGAGCTGCGTCGCGGACAGATCCTGTGGTTCAGAGGCCTCAACCGTATCCAGACTCAGGTACCACATGACCGAGCCTCCAGTTCAAACCGTAACCATTATTTTGTCACAGGAGCACACACGGACACCCAGACATTTCAACGTGAACCTTCACTCGGTCATGACACGTGTGCAGTTTGTTTGAGGAGATTTACCGAAAAAGGAAGTCCACGCCTAAGCAATTTTATTGTGCATGATGTTTGCACTGTTTTCATCAAGTGGTTAATAAATGAATGCAAATCATTCAGCACTATTTGTGTAATGTAGCACAAGCCCAAATAAACTGCCAGTATCATGATCTTCTCATGCTAACGGAGCAGACTTTTGTAAAGAGATAAAGAACTCCTTAGAACCTCGCTTTGTTTTTGAGCAATTTTAGAAAACTTTATGGTCTTTATCTGACTTGTTCTTACTCTTCAAAAGTCAGTCTATCTCATCCATTCTCTGCTGTTCTTCTGTATTGTGCCAAACATAATAATTTCTTTTTTCTCTGACACAGCTGACATTTCTGTTCTACCTAAATCCTCTCGAAATGGCTTTCTCTATCTTGGAAGTGGGACCATAGAAGCGCATGGTCACCATGAGGGGGATAAATGCTGTGGCTGTTTATCTGTGTTCCTGTGCGTGTGTGTGTGTGTGTGAGGAGGGTGGGGGGGATAGTGTTGGGTGTGTGCATGTGTGTGTGTGGAAAGGATAATTATTAGTCTCCAAGGTGCTTGAGTTTTTTATATAATGAACTCACTGTGAAGATGAATATTTACCTGCATGAACACGAGCTCTTCTCAGAGCTTCTTAAGTGCCTCCCTTATATGTGCTCAGTCTTCAATGAGATTGTTTGGTCTGAACACAGAAGTATGCAAATATACCGCCTTGACCCAAGTCTTTGATATTTTCCACTTGAGCAGCCAGATTTTCTTGTAATCTTGTAAAGAGGTCTCAATAGTTCTTCAGACATGGGTAGGTCTGCCCTTGGCCCGCATCTTTTAAAAGAGCATAAATGCAGCATAAATATATCTTTGGCGCACTATTTCAAGATGTATTTTAAATATGAGAGAACATATTTGAGATAACATATTTCTTCACCCTGGGTGGAGATTTTTTTGCAGAAAAAAAGTTTTGAATCAGTGCGAAAAATAATTTTCTCTCAGAGGCCACATTGGCTTTGCCTGTCATCTGCGTGTAGATGAATAAAAGCTCTTATTGCTCAGCTTTTTTCCCAGCCAACAGTTTTTCCACAATCCTTTACCTTTTCAGTTTCGGTTTGTTCTTTATTGCAACTATGAATAAAACTGTTTGATCAAGCTAAGGATATTTTTTCTTAGATGTTTGACACCCTGCGACAGACTGGCGACCTGTCCAGGGTGTACCCTGCCTCTCGCCCGAAACGTTGGCTGGAGATGGGCACCAGCACCCCTCCCGACCCCACTGAGGGAAAAAAGGGTGCAAGAAAATGGATGGATGGATGTTTGACACCAAATAAGTTACCTCACTTCAGGAAAAAAAAATATCAAGAAGCAGGAAAGAAATATATATATCAAGACCTGGTTGAAGACCTGGCAGAAGAATCATTGTCTTTTGATTATCTATGATGTGCTTTCTGCTAACCATGTTTGAGCTGAAATCCTGTTTTCTGTGGAATTATTCAAAGATTCAACAAGAAAAAGTTGGATAATTGACAGGCTGCTTGAAACAGAATGTTTAAAGTCCAACATTAAACATATTCTTATATCCATAAAAAGTCTTATTAAAAGTAAGGTCTTAAAATGTCTTAAATTTAAGTAAGTTGACTTTTACTCTTGTATATTATTTTATTTTTATCTTGCGAGTCTTTTCTCTCAGGAAAATTCTGAGACACACTTAGACATCTTAATTGCGTTCTGTGAGTTGAGACAGTTGAGGCTATCGCTAACATCCTGCTAACATACCCTTGCTAGCTGGTTAGCTAGGGTTTTCAGACTATCATGGATAAGTGCAACTATATCACCAGAAGGTTGGATGAAGTTTGTATGTTTCTGTGGAGATTTAGCTCTTCAATACCATTCATAGTGATCTTAAATGGTCTTAAAGTTGGTGAAACCTGCAGAAGCCCTGTCTCATGTGTAAAAACATTAGAAGTCATTTTATTCTTATTTGGTAAGAGACTGAGCTGAAAATTAATGAATAAAAAAAAAGATTTCAAATAATTTTTTTTTTTTTTAAATCTTCTGAAAACTTGGAGAACTATTGATGAAGACCGCTTTTGAAGATTTGAAGAAAGTGCAGCTGCTCGGCAGGAAAATGTAATCAAACAAGAGATGACCCAAGACTTTTGCACAGCAGTATTTCTTAGTGAGGTTAGGGAAAAAAACCAAGGCCCCAGAAAACATTTCCCTATTCACGAACACACTCGCAGGCCGGCCCCTCCTGCCCTCACCGAGTGATGCTGCTGTTTTGTCTCTGTCCTGCAGATGGAGGTAGTGAGCACATTCAAGCGAAGCGGTTCGTTTCAGGGAGCGGTGAGACGGCGCTCCTCCGTGCTCAGTCAGCTCCACGACGTAAACACTATCTCTACCCCCTCTCACGTAGCTCTCTCCACCGCAACAGCCAATACCAGCCCAGCCCCTGGGAGTGAGTTCGCCGAAAGCATGTACACACATCTCCCACACACACGTACTTGCACACACTCATCCACAGACACAAACACATGTAAACACACTGCTGCACGGCACGTGGACTGCGGTATTTTTACTCTCTCTGGTTGTGTCCCCTCCGGCTCGCCCGCTGCTCGTGTGTGTGCAATGTCTCCTCCTGTTTTTTGGTTTTTCCTTCTTACTCTCCTGTTGGAACAGCACCCAGTCCCGACCGGCTGTGTGGTTCTGGTCTGATCTGGACTGGTCCAATCCCAGTGTGGCTCTCAGGCCAGAGTTTGTTTTGTCGTTGAGTGTTGGTTTGTGCAGGAGGCCGCTGACCGCTCGCTCTCTGCCTCTCTCTGTATGAGGCGTCCCGTGACACGATCTTCAAACACAGATTGGGACTGATCATTGATAAAAAGAAGACGATTGATTTTCAGATGTCACCGGCGTCCTGAAGTTCAGGGAGTGAGCAGCAGCTCCTCCTGCACCACCTATTCTTCTGTTTGCATTTGAGGTCAAGCGTAGTTCTTTTGGTTTTGTTTACTCCTAACATCTCTAACAAGTGGTGTCATTTCTTTACTCTTAAAAAAATAAGACAATATACTGTAACAATCATGTGATGACATTTTAATAATGGTACATTATATCTCACTGCATTCAATTCATATTCATCACCAAATGGCTTCCATAAGGCTTGTGTTAAGCTGTAAACCTTCGAGTATAAAAGCCCATGCCTCGCTGCTGTTTCTAAGAGTAAACGTAAGGAGCACTTCCCTCTTCCTCTCTCACTCTTGCCTCCTCTCTCCTTCCTCTGCTGCTGTCTTTTGTTTGGTTCTGCAATGTTGTCAACTGGTTAATTATGTAACAGTATTTCCAGCTCTGACGTCACACGTTTGGGTCCCCCGCGCCCCCCAAACCCTGCCCCGACGTCTTCAGAAAGTCCCGACTTCTTCCTCTCTGTCCCAACCTTGTTTTTGTTTTTTTGTTTTTGTTTGTCTTTTTCACACTCCCTCTCTTTCTCACCATCACAGCTCTCTTTCTTCTTTGTTCTCTATCCATGAAACGATACAGGTTCCCAGTTTGCGGAAAAGCACTCCTCGAAATGTCTTCTGACTGTTCGCTGTTCTGTTGTAGAGCTATTTAGATTGTAACGGATCTAAATGCAGGCTCTTATGTGTAGCATACTGATAAGATTTATTTAGTCCACTTTCCTTCCTTTTTCCATCCTGTTTTCCCCCCGTTTTTTTATCTCACCTCGTCCTTTTTGTCATCCTCCCTTGTTCTTAATAATATAGCTACCACACCTCATCTTTTTTTTCTCTTAATTTTTATTTATTTATTTTTTGAATGTCAGTTCTGCGTGCGTCTGTTTGGAAGCGTGCTAAGATGTGCGTGCATCTGCAGACATGTCGGCAAGCCGCAGCTTGACCCTTAGGGCAGTTACCTTAATAGTGCTTGTATGCCTGTGAATAAGTGTGTGCATGCATGTGTGCTGTCTCTTCATTTGGTTGTCTTCATCTGCCTTCTCAGTTGCTTATCTTTACCTTCCTTGCTCCTCTCCGTCACATCCTCCTCCCTCCCCACCTCATTCTACCCCACGCTGACCCTCCGCCACCCATACCCCTCCTCCCTTCATCACCTGGTAGAAATAGAAAGGCCCGGGTCGATTGTTGTCATCCTGCACAGTCATGAGGACACACCTGGGCTTCATGTTGAGATTAAACATCCTTCACTTCAGCTCTTTGTAATATCATAAACAACAAATGTGTTCAGATCTGCAAAAATTGGCTGCCAAATGACAGAAAATACAATAAACGCTGAAGTAGGGATGTTCAGTCAAAGCGTGGAGCTTAGCCTCAGGTCGGGCCTCTGCTAGCTCATTGCTTGCTGTTTTAATTCTTTGAGTGTATTTTTAAAAGGCTTGGTTCTGATTGTTTTACTCAGTTCTGGACTGCGACATAGTTTGCAGCCTCCGTGTTGTGGTTCAGTTCCGGACTCAGACAAACAAACAAGGAGGTTAACGTGAAGGAGCAAGCACTAAGTTTGTGCGTGTGCGTTTTACAGGTTTAGTTCTCTCTGAATCATGTTGCCAAGCAGCCCGGCGGGCGAGATTGTTTATAGTGGTCTGAACTCTCAGAAAGGGAGGCTAGCTGTAGTTCTATGTATGTTTATCAGTCTCAATTATCTTTAAAAGATATCTTCAGTTGAAATTGTGATAATTTGCTACGATCAACAAATCCCTTTTCAAAGAGCGGGGCTGGTGGGAAAGGAGTTCCTGCTGGTGACGAGCGTCGTGCTGCTTGTGCAGCCCTCTTGTTTTATTCATTGCTGGATAGAAAACTCTTATCCGAACGGCAAGTCTGTAGCCATGCGGCAGCTCTGAGATATTCTGATTCATGCTTAATGCTCAAGTCAGCATGCAAACACGCTTACAGCGCCTAGAGCCTCACGTTTACAACTAAAGCTGTTTGTCAAGTGCTGCTTTAATTAACACGGCCAATAAAAATCCTGCTGAAAATCAGAGAAACAGCATTTGTCATGAAAGTATTTGATCTTATTTTAAAGAGTTTTCACCAAATATTGGATCTTACAGTTATTTAGGTTATTTAATCATTTCAATTCAAATAACGCACCTGTTCAACTGTCTGTTAGCATGAAGAGCAAATCAGCCAATCACATGGCAACAGCTCAATGCATGTAGGCATCTTAATATTAAACATCAGAATATTTTGAATACAAGAAAAGTTTCTATCTGATAGTTTCATCCTTTGTGACCCAGATCTGTATGGAGGAAGTAGAAAGCAGAGCATTGGTATCCTACAACCAAACCACATCGAGGCTATGAGTTAGTCAGAAAGAGTCTGCTTTCATATTAACTAAACTGCTGTATCCTCATTTGTAAGTAGCTTTGGATAAAGGTGTCTCGCAAATGCTTAAACATGTGGATAAAACCTGGGTCAAAATCCAAGCCAAAGAAATGGAAACCTTGACTGACCTCAGTGGAGAATAATTCAGGTTTACGATGGAGGATGTCAGAGACAACCAGCTACTATTTGTCTGATGAACATCAAGAAGGATGGAAGCCTCATCACCACACGGGTTTATAGAAAACTCACGCACACAGATCAGTACTGACTTTTTGAATGTTACCTCCCTCTGACACAGTAGCTGTCAGCCATCAGAACTGCATTCTGCATCGACTCTGCATCGTCTCTACAGGACAAAAAGAACAAGACATAAACATAGACAGAGTTTATGGTCATTTAATTATAGATCTAAAAATGTACAATTTATTGAAAGAAATTTTGTTGCAAAGCTCCAATAATAATAAAATAAGTAATAATCAAAGTATCAATATAAATATATACAGTAAAAGATTAAGTTAGTGGAAGTTTAGTAGTCTTACGACACAAGGGATGAAGCTGTTGTGGAATCTGGTTGTTCTGCATTTAAAGCTGCTAAAACTTTTCCCAGAGGCAGCAGGAAGAACACAAACAAATGAAGAAAGTACTTCCGGCCCTCTGTTTACCCAAACAGGTCTGATTTGGTAACCAGTGTCTCGGTACTGGTTCAGTCCATAGATAAAACACCCAAATCTTTCAGCTCAGCAGTGTGGTGTATGGAGTCCAATGCTCAGGATTGTTCAGAACTCCACACTGGAGAGACTAAACAGCAACTACACAAATAGATTGTCCAACACAGAGGAGTGAACTCATTGGCTCAGAAATCACCAGTGCAGGTACATCTCAGGGTCAAAGGTCACTGTGTTTAAGATGGTAATGTAAACATTTTGGACATGGAACACAGGCGGTTTGACAGACGTGTTGAGGATTTGAACATTGAACAAAAACGAATAAATACTAAACTGAAGATGCGGCTTCTGGTTTCATTTAACCAATGCAGCAGTTCATATAGAATCAACCCACATGGCACCGCTTGGGACATGTTTGAATCGTCAAGTGACAACAAACCAAACACTAAACTAAATTTAAGGTATGACCAAATGTGACCTTTATGGTCCCATTTTGACCTTCATGATCCTATTTGTGGGATTGTTCTGATTAAAACTTACAAGTCTCTTGCTTCCAATCTTTGCTCAGAACTGAAAAGTTTTTTTTATATACATTGTTGCTAGTGTTGCTTCTAAGCTGGCAACCATCCTAGGACGTTAGCCCAGCGGCTCTGTCTCTGAGTAGGTGCTTACTGGTTGGATCTGGGTTCACAGAGCCAATCACAATGACAACAGGAAAAAGGCTGAAAAAATAAGCAGATAAAATCTGAATTGATTTATAATATCACAGGTACAACATATTTTACACTTTCGATTTATATTCAACTCAGTTTTTATTCTACAGTTGTCAGCTGTTGCTAACACAAGAAAATAAATTCAGCCTCGCTGTCTCTGTGAGCTGATTTTAATTCTCTTTAAACAGATGATGTTTGAGTCCAGCTAAAGAAACTGTAAAGGCCAAGTTCATTTTCTGCCATCCTTAATACTGCCGCAGTATTAAGTGGTTTGGCGAGTGTGATGCACTCTGTATCCCTGCACTATAATTAGTAATGAATAAATGGTGGGGAATGTTTTATGACTTAGGTTTTTGGCACAGGAAACATTAGCTTATCTTCAGCTCCTCACAGGAACAGGTAGAGTGCTGAGTTCAATATTTTATTTGAGACAGTCAAACTTGAAGGAGGTGCACAACTTTTCATGAATAAATTTATGTTAGCTTTCATGCTGTTATGGAAGCTAAACATTCAGAACAACACTTTCAAAAATATTAATTAATGTATTGATAAAGAGTTTGATACTTTGTTTGCAGTCACCCTCTTTAGTGATCCCCTACAAAATTGGTTGTGCAAACTCTAAAATTAGTTCCAGCTAATGCTAAGGCTAAGGTTAAAGCTCTTCATCAACATGGTATTTAACGGAAGCTAATGTTAAAGCGCAAAAGTCAACCAAGTTGTGTCAAGGTCAAATTTATTATTGTGCTTCAGGAAGGGATTCTATAGAACAGATCTCTTTCACTCACTGTTTCAGATTTATGGTTTCACCAAACGAGTTGTTTGAAAAGATTCGCCTGTGGTGAGGGTTTGTTTTATGTCCAGCTCTCACAGGTCAGCAGTTATCTGGTGGTTCTAGAGAAATGTTTTCCTGAATCTTGTTGCTTTCTGTCGTCTCAATTCCTTTGCTTCATTCCAAACTTTGCTAAGTTTATTTCCGGCACCAGGATCTCTACTAGTTAAAAACCCTTATATATTGTAAACTAAGTATACCATAAGTAAAGGTTTACTGTAGACTAATCATTTACCAATTTTTTTTATTGCTTTTTGGAAAAGATAAGGAACCAAATACATATAGGTGATGTAACTAAGAAGCATTTAATACAATAAATGTCCGTTGTGTATCCTGCCTCTTGCTCAATGACAACTGGAGAGAGACACCAGCTCCCCCAACCCTGACAGGACAAACAGATATGGACAGGAGATGGATGGATGGATGGATGGATGGATGGATGGATGGATGGATGGATGGATGGATGGATGGATGGATGGATGGATGGATGGATGGATGGATGGATGGATGGATGGATGGATGGATGGATGGATGGATGGATGGATGGATGGATGGATGGATGGATGGATGGATGGATAAAATGAAAAGGTAAAGTACAGTAATAGACATGCAACAGGGAAATCATGAGCATCTGACAAGAAGCGTCAGCTAATCTGTAAGGAGATCTGCTGATGGCAGTAAATGACATTATGTACCGTAGAGGAAATCATCAGCCAGCAGGATCCAGGTGCAAAGCAGGTCAGAAACTAAACCAACAATAATCGAAATAAACACAAGGGAAAAACCAGCAAGACCAGAGAAGAGGAAACTCAAAAAAAACTATTTACATTTGATTTCTGTTAAATCATATTTCATACACATTACTTTTTAACAATAAAACATGTGGCTATGAAATCCCTAGCTTTGTGGTCTTTGTGGTTCTCTTGATGTCAGTCAGTAGAGGAAGAGGTCAGTGACGTTTGATGAAGATATTGACGTTTAATGCAGGTAGTCGTACAAGGTCGACCGTTTCATGTCTTCATCTGTTAGAGTTTTGTGGCGATCTTTTTGAATTTTTGGAACTGATCATTTCAGGCTGCAGGATGTAGATTGTTTTTGGACAGGAGAGTCGGTGAATGAGTTTGATGTCCAGATCTGAACTGGTGTCCGTCTTCAGCTGGGGGGAGGATGAGGAGAGTCAGCGGGGGTGTTTCAGTGGATGGCGGCTCAGTCGTTGCATCCTGAAGCGAGGCGAATCTGTGGGGGAACTTACTCCATCAACCCGTCATCTACCTCAAAACTTCTCCCTGTGTTTGTGTTGCAGTTGTTTTGCAGCCTCTCATGTTGCAGAGCCTGTTTCCTCCTCGATCTTTGACCATCGTTGTTTTTCCATCAAGCGCTGCTGAAAGAGACAACAGGGAGAGAGAAAGAGAGAGAGAAAGAGAGAGAGAGAGAAAAGAAACAGATGTGTGAGAAAAATACGTAACCCAGCTGTGCCCTGACCTTCTGACCTCTCCGGTCACATTGTGGGCGTCATATACTCGAACGTTTACTCTTTCCATGAAGGCAAAATGAAAACACGCGAGCGCTGAAGAAGTGAGGCAGTAACATTCGGAACCCTCGTCAGTCTGCATGAGGTGTTTCTCTACCGTCTGAAAGGCTCTTTGGAAAAACAGATAAGCACTGAACCTACTGCTTGACCGTCTGTTTGTCTGTCTGTCTGTCTGTACACATGACCCAGAGTCATATATAGAGACATCAACTGCAGCACTGATCTCCATTGAGCTGTCTGACCATCCACTTCTCATAATCACACGTTTGGACTCCAGTCAGTGTTGCGGTCAACGTAAAGCTTCATTATTTCGAGCTCATTTGGCCAAACTGTCTCTATGTAGGGTTCTGCCTGTCTGTCTGTATATCTGCACTGACCTGTGTTGATTTCTTTTGAGCTCATGCTGCTTCTTCTCCTCTGTTTGGGTTTGAGGGATGGTTGCATGGACCAACTGCCATGGCAAAGGAACATGCTCCTGCACGCAGCCACCATAAACTGCATAACATACTTTAAAGTATACTCATGAAACTCGCTCTGATGTGTGTGTGTTGTGTGTGTGTGCGTGCGTGCGTGTGTGTGTGCGTGTGGGTGTGTGTGTGTGTGTAGGAGAGTGGAAGAGAGCATTCGTGACACGGCTCTGATTCAGCATGACCTGACTGCCTCTCTGTATGTGACAGGGCTGACGCCCGAGCTGCACTCCGGCCTTTGAACCAATCACCTTCTGTTTTTAGTGATCTAGCGAATCACACACTCCTCTAACCCGCTGATTGTCTGTGATGGTCACTCTTCTGTTTTGCAGTATATTTTTAAAAAAAATTTTATTGTCCTGCAGCAACCTTATCATCAGCATCATCATCGTCATTTAAGTCACTCTGCTCTCCTCTGGTTCTCGACGCTTGCATGGCTGCACAACAGCTTGCACATGTGCATGCGTGCGTGCGGGCAAGGAAAGATGCTGACTGCCTAACTGACTGACTCACTGTTTGGCTCTCCATGTGTTGTGTGTGTTTGAACCAACTCTCTTTAACAAACAGCCTAAATGACAGACAACTGTGTGATGCATGCAGACATCAGCCACCGAGCTTTACAATCCGGAGACGTCTTCAGCTTCTGGTTACTCACTTCTGCTGCATGCTTCTTTCTGTGTTCTCTCCATGTTTGTGTGTGTGCGTGTGCGTGTGTGTGTTAATTGCCATAGGTTCTTGCTAGCTTTGTTTTTGTTTTTTGTTTTTACTCTACATGAAACTAACACACTGACCATCCTGCTTTTCTCCATTTGTGCCTAACAACCATCTCTTTGTGCATGCATCTGATGCAGTGGTGTGACTGTATTACCACCCCAACACACACACACACACATGCACACGCACTCACACACATTATCCATGGGTGTATGATGCTTCTGTGGTTTTTGTGGTTGTGGCAACTGAGTCGTTTTGTCTTTTCATGTCTGATTGATGTGTGAGAACTGACAAACCTGTCATCATCCAACTAATTTTAAAATACATTTGTTTATTTATCCATTTTGTTTTTGGCACTTTTGGGACACGTGATCAGGTGGATGTTGTGCTGGTGTTGAGCAACATATCTCTGCTGTCAAGGTCAAAGTTATTAACATGCACATTTTGAGACATGCCCATTTAGGCAATTAATAAACCCATGAAGTTTCTTTATGTAAACAGAATCATGATGATTTTATTCCCACTTATTTACACTGCAGTGGCTTTATATGGACACTAAAAACCTCTCACTGCAATTCAAGTTTAGTTTCTGTGTGTTTCTTAAAACATATGTTTTCCAATCATAAGACTACTCACAAAAATGAAAAATGGAGACACAAAAATGTCTTTATTTATCAGCATATATGTTTTGTGGAATGTATATAAAGTTCCAAACCTCAATTGAAAATTATTGGGAGCAAGCTACATCATAAAGACTGAAAACAAAAGGAAACACCCTAGAAATAAAATAAATGCAACTAAGAAATACTGGAAAATAAAATTAAAAAAATGTGTATTGTGAACTTAAACAATACACAAAATGGAAACTGACTTTTGTGACTGACTTTTATTTAGCTTAGTATTAATATATCAGCTATAATGAAGGAGAGGTTTACATAACCCCGACCCCAAAACCCCAGCATTAGCTCGAGGTCCCGTTGATACATTAACATTAGAAATAAGTAGTAATAAAGAAAGAAAGAAGGAAAGAAAACAAGAATAGCATTATTTTCCTTCTAAACTTTCATTAGCATTAGCACTAACTGTAAGATGCTCAGCTCCATTCTTCTGTGCACCAGCTACTGGTTTTCAATAATCGTAATGTTGCTTTTGGAATATAATGACATAAGTGGAGAAAAAGCCAGCTTCTTGTTCACTGCCAGGTCAGAACTTATAATAAGGTGCAACAAAGAAAATGAAACTTGTTGATGCTTACAGATGAAAAGAAGAATCTTTATTTTGGTAAATAAAAAATATGGTTGATTTATAACTTAATGTGAATAGCATTGGTCATATATTAGAATAAGATTTACCTAATAGATTTCAAGTATTAGATGTTGAAAACCTAGTCATATGAAATAAAGAATGTTAAAATGTAGCTTCCTTTTATTTACCATATGATTATTTTGGAGACAGTTTCATTTTCTGAGTTTATTAGTACGACTATTGAAGCACACCACTGACTGTGACACATCTGTTGATGAGTTGACTTTAAATATAGTCATTGTAAATATGTATTTATTAGTCTGTCAGGATTCACTGCTTTCATAGATAAGTCCAGCTGGGGAAAAGCATTTTTAACTTCAGTTAAAAATGCAATATTTAATGTTGAACAAAACTAGAAACAATGGCCTCTTCCTTCCTCTTCTAAGGTGCCAACATTTTAAATTGAATATTGACTCAAACATGCTATATGTAAATATGACTGCAACACTTCAATGACATGGATTCATTAAAAAAAGGCAAATTCCTAAAAGATATTCAACGTGTTCCACAAACTCTTGTGAGGCTATTTTAAAATCAGAAGAAATAAGAAAGACTATTCTGAGCAATGCTAAACTTTATCCACCTGGTCCTGAGTTTCCATCCGTCAGTCTGTCACTTTCTGTCCTCTGGAGGATACAAGTCTGTCTCTGGGTCTTCCCCTGCCTCCTTCCTCCACTTCTTATCTCTGACTTTGTCCTTCTTTTTTCTTCTCTTGTGGTCTCTCCTTTCATCTTCCTTCGCCTCGGCAGATGCGAGTGGTGAAAGCATTCCGTAGCTCGCTGTACGAGGGCCGGGAGAAACCAGAATCCCGCAACTCCATCCACAACTTCATGGCCCACCCAGAGTTCCTCATCAACGACCTCATCCACAACATCCCGCTGATCGACGACACTGACGTGGACGACGAATCAGAGCTCAGCAGATACCAGCACCTGCACCCGGCCCTCCGCAAGCCGCCGCCCCCCCCGGCCCAGCCCCCAGCCCGCACCAGGCCGACCCGGCCCTATCGCCAGTACAGCCTTCCAGTGACCCCGTGTAACCGCAACAACAACAACAACAGCAGCAGCAGCAGCTCCACGGTCAGCAACAAGAACAACATCAAAGTTTCCCCTGACAACCAGAGCCACCATCACAAACATCACCACAGCCATCACGGCAGACCCAGGCCCGTGAAGGCCCCCGCCCCCCACCCAGCACATCTCTTCTGCGTGGAGACGTCCTTATAACTGGGAGGAAGGGAATCCCAAAATCCACTAAGATGAGGGGAGAGACGAAAGGGTTGAGCATGAGAGAGGGCTGAGAACACAGTGACATTTTCATCCAGTCTCCCTCAAAACAAGCTCACAGAAAAGAGGACGGGCGGAGGGGTGGGGGGTGGGGAACGGCTGGAGACTTCTGCTTGCGGCTCTCTGAGAACAACTTTTCCTCCCTTTTCCTCTATCCGGCTCTCAGTTTGATTTTCCACCTCGATCCCACTGGGTCCCACCCAGCCTCGCCACACTCACCGTGTCGTCCTGAGCAACGGTTCGGACGGGGAGGGAAGGCGGTCGTGTTGCTGGGGCATTGGGGTTGGGAGGGCAGGTGGGACACCCACAAAAAAACCCATAAAAGCTTCTACACAACCGGTCATGTGACTTCGGGGCTGACTCACTCTGATTCTAACAGTGTTCATTCTTAGTGTCGTTGCCACCTACTTACCCACCCACACCTCTCTGGATACAGCCACTCTAAGGTCACTGCTCTGCTTGCGATATATGTGAAGCGCTTTGTTGAAGCTTTACCTAGACCTCAGTCACTTCCATCTCGCCTGCATTTATTTCCCCCTCCCCCATGCTGGTGTTCATTTGTTTCCTTACTTAACAGATTTCGTTCGCCCCTCTGTTTTTCAGTCTGTGTGTGTGTGTGTCGTCTTTTCTCTACTTATGAAAAAAACCTGACAAGAACAGAAATTGCAAAGAAAAAAGCTATTTATTTAAATCTATAAGTAAACTGACCGGATGCAGAACTAGGTGGGGGCATCACATATGTATACAATGTGTGAACATGTGATTTCAATGTTTGGGAAGCAGGTTCGGTCACCCCATAACCCCCACCCCAACACTGAAGTGTTCATGTTCGTCACATGACCTGCTCTCCATCATGATCGGGATTTCTCCATGACTCATAAATCCTACGGGATCTCCTCCCATGTCCACATATCTCTGTTCTGTCCCATGATCTTCTCTCTTGCTGTTCCTCCTTTGCTCATTTCGTGTCGTCCCTCTCGCTACTTTTGCGATGGAAATATGTAAGAGGGCTTTTTTCCTTTTTGAGGAAAAAGCTGATCGCTAGTGAAGCATTAACCCTTTAAAACGCCATTAAACATGCACGATGCACAGGCGACGTCCCTTTAAGACTCACTTGTACCTACTTCGCTCCCGCTCTGACACGTTGTTTAATTTGATCTGTCGGATCTCCGATCCAGTTGTTTTCCACAGGAGGGAAGTAAAAGTTCTCCCTCAGCTTCTGGAGCAAATCTAAAGTCAGTTACCAGTTTTATCTTCAGGCTCAAAGTTCGTTGGGTTCAATCAGATCCAACCAGTGAGAGCTTGTGTGTCAGAATGTTAAGTTCTGTTAAGTTGTAAACTCTTGAAAAGAAAAGTCACATTTAGACCCTGTCCACACAGAGACGGTTTTAGTTGAATCTCCATCATTTTCTGCAGCTCTGGAACCAGTTGTGTGGACGAGGGGCACAGGTACTTTCTCTTTTTAAAGTCTGAAATAACCTACCTGCTGTCTGTCAACCACTTTGAAAAGCTTTTGTCATCCCTTTCTCTCTTTTCAGTTTTTTGCTGCAGAGAGCTTTCTTTTCAGGGAAAACATCAAAATGTTTTCCCTGTCATCAGACAATACTATTCGCACCCCTGGGCTTTCTCCTCTAGGAATAACTTTTCTGCCTTTATATTGGCGCCCCTTCTGACACAGCACCCCTTTGCCTCTATAGTGCACACCCACTTTTTGCACCATTGGTGTGGATACACTTTTTTTTAATCTTACAAAAATATGCAGCGCTCGTCTCTGTGCGTACAGGGTGCTTCTGCTATAAATACAGATATTACAGAGGATACCAAGAAGCCCGGCACATTCTTCACACACTTTACTCTCTAAGCTGATGCTGGTGTCCAGACAACATCTGAAAGTGTTGCCGGGTTCACTTTGTCTCTCTTAAATGAAATGACTTCCAACTCTATGCTTTTATCCAACTTCTTGCATAAAAGCAAAAAATATTTTCCCAGATATTCCCTTTGTGACACATCTCTGTTAAAGCTGTCCAGTGTAAAAGGGCTCAACAAACTGGACAGCCAATCATCAGACAGACGCCTACGCAAGGTACCGGTGCAGAGCCTGTGGCACCGTCACCAGTTAACATTCCCATTAAACATTCCAAACAGCATTCCATGCCAGATGTTGAGGTCACCCTGCTTCACCTCCCCCTTCCCCCCCACTCACACCATGCAGCACATGGTGTGAGTACAAAGCTTAGTTCATGTTGCCTCGGAGCGGGACTTGGCTAAACAATGCAAGCATTCCCTAACGTTCCTCCCTTTGCTTCCCGCTTCCGTTGACTCCACCTCCCAATCCTCCCCCCTCCTGAACTGATCCCTCCACCAGAGCAAGGCAGACAATATGCAACAGACTGCCATGTCAGCACACTCAGACACAGCGAGTCACACGTCTGTCCTGCCTGTTGTGTTTCCAGGATGTTCGCAGAGCTCTCTGGGAAACACCCTTACCTGTAAAGAACTCTTTGTCTTCTTGAATGCTCATCCTCATCATCATCGCCCGACCCGCCGGAGCAGCGGGCGGGCGACTCTGTATTGGTCAGTCTGTTTTGAAGCATGCATTTGGTATCATTAATGTCACTCTATGTGTTGGTAAATCATTTAGGCTACTTGTCACTTCTGTGTGCTATTATCTCTCCACATCTGCTTTCTTCCTCTTTACCTCTCACGCAAAAACACACACACACAAACACACACACATCCTTACATCCCATTTGGAGTTTAATCTGTTCCAGCACCTCTGAGCACAGCGACATCAGTGCTTTTTGTAGGAAACGTGCAGCGCGCCGATTGAACAGGGGGAGAATGTGCATAGGGGGTGTGTGTGTAATTTGACTGTGCAGCTCCGGGCGTCTCCGTTCGGCTGTCGGATCCACGCGTCCATCCAGCCACGTTACATGATGTTGTGAGACATCATGTATCGTTTCACAGAAGGCGAAAACCACAATGTGAAGAAGAAGAAGAGAAAGAGTATATTTATTGAAATTATGAAGTGTACGACTGCACCACAACTGTACAGATCGCCCAAATGTGCACATGTGCATCTTTGATTTTACAGGTACCATGTTCCTGTTACACTTTTTTTTTAAATTTAAGTTTCTTTCTTTAAAATCCTATTGCTTTACGTAAAGAGAGGAACAACAACATGGAAGCGCTTGTATTATATTATTATTAATTATTATTATTAATTTTTCTCCACCGGTGCTCCCACTGATGGAAAAAGACAGTTGCACATTCTCCTGAGCATATTCTGAGGGCTGCGTTTTCTGTCCACTGAACAGCTCCCTGAGGTGCGCAGAGGAACTTCAGGTCTTTTAAGACGCCAACTCTGTAAATAAGAGAACTGGAGACAGAAATGTACCTCATTACGACCTGAGGGATCTGACAAAAACTTGGGAGGGCTAGAGGGGGGGCGGGGGTCCCTGCAGAGGAACAGGAGGCGCCATGCAGAGCTAGAGTCTGCAGAAGTGCACTGCGTCCTCGCATTGTTTAGGCTGCTCTCTTAGATCTGCCACCAGTGTTTACTGCCATGGTACGTGGAGGTCAGAGTTAAGGTTTTACATTATTCATTATACATACTGCTGTAAATATTCTATGTAGGACGGTCCCCCCTCCAGATCCCCTCACTTCTTGCACAACGGCAGTGCCGTTCGGCAGACAGAAAACACAGCCTTAACTGTGCTGAAATGACATTTAAAGAGCAAAAAAAGTTGCAAAAAAAATACAAAAAAACAAAAAAAAAACAAGAGCAAAAGCAAAACAAAAAAAATCTAAAGACTATTGAATATATTAAAGAGTTACCTGCCTGTTATTTAAGCGAATAAATATCTATATATGAGAAAGAACACACCTGTATACTGTAGACTAAATCTGTATTGAAATCTAAGAGAATTTAATGGGAAATAAGTCCAACACCTTTTGTCTGTATGAAAGAAAAAAAAATCCATCAAAGTATTCTACAATAATAACTTTGACAAACTCTGTCTGGTCTTGTGTTGTTTGTTCAGGTAACACAGTGACTCCTTCCTTCCCCAGAATAATAATAATAAAAAAAAACACTGAATATTTTTTTATAATTTTGCTTTTGGTTGCCTGCTGTACAGATTCAGATGTTTTGTTACCCTGGGAAGATGCAGCACTGTGAGAAACAAACTGCTTCCTTAGAGATTTCTTCTGTTTTTGCTTCCATGTCACACATAAACGTTTCTTAAATTCAAACAAATGTTAATAACCCGGCAAAGATAATCTGAGAAAATACAAAAAGCACTTTCAATTGACTTTTTGAGTATATTCAAAAGTATGTCATTCACTGAGGAAAATGTATTGCTCCTGGACTGAGTAACAGCTTTTGCCACACTTTGCAGCAAAAACCCCCATCAAGTGTTTGCGGTAAGCGGCAGGGAGGCTTTTACATCTTTGTGGAGAAATTTTTGGTGTCTTTTCTTTGCATGCTTGTTTCAGTTCGTCTAGTTTAAAGGATTTTTGCAAGATTTGAGTCCCAACTTTAACTAGACATCTGCAAAACCTTCAATTAGCCTTTTTCTGAGCCTTTTCTAGGTGGACTCGCTGGTTTGATTTAGGGCATCAGGCTGCTAAGTTTAAGGTCACAGACTGATGGCCAGATATTCAACTTCAGGAAGAGAGGCCAGAAAAAAAAAGCAATGAAAACAAGTTCCTGAAGATCTCATGTTTGACTGTTATGGTATTCTTTTTCTGAATGTTTTAAAGTTTTACTCTAGATGTAACAATCTTCATGACTCCATGGAAGGGCTTACCCAAAGTGTTGGGATGTTTTCTGTGAGACATTCCTTGTCATTCCGTTTGGTCAGCAGTGGCCTCAGCTCTGAATGTCTCCATAGATATTTGCTCAGTCTCTTTCTTATTACCGAGTCATGAACACTGACTTTAACTGAGACAAATGAGACCTGCAGTGATTGGTTTAGCGTTAATTGTTTGTGCGCTCGGATAGGCCAGCCACTTCTGTAAAGGTTCACCACTGTTCCATGTCTATTTCTAGAACTGCTTATTCTATTTCTAGAATAAGCAGTTTCTATAAAGAAACTGCTTATTCAGAGCAGTTTCTTTAGTGTGTTACTTATTTTTAACCACCTTCATGTTGTCAGATGATTTATCTGTGTAAATTCCTGATTCAAGAGGTCAAGCACTAAAATCGAAACATAAATGTGGCCAAATGCTGTTATAATTTTAAACAGAACCAGGTTAGTTTGGAAAACATGTTTCCCTTTAATCAAATTTGAACATTATATTTTGAATTTACTCAAGTTATCAAACACATTAAAATATGATTATTTAAAACATGAGTGTGATATGTCCAAATCTGATGTTAAAACAATAGGAATATGTAAATGTAGAATGATTTTATTTCACTGGAAGGAGTTAAATGGACAATAATTCATGTGTTCTCTTTTCTCATTGAGAAACTTTCAAATTTGACAAAGTTATAGCCAGTATGAAAAAGAAGCCTTATTTAATCCTCATATCCAGAGGAGCTGAGTTGTGCATTCTGACCAGGTCCCCCTGCGACCACAGGTCCTTCTCCAAAAATTAGCATGTGTGATAATGTTCATTATTTTCCATAATGTAATGATAAAAATTAAACTGTCATATATTTTAGATTCATTGCACACCAACTGAAATATTTCAGGTCTTTTATTGTTTTAATACTGATGATTTTGGCATACAGCTCATGAAAACCCAAAATCCGTCTCAAAAATGTACATATTTCATCCGACCAATAAAAGAAATGTGTTTTAATACCAAAAAAGTCAACCTTCAAATAATTATGTTCAGTTATGCACTCAATACTTGGTCAGGAATCCTTTTGCAGCCTTCAATACGGCATGGAGGCCATCAGCCTGTGGCACTGCTGAGGTTTAATGGAGGCCCAGGATGCTTTGATGGCCTTAAGCTCATCCAGAGTTTTGGGTCTTGCGTCTCTCAACTTTCTCTTCACAATATCCCACAGATTCTCTATGGGGTTCAGGTCAGGAGAGTTGGCAGGCCAATTGAGCACAACACCATGGTCAGTAATACCAGTGGTTTTGGCACTGTGAGCAGGTGCTAGCCAGGTTGTGCTGAAAAATGAAATCTTCATCTCCATAAAGTTTTTCAGCAGATGGAATCATGAAGTGCTCCAAAATCTCCTGATAGCTGCTGCATCGACCCTGCCCTTGATAAAACACAGTGGACCAACACCAGCAGCTGACATGGCTCCCCAGACCATCACTGACTGGGTACTTGACACTGGACTTCTGGCATTTCCTTCTCCCCAGTCTTCCTCCAGACTCTGGCACCTTGATTTCCGAATGACATGCAAAATTTGCTTTCATCCGAAAAAAGTACTTTAGACCACTGAGCAACAGTCCAGTGCTGCTTCTCTGTAGCCCAGGTCAGGCGCTTCTGCTGCTGTTTCTGGTTCAACAGTGGCTTGACCTGGGGAATGAGGCACATGTAGCCCATTTCCTGCTCACAGTGGCTCTGGATGTTTCTACTCCAGACTCGGTCCACTGCTTCCCCCAAGGTCTGGAATCGACCCTTCTCCACAATCTTCCTCAGGGTCCGTTCACCTTTTCCCGTTGTGCAGCGTTTTCTGCCACAATTTTTTCTTCCCACTGAGGTGCCTTGATACAGCACTATGCGAACAGCCTATTCGTTCAGAAATGTTTCTCTTACCCTCTTGCTTGAGGGTGTCAGTGATGGCCTTCTGGACAGCAGTCAGGTCAGCAGTCTTACCCATGATTGCGGTTTTGAGTAATGAACCAGGATGGGAGTTTTTAAAAGCCTCAGGAATCTTTTGCAGGTGTTTAGAGTTACTTTGTTGATGCAGATGATGTTAACTGCTCGTTCAGAGAACCTTTTCATGATATGCTAATTTTTTGAGATGAGGATTTTGGGTTTTCATGAGCTGTATGACAAAATCATCAGTATTAAAACAATAAACGACCTGAAATATTTCAGTTGGTGTGCAATGAATCTAAAATATATGACAGTTTAATTTTTATCATTACATTATGGAAAATAATGAACTTTATCACAATATGCTAATTTTTTGAGAAGGACCTGTACATATACACGTCTGGCAGATGTAGTCACATCCGGCAACCTTTATTATGCTGAGCCAAGATTCAGTATCTACACTGTGTAAAAACAACTTCCATCAGTTACACAATATGGCCAGACCATACACATTGTCAATACCAAGTGTCTGAAGTATTGAACAAGCAACACCAAACACCAATAGGGGGCAGTACATTATTCAGTACCAAATAAAATCCCCCCCCCCCTTTTTTTTTTAGGTTGACTGATGGAGCCAAGTGAAGCAAAATCATGTTTTCTTCTCAGTAAGCTGAAATGGTTTGCCTTCATTAGTGAAAATGTAAAATTATTGAGTCTTGCTCCAGAGTGCGTCTGGAACAATGAGGCATAATATTTGCCTGACTAAATGAAAGAATCTGAAGTTTGATACTTGCTAAATTCCACCAAACCCTGATAAAAATATTCTCACCCATATTGGAAGTGAACTGATCAGTCTTTACCCCCCAGAATCAGAACCAAACATTGCATTCAGTTTTTATGCTCTAATCTAGAACAATGTCAAAAGGTGGGTCATTTGTAATTTTAGTCTGTATTACAACTTTTTATTGCTTTTTGATTTACTTCTGCAATGTAAGGTTTTATGCCTCCATAAGGTAAAATACAATAATGTTGAATATACTCATGTATTTGCCTTAACAGCCACGGATATGGGACCAGAGGATTCGTCAAACCAACTGAGGCCCACTGAATGCTTCAAACACACAACAGGGAACATCTGAAGGGTAACCAATATACCAATAGGTAGCAGTAGATTACTTTTCTGTTCCACTCTCCCAGGAAATATGATGAATACAAAAGCACTTGCAGCTAAATGAGCTAAAATACAGTACATTCAGAAGTATTTAAAGTTCTTCACTTTTTCCACATTGACAAGGTGGTATTATGTCTTTTTCAAGCACACTGTGCTATAAAACAGCACTGATAACTTCAGTTATAAAAATGCTGTATATGTGAAACCAGACATTTGAAACCTTAAAATTGGCCCGTTTCTTTAAGATCCTCTTCTTTCCAGCACTCCGCCTTCAGCACATCACCACAAAACTGTTCCTCTGTGCTGCTATTTAGAACCGTTCCTAAAAGTGTTGGACTAAGTAGTTCATGTGAGCTCAGCAGAAGTGCAGTTCAACCAAGTGTTGGCCAACAGCTGCTGCTGCTGGTCAGAAGGAGCTAAGAGGGGGAACTGCAGGTGAGCAGTGCTCCGTCAGGTTTATGGAAATATGTAGCACCTTGTTTACTTATTTTATTATTCCATTATTTCCACAATAAGTTAACTGACTGAGCCAAGTGAAGCAAAATCATGCTTTATTTCCTCAGTAAGCTGAATTGGTTTGTCTTCATTAGTGAGACTGTAAAATGATTACAAGTCTCGTTCCAGAATCGTAATCTGGACACCCAAATGTTGGGGGAGATGTTACAATTTCTCAAACATGTATGACAAATTCAAAGCAACACTCCAGGAAAGTCTTAGATGAGGGAATAACATGATGTAAAGCTTGAAAAAAGTATTTTACATTATACCCTACCTTTAAATTAATCTTCCCTCAAAATTCTAGACACCAAATTATGACAACATGGAAAAAAACTTGAGATTTTACTGATCATGCGTAAAATGTTTCTACAACTTAAAAGAAGTCCACCTGTGGTCAATTCAGATTGGACTTGATGTGGAAAGGCACACACCTGTCTATATATGGTCATACAGTTGACAGTGTAAACATGAAATCAAAGGAATCGTCAGTAGACCTCAGAGACACGATGGTCTTGAGGCAGAAATCTGAAGAAGGATCCAGAAACACTCCTGCTGCTCTGAAGGACCGATGAACTCCGCCTCCATTGTCAGCCTTTCTTTTTTTTTTTTTTTAGAATTTAGCAAAAATCTCAAAAACTTTTTCTCACATTGCTGCTCACATGGGGTATTTGTGTGTAAAATTTTGAGGAAAGACTGTTTTAATAAGGCTGGAAAATAAAATGTGGAGAAAGTGAAGTGCTGTGAAAACCTTCTGGATGCACTGTAGTTGGGCAGATAAATGAAATGAATCTTTCTATGCTCTATTATTCCATCCAATGGGGACTGTCATCTGTTCTGACAACCGTTACCAGACTTGACCCAATGTTCAGGGAAAGTTAAGACCTTTATCGGCAGAGCTTGCTGTTTAGAAAGAAAAAAGAGAAGCATTAATATCAACAGTACACAACAAGACTCAGCAGATATTTAGTATTTTACACACAGAGAATGGGATTTATTTGTCCAACATTTCTCAGACCATTTACTTGAAAAGAAAATATATTCAAAATTAAACATTTACAGTTTATTAGATGTGATTTAAAAAATTTACTGTGATCAGTTGTTTTTTTTTAAATGTACATTTCAATATACAAACAATACACAAATTGCTCCGGGTGCTGTAGGAGCTCCAGGTGATGATACGACCAAGAGCTACAGGTGATGCAGAATGTGGGTAAAAATTAGATTACATATACCATTTGTTACCGATACTACCTTTAAAAAAATACCAGGCCACGTTGCAGCTGCGTGTCCAGCTTCGTCACCTCCCATCAGCAGAACTTTAGCATAAAGAAAAAAGGTGGCGCTAAATACATGTATCCTTCGGTAAACAGGTACTGGTTCACAAAGAGGTTTTTGTTATTTTTTCCATCTGATAAGTAGAATGTGTTTTCTGTTTTCTCTTTTGCTTTTAAGATCAATTACTTTACAGTTTGAGAGATTTTTGATCACTCTTTGTGGACCCTTACCATTATCTTATCAAACAAGCACTAAGAAAACTGAAGCCTAACACTTATCAAATTATTTCTTACAACAAAACAAAACTGAGCAAAGTGCTCAACATCCATTAATTGGGAACATTTGATATATTAAAATAAAAAATAAAAAGTACAGAAGTTGCTGCTGAATGCTGAAGCCAGTGAGAAGTTTCTGTCTATTCCTTACCATGGCGTCAAGCAGGAAGAGGGAGTTCAGAAAGCCACTCATCCCCCATGGCGGAGCAACCATTACCTAGAAGAAACTGTCAACAAGGTTTAGCAGTAACGTGTACTCATCCCACCAGAACAAATAGCATAAATCACATGCACATTCTGCGGTTCTTAGGCAGCTCTAATTAACTCAGTGTTCATCCATCCTGATAAAGTTCAGTACAGAGTCGCATATGGTTTAGTCTCAATATGAGAAAACAGAAGTACTTGACCCTACATTTTGAGCGACGTGCTCGCGCTCTCTGCACACTTTGGGCAGAATTCCACTGACACGTGGTTCTTGTCTACATGCAGGCACACGCCGCCAGACGTCTCCTTCTCCTCCACCTTCACCCGCTTCCTGGGCAACGCATAATCGTGCTCGTTAGAGCGCGGCCCCTGGAAAAGCGAGGAAGATAATTTCATCCCATTCACATCGCTCAGTCTGGACAAGAGCTGGGCTAACATGCTCTCATTGGCCAGCACAGCCCTCAGATACCTGGTTTCATCCTCCAATTCTTCCACCCGTTTAGTCAACTGACAGTTCTCCTGTTTGAGCACGCCGTTCTCCGTTGACAGAACGCCAACCTGCTTCTCCAGGCTGTTGACGTGCTCCTTCTTCTTGAGACGGTTCAATCTGGCAGCGATGGCGTTTTTGTTGATGACGTGGTTCGACTGGTTTAGTCGGTTTTTCATCCTGGAGCCTGAAGACATTCTGTCTGGAGATGAGCGGGATGAAACGTCAAAAACCGAGTCTTGGTTTATGTCGCTGCATGCTTCTAGATTGGCAAGATCGACGCCAAAGAGTAGAGAGGAAGAATCTTTTTCTAGAGTCCACTTTAAATCTTCAAACAGGTCGTCTAGCTCGATTCCTGGATGATCGGTGTCATCGGCAGCAAGCTCATCAGAAGGGCTGGGGAGATCTTGATCGTTTTCCACTACATCCACCTCCTCAACGTCTACCGACGGCATCTCCATGGCACGGCTTCTTCTCCTTGTGATCATCGTGTTCTGCCAACCAGATAGCAAAGACATTGAATAAAGAGGTTCTTTTACGCAGTACTTGTGGAAACATAAAACTTCATTGTTAAATCTAGCAAATAAACTCAGATAAAGTAGGTATGAATTACAATTTTCAATTAGTAAATTATTTAATCTCTACAAGTCTTTCAATAAAACAATATAAATATTTCACTAGAAATCCCTTATTTCCCTACATAAAAAACTGAATATTTTTTGCCTTTCAGTTACGTACTGCTACTAAAATGTTAGTAATTCTTTTACATATAATCTAATAAAAAAAGGTCTTTAAAATCACCGTAATAAAATATCGCTTTTGATAAACCCGTTGACGGTAAACTGCATGAGGTACTCTGGACAGGTTTATGTAAGTAGTAACACCTAACCCTCTTTTAGTCCGCGCTATCACATCGTCACGTGATACAAGTGACGCATGTCCAAAACGTTGTGCTAACGTTGAGAACTCCGTTAGCTTTCCCTAACATGCCACACAGTCACATTTTATTCGTGAATTGTCTTCTAAAGTATGTTCTTTAAAAGCAAAAACAAATAATGAACACATTCTGTGCTTAGTCTTAACCTAATTGTCGATAAGGTAAGCTATAGAGCCTCTATAGCTTAAAATAGGCCGCGCTAGCTTACCGCGCTTTTGATTAGCATACAGCTAATGATAAAAAACGGTGCAATAACATTAGTTCGGGTGTACTAAAGTCACTATACGACGAGTCAAGAGTAAAAAAAAAGTGGTAACTCTGTGTAATGAAAGCCTGTTATGAACGAGAAATTCCCTGACTGTGCCTGAGTTAGCCTTTGTGTTTAGCCACAGGCCAACAAACTGAGCTAATGTGACGCAGCATTTTCTTCGCACAAATACTTACCAGCCCGACTCAAAAACACAAAAACTATAGAAAAGTCAAGTAGTTAAGCTGTGTCGGCGGCCAAAAGCGTTGTAGATATATATTATTTCTTCAAATTGAACACAGCTAAAACTTGTGAAGAGCGAGGTACCTTTGACCGTCCAAACCAACTTCTTCTTCTTCTTCTTCTTTTTCTTTACGGAAGCTTGCATTCAATTTGTTGCATTATCGCCATCTTCTGGGTCAGATGTTCATTACACTTCTACTACACATTTCTACAAGTCTCTTAATGAGGCAAATATTCTTAAACTTTCCTTTTAATTCAGTGTTGTTTAATTGAAATAACATATCTTTAAAATCGGTTCCCAAATACGTCCATGAATAATATTCTCCTTTTATTTTCATATTTCCTACACATGGACACATTGTACAGTTTTCTCAACATTATGATTACAAAAAACAGCATCCTACAGGCTTCCGATCAAGTTGTACTGACTAATTCTTATTCTAACTTAAATTCCTTTTTGGTAAAGTGCATTGATATTATATTTGTTGTGAATTGGTGCTGTATAAATATTTTTTCTTAATTGCTCGCGTTGCCCTCTAATTTTTCACAGGAATCCACTTAATTCCTATGGTTTAATTTTGCGCACATAATCTTAAATGAGTTAAATAATTTAATTGAAAGTAGTCTGGTGATACTTTAAATATGTAATAAAAAAATTTCACTAAAGAAAAGTACAGTTTTTAACTTACTTTTCACCATTCTAAAGCTGATGATATTGCTGGGATTCTTTTTGGTGTTCCAATAAATCTTAGAATCACAACTGCTGCACACTTGTCTGTACACTGATCTTTTAAAAAATAAAATACATATATATGCAAATTTGATGATCACTACATTCGTTCTTGATATGATTCTGAAACTCTTGGCAAATATCAGTTGTTTTGCTTCTTTTTTTAAAAACTAGCTAAAATCACATTTATATTTATGCATGAATTATGATCCTTTGTGTCAGGATTTTTTCAAAATGTTTTTTTTATTTTCTTAAGACATAAAAGAAGTAGAAAAAATGTTATTGTAAAGAAAAAAAGCTTTTATCTTTTTTTTTGGTGATCAGTTGTAATTTTCTCCAAATACAAAGGTGTTATTTGAAAAATATATCAGTAGTATTGTTCTTTAAGGGTTATCTGATGTCACAATAGTTTTTTACCTGCAAGAGTCGTCTACAGTAGGAGGGACCGGATCGTTGGCATGCTTTTTTGTCTGTCGGTCACATTGGCTTTAACAAAAATAATTTATTGCATTTGCAGCTGATGGCCAGTAGTTGATAGAGTATTTTATGATGCATTAGTGTCCACTTCAGTGGTCTGTGTGCATTTAGAACATACAAATCCACAAGAAAATGGCTTTTAGATAGCTGTCCACTGTAGTGACCACTATGCATGAAAGGGTTAAAGGTCAAAACACTGTTGGACATAACTCCTTGTCATGTACTAATCTCTTGTCATGGTGTCACTTACATGCACTCAAAACTAATTTTATCCCCATTCCATTCTTCACGTTTCCAGAAACTGTTCATCTTCACTGTAGTGGTTCTAGACCAAATTTACCTGAAGAGCCAGTGTTTTTTGTTTTTTTTTAAATCAGGGCACAGATTAAAAAAAAAGCATTTGTACAATCATATTAAAAACAAAGAGGTATGACGCAGGACATACCCAAACCTGCAGCTCTTGTATCACAAGAGCTGCAGGTTTGCAGTTCTCTGAAAGTCCTTTTTTTAATCCAATCATTGTTTTGCACTATCTGTACTGCATTAGCCCTCTAGAATCTTAGCATATACAAATATTCCATTCTGCTATTTCATCTATATTTAATCCTGGTTTTAAGAACTGCACAGCTATTGATCTCATATTGTAAATTTTCGATCTGCAGTCTGTCATCCTTACTTTCATGTTTTTTTTTTTCTTTCTTTCTACCATTTGTGAATCTTTATGCTTACACTGTGTGGTGTTACGCCTGAATTTAACATTGAGATAAAACAGAATAGTAAGGGTATATGTGTGTCTTTTATCAAATATTTAAAACAATCCATTCTTTCTAGTTCATTACATTCCCACATGTTAAATTTGGAGACTTTTATACAACAGCTTTTGTTTTAGATGAATATTTATAAGAAATTCTACATTCTGTAATGTCTTTTACAATTCTTCCCCCTTCCAAATAACAATCATCTCTGAATAATCAAGAAAGTTATAAAGTTGTTCATATATCTAAAACATTATTGTAAGTAACAGAGTTCCATGTGATAACCTAACTGGACCATGTTCCTATTTTAAAACTAATACTTTTTGGGTTAATATTTTTTTATCTACCTGTTCAGTTTTAATTTTAATCCCATCCCTCTTTCCACTCATTTATCTCCTTTCTGTTCTTGTCTTGTCCTACTGTCATACTGAGAAGTTTGTCTAGAAAGCAGGCCGACCACCACTCTTCTTTCATTGGTGACACAAAATTATTTTTTTCTGTAGAAAAACAAAATTTATTCCAGTGTACAAAAGAAAATGAACTACACAACACTATTCGTTCTTACCTAAATTGTCATGTGAAAGAACTCAATACAAAAAATAAAAACCTTTGTTCCCCACCAGTCGCTTCCACATCATAACAGTGACCCAACAGCAGAAGATCTACTACAATCCAAACCGGAGACTAGATAAAGAACATATTCAATGTTTGTTGGCATCATTAAACACATTAAAAGCATCAGGAGTTTCTCCATCAGGGCTGCAGCTGTATGTTTAATACGGTATATTTGGCAACATTGTCTTTTCCTAACTGATTAATAATTTTTGACTGCGCAGTTGCAGCATTTATACCAACAGATTATTATTGTATAATTGTGGAACAGAGTTAGCGGCTTTTCATGGTGAATAAAACTGTGCCACCGTATTAAAAGGTGAATATTTGATGTGAACCATAAACAGAAGGTGACACTTTAACAGGTTTCTTTACTCAGATCCAGTTAGTTATTCATGAACTGAACTGATAACTGACAACATACTTTCATTCTGCGTACCAAGTTGGTATCTGTGGATTTCCCAGCTAATTTATCTGCTGATCAGCACAACTCAAAACAGCTTGAGTCCACATTTCAGTCTGTTTACATCACTTTGGTTCCAGATGAGACCCTCTGCGGCCCTAGCAGGTCCAGGGACCCCAGAGACGTTCTGTCCCCGGCTGCTCTCCATCTCCACCGGCTGCTCGCACACTGTCATCGCCGAGTAGGTTTCCACCATGAGGGACGACGGGTCGTCCGACTGTCCGGGAACCTTCCCGAGAGGAAAGTTCTTCCATAAGACCTTATCGGAGCACACCTGCCACGGAGAACCTCTGAGCACCTTGGCTTTTTCAGTCAGAACATCCATCCACTGGAGGTCGCCGGACGACTCGCTCCTCTCCCCGCTGCGCCTCAGCTGCTGCCGCCGCTTCTCATGCAGACTCTCCAGGGTGTATATGGGCTGATGCTTCTGCTCCCTGGGGAGGCTGAACTCCACGGCGGGGGTCTGGGTGTAGATGGAGCAGAGCTGGAGCAGTTTCTGCTGGGTGTCCTGAGGCAGCGGGTGCTCCATGTCGTCCAGGATGAGCTGCAGCAGGTGAGGCGTGGAGCCGCAGGGAGCGTCCAGGCACGCCGACAGCAGCTGCTGCCACCGCAGCTGGATGCGGTTCATGAAGATCCTGTCCTTCATCCGGGCCTTCTTCTGCGTCTTCCGTTCAAAGCGGAACTCGAACTTGTTGCTGTTGCACAGAAGGACCTCCGAGCCCCAGGCAGAAAGGTAGAACACCCTGAGGTCCGTCTGCTCGGCGGTCGCCACCTTCAGCTCCGCGAACAGCTTCTCCAGGAGCAGGTGGATGAACGAGGGCGAGTTGAGCATCTTCAGCAGGGGCAGCCAGAACCGCAGGAAGGGCTGAGGGACTCTTGGTTCAGAAGAGCCAGAGGTCTCAAACGGGTCACAGCCCAACGTTTCCAGCTGCTCGACTGTCGGAACCAGAAACCCGTCCTCCAACAACACATCGACCAGCAGATCGCTGGAGTCCAAAGACAACTGCTTGATCTCCCCCAGCAACCAGCTCATGTCTGCAAGGGGAGCCAGGCCCCGGTCCTCCTGAGGCCCGTCCAGACTCTGGTACCGCTCTCTCTCATAGGAGATCAGGATGTCCCGGGTGGCCTTGTAGGCCTCCATCTCCCTCTGCCTGCTCAGCAGATTGCTCTCCTGCCGCTTCAGCTCAGCATCCTCCTCCTCTCCATCAGAGTCTGACTCCCAGTCCTCATCTGCGCCTCCTCCCAGTTGCCTGGACCAGTACTCCTGCTGGAGCCACTCCAGAACCACCTTACATCCCTTCCTGCACCACTTCAGCGTGGGCAGCTTCTTATGGGTGAAGTCGTGCCGCAGGTCCACCACCCACTCCGGGATGTTGAGCTTCCCGGCCAGCCGCCTCAGTGGTCGGGCTTTCCTCCCCTGCTGCCTCTCGGTGATCAGATTCACAAACCGGACCAGGGCCGCTCCATACAACAGGACCAGGTCGTCTCCGTTCAGCTGTCCGGACCGGTCCAGGACCTGGCACCGCACCAGGTCGGCCGTGCAGTCCACAGCCACGGGCGTGTTGTGGGCATACCGGCCCCTCCATGCTGAGACCCTCTGTAGAGCGAACCTCTGCAGGGCGGGATCCTTGGAGTAGAGGTAGTCCAGGACCTGGTCCCACTCTGCCTTGTTGACCCAGGCCACCACATGGCGCCTCTTCTCCGAGCTGCTTTTCTTCATGGCGGAGGAGCTGCAGAACCACGGAGACCTAAACTCAACACCGATAGCTCTGACACACTGGAGCTAAACACACGGAGATTACAGAAATGAGCTATGAAAAGGTTCACGGCCCTATTTTTCTTCTTTTTCTTCTGCTGCTACTTCTTTTTTATTATTTCTTCTTGGCGGTTGGCACACAACTTTAAATTGTATCATCGCCACCTTCTGGATTGGAGTGTGGAGAGCCGTTGTTTAGACCGAAGGTTCCCGCACGAAGCTGAAGTTGGTTTCGATTTCTAGCTTCCAATAGCTAAAGGGCGATTCCACTTAATTTTTCACTACCTTCCGCATCATTAATCGACTGTAGTTCAACATCTACTATACCTAGACACTTCAAACCTGGACTAGATTATTCTGCTCTAATAGCAGAATATTTAAAACTATGTTTGGGATTTGTGAAATCTTTTTCTGATTTTTGAAAAATCAATAAAGGTCGATTTTCAACATATTTTGGCACCTCTGTCATTACTAAAACTGCTCTAATTAAAAATCTACAACTCATACACACTTCAAACCTGGACTAGATTATTCTGCTCTTCAAGATGGATGTTTAAAACCATGTTTGGGATTTGTGAAAGCCTTTTCTGATTTGTGAAAACGTATTAAAGTTAGATTTTCCACATTTTTTGGCACCTTTGTCATTACTAAAACTGCTCTAATTAAAAATCTACAACTCATACACACTTCATACCTGGACTAGATTATTCTGATCTAATAGCAGAATATTTAAAACCATGTTTGGGATTTGTGAAACCCTTTTCTGATTTGTGAAACTTCAATAAAGGTCGATTTTCAACATATTTTGGCACCTCTGTCATTACTAAAACTGTTCTAATTAAAAATCTACAACTCATACACACTTCAAACCTGGACTAGATTATTCTGCTCTTCAAGCCGGATGTTTAAAACCATGTTTGGGATTTGTGAAACCCTTTTCTGATTTGTGAAAACGTATTAAAGTTAGATTTTCCACATTTTTTGGCACCTTTGTCATTACTAAAACTGCTCTAATTAAAAATCTACAACTCATACACACTTCATACCTGGACTAGATTATTCTGATCTAATAGCAGAATATTTAAAACCATGTTTGGGATTTGTGAAACCCTTTTCTGATTTGTGAAACTTCAATAAAGGTCGATTTTCAACATATTTTGGCACCTCTGTCATTACTAAAACTGTTCTAATTAAAAAACTACAACTCAGACACTTCAAACCTGGACTAGATTATTCTGCTCTTCAAGCTGGATATTTAAAACCTTGTTTGGGATTTTTGTGAAACCCTTTTCTGATTTGTGAAAAATCAAGAAAGTTAGATTTTCAAAAAATTGTTGGCATCTGGACCACACTAGAAATGATACTGAAAACTACAATCCTGGAGTGGATTATTTGAATTTAGCTGGCTTTAGATTTTGAGCAGAATGAAACAAAAAATGAAAATAGGCTATTCACTATTGTTATGAAATGTCCTTGCTTAAAAAAACAACAAATGTCAAACTTCAAACTTGGAAAAGTTTTATTTCATGGCTTTTCCTTAATTGTTGTTCTTTGCACGCCTCTCTATTTCTGCTCTAATCTGCATCAGAAGTGCTTCTCTTTCGCTGCAACAAAGAAACATTATGAATCACTTAAAATATTTTGCTACATTCATATGTGATGTTTTTATACTTTTATTCCCTTTAATTCTCTTACCTCTCCTCCATTTGGCTATGCTCCACTTTTTGCACTGCCTCTCCCCTGATTAGTCCCATTTTTTCCCCCCCAATGCCTTTATCGACGCCTGCATTAAATCAACATATTTAATTAGTAAAACAGCAGTTTTAGTAATGAAAGAGGTGCCAAAAAATGGTGAAAATCGAATGAGTTTTCACAAATCAGAAAAAGGTTTCACAAATCCCAAACATGGTTTTAAACATCCAGCTTGAAGAGCAGAATAATCTAGTCCAGGTTTGAAGTGTGTATGAGTTGTAGATTTTTAATTAGAGCCGTTTTAGTAATGACAGAGGTGCCAAAAAATGTGGAAAATCGACCTTTATTGAGTTTTCACAAATCAGAAAAAGTTTTCACAAATCCCAAACATGGCTTTAAATATCCAGCTTGAAGAGAATAATCTAGTCCGTGTTTGAAGTGTCTATGAGTTGTAAATTTTTAACTAGAAAAGTTCTAGTAATGAAACAGTTGCCAAAAATGGTGAAAATCGAATTTTAATAAGTTTTCACAAATCAGAAAAAGTTTTCACAAATCAGAAAAGGGTTTCACAAATCCCAAACATGGTTTTAAATATTCTGCTATTAGATCAGAATAATCTAGTCCAGGTTTGAAGTGTGTATGAGTTGTAGTTTTTTAATTAGAACAGTTTTAGTAATGACAGAGTTGCCAAAAAATGTGGAAAATCTAACTATTGAGTTTTCACAAATCAGAAAAAGTTTTCACAAATCCCAAACATGGCTTTAAATATCCAGCTTGAAGAGAATAATCTAGTCCAGGTTTGAAGTGTCTATGAGTTGTAAATTTTTAACTAGAAAAGTTCTAGTAATGAAACAGTTGCCAAAAATGGTGAAAATCGAATTTTAATAAGTTTTCACAAATCAGAAAAAGTTTTCACAAATCAGAAAAGGGTTTCACAAATCCCAAACAAGGTTTTAAATATTCTGCTATTAGAGCAGAATAATCTAGTCCAGGTTTGAAGTGTCTAGGTATAGTAGATTTTGAACTACAGTCGATTAATGATGCGGAAGGTAGTGAAAGATTAAGCGGAATCGCCCTTTAGCTATTGGAAGCTAGAAATCGAAACCAACTTCATCTTCGTGGTTCCCGCTGCGTCTCTTCTCCGCTCCGCACAAGAAGGACCGAAAAATAAAGGGTGAATGTTTGACGATGACGAGTTTTCAACCTAAAACTACACCACGGCATGATCTAAGGTAAAATTAGCTGCTCGTATCATACCTCTTTGTTTTTAATATGATTTTACAAGAAGGCACGAAGGCAGGCCTCCGTGTAAGTGGCGTGTAAAGTTGAAACATGGAAAAACGAAAGTATACATTTTAATTCGGAGCGGGGTTCTGTTTCTTTAGTTTAGGGAGTAGCTTTAAAACAACCGCTGTATATTGTAGAGAGAAGTAAAAAGTTTTTTTGGCTTGTTTTACCGAACGGCCGGGCACTTTTATGCGAAGTTGTAGTCTCGTCTTGAAAGTTGAGTGCAGTACCAGGCGCCACCTTGTCGGGTAATTCCGAACCGCAACAGCGCGTGAGGCCCAGTCACAAGGGCAGGTTGTGCAACATTCTGTTCGCCTGTGAAAATGTTTCCCCTGGCCCGGGAGCGCGCACTGCAGCCAGAGAGGCGGATCCGGCGGATCTGACCGTTTTGGCAGCGCTTCTGATCGATTTTTCGGTAAACTAACTCATGTAATCATGTCAAGGTTGTAACTTTCAGTTTAATCAGCAACTAACAAAATTGTAAAATAAATAAACGAGGTCTTGTGTAGAGGTCTTCTTGCACCCTTTAATCGCCAAGAGAATCGGTCTTTTTCCAACTTTTGTCACCTAAGCCTGACAATTAAAAATCAGACATCAAACACAGGTTTCCAACACATAGCTCATGAAAAGATGTAGACTTTTCTGGTAAATCCCGTTATGTAAAATATGACAGATTGCTGGATAAAAGAAATTTCTAGTTAATGATTGGTGACTCAGTCATACTGTCACACATAACAATCATTGAGATTTCGAAAACATTTTGTCATTATTTGCAAAGTTACTAGGGGGGAACCAATTATTTTAGCTGCCTGAAATAACCTGTTCCCCTCCAGAACATGGGAACAAATAATTTTTTCACAAACTCTTCAGCTGTGCTTATTCCCCTCTTCATCAACAAGAAATCCTGTGATTTTGGTAACATTTGCTCTTTATATGCCAAAGTTACTTGGGAGGAACCAATTATATGTACTCCATTCCCCTTCTATAACATGGTGTTATGACTCCGTCAAGTCGAAGAGTAATAAACAACACATGTAAAGTTATATAACAGTATTTATTGTTACACAAATAACAATAAATATAATTTTATTGTTAATGAAGTTAACGGGAAGTTAACTGGATTTCCTGCTAACTTCATTCATTCGCTCTCAATCCGATAACATTCAGCCTGAATTTAAACACCACTTCAGGCAGACAAACCAGCGTAATCCACTACAATTGTTCACTGCAAACTTATGATGCACTCGACTCACTGCAGAATGATTACTTTCAATCCAAACTCAAGATCAGACTCCAAACTCAGATATTTAAGATTAACAGTCAAAGACAAGAAACAGGAAATACAGACATAAAATAAATGGAAAATTGTCACATATACTAAGGGAAGACAATCAATCCAAAAGCTGGGCGGACTAACAAAAAAGAAAATCAAACTCTAAAGGAAAGCAGGAAGTAGTGATAGAACTGTAAAAACAAAAATATAAAAATTACTAAATGTTTATGAAATCACTTTAATCAAATCAATCTAAAACACATTAAAACACTGCATATCTACATCGCATAAAGCATCACTCCAAGTCAAATTTGAAGCATCTAGTAAAGCCCTACCAAATAAAAAACAACAATACAAAAATAAAGACATACAAAACAATCTGATTAAAAAGACAAATGTGTAAAGCCTACCTGCAGAGTCGAATAACCACACGCCCAGGCAACACCACCATCGGCACATTACTAACAGTGTAGCCCTGATTATTTGTGAAAACTTATTAAAGTTAGATTTTCCACATTTTTTGGCACCTCTGTCATTACTAAAACTGCTCTAATTAAAAATCTACAACTCATACACACTTCAAACCTGGACTAGATTATTCTGCTCTTCAAGCTGGATGTTTAAAACCATGATTATTTTATTTATTATTATGTTGGATATATATTTATTATTTTATTTATATATTTATTATTTTATTTATTATTATGTCAGTTTTGGTCCTCCATAGGTGTTGAAGGAAATGAAATGGTAGATAGGGCTGCAAAGGAGCTGCTAGAAACTCATCAGTGGATTTGGTTGTTAATTTTAGTAAAACAGAAATGAAAATGTTAATTAAGAAGAAAATGAAAGAAAAATGGCAAAAGCAATGGAAGACAGAAAGAAAAGGTTGCTGGTTTTATAAAATCCAAAAGAAGACTGGAGAAATGAGAAGCACAGGGAGACCGAGGAGAGAAGAGACAATTATTTTTCGTATTAGATTTGGGCACACAGGAATAAATAGAACTTTTTTTTATTTTTAGGGAAACATTGTAATGGTAATGTGGCCATTGTTGAGTTCATGTGACAATAGAACATGTTATGTTATTCTGTCAAAAGTATGTGGAAGAAAGGCAACAGTTGATTCAAAAATTAAATAGATTTAAAGTTAAATTAGATTTAATTGATTTATTTAGAAATAATTCGAAAAGTAACATTTATCAGATAATATTTCGATATCTTAAATTAAGTTATTTAATAGAATTTAATACATGAGTGACATTCTGGTTCACACATATTTAGAGTGAAAATATAACAGATTTAAAAAGAAAATAAATACGGAAGTATAGGAAATAGCGCCCCCTTCACTTCCGGATTGCAATGATCCCATTTCCAAATAAGGTATGAGACTGACACTGGTCCGTCCCCCCACCCCCCTTTCTGTTTGCTGCAGCGAGATCCTTCTCGAACGATTTGGAAAGTTCCAGGAAATGACTGACGACGAATATTCAACTTAAAATTAACTTCACCGTGGTGTAAGGCAGTGTTTTTCAACCTTTTTTGAGCCAAGGTACGTTATTTTAATTGAAAAAATCTCGAGGCACACCACCAACCAAAAATGTAAACAAAGATACTCTGTAGCCGCCTATATTACATATTTAGTCATTCTTATCAAAGTTTCTTGAATAGGAATCAAATAAACACAAAAATGCATTTTTATCACATTTTACATTTCTTATTTCAAATTGCACTTAACATGTCCACTTCAAAAAATACCCCTGAACAGCCACAACACTGTGGTGTTAAATTTAAAGAAGTTGTAGAAAACTTCAAACTGTTTTACAAACTAATCCACCAGCATTCTTTTAGCCGGAATACAGAAAATAATTCTTATTCTGAAAGAAGCAATAATATTTGGGAAACATTTCACTTCATATTCACTGTTACAATATGAAGAGTTGCATGTACAAAATGTCAAAATCTGTATATTTTACCCATGAAAACAGATCTTATTTCCTGGCAGAAATTGAAAGACAAAACTCTTCCTCAACATGTCTCAAGTCTCTCTCTGGTTTTAGTTTTTATAGTAGCCAGGCTTGAGAAGCTCATTTCACACAGATATGTTGTGGGAAATGGACCCATGTTCTTTCCAACTACTGCTGAGCTTCACTGTCTTTTCCATCACTGTCGTCACGGTCTTGGTAGATACGATGCTCTCACCGCTACCTGTAACATTCATGCATCACTAATTCTCTTGTTGTAATGTAAAATGCTGATGTACCTACTGCCATCTAGTGGTAAGAAAATAACATGATTACGCCGCTAGTCACTGCTACAGCAGACACTCGAAGATGGCATTATTTGCAGATAATTAATTTTCAAAAAATCTTTTAAAATCAATTACCGTATTTTTCAAACTATAGCGCGCACCATACTAGCGCCTTCAATTTTTTTTTTTTTTTTGAAAAAAACAAAAACAAAAACAAAAAAAACACTGGAAGCTGCTCTCGGTTTTCCATAAGGACCCAGCAGAGGGCTGCTTCCTAATAAATCTGCTGCATATATTAATTACGCAGCACTCCGTCTCCAAAGCGGAACCATGGTTTCGTTCACACCGAGCTTAAATGCAGCGGCTCTATTTCCCTCCCGCCAAGATCGACAGCCCGCAACTTAAAAGCTGCATGATATGAGTTTGAAAACGTTTCTCTGTCGTGCCTGCTGCTAGCATGTGGTTGAAAATTAGCACGTTCTTCTTTTGATTTACAATTTTGACTTCTAATGATTCACTTCCTGCTAGAGAGCCCCCTGGTGGTTGACGAAAAATACACAGCAAAGCCACATCGGGCTACAATCCGCATGGTTCAAAGCTTAGGAAAAAAGTAGCAGCTTATAGTCCGGAAAATACGGTACCGTAGGTGAAATTGAATAATTTCCACGGCACACCTGACGATCACTCGCGGCACACTAGTGTTTTAGTCAGCTGCTCATGTAATGCCTCTGTATCTTTGATAAAGAGCCTTAAACGACGGCAGTTGTTTAAGTATTTTAAATACTTAAGTATTTTGGTTGCGAAACACTTGAGTGTGAACTTTAATTTATAGCGGTGGATTAACTTTTAAACAAAAGTTATGAAAACCACTGTTTGGAGTTTAGCTAAAATTCACTTGCTTTGTTTAGCAAAAATCTGTCTCGTCGTGTGTTGTAACTGTGGGGAAGAAACGAAAGTGTAACCTAAGTGTACTGTAACCAGTGGTGGGATTAAGTACAATTTTCGTGTATCTGTACTTTACTTACGTAGATTTAATAATGGGTACTTTCTACTTTTACTCCACTACATTTTACAGTAAGTATCTGTACTTTCTACTTCACTACATTTCTACAAAAGTGTCGCGTTACTCGTTACATCCAAGTCGCATTGTGGTTATTTTTCCGTTAAAATGTGAAGTTCAGGGACTTAAAGTGGCGCCGTAAAATCCAAGCAATAACGTGACATCGGCTCCACCTTTACTCGCACGCGGAGCTCCAAGACATGCGCAGTGGTTTCCTCTGAGCGTCAATAATATAATAGTACAGAAGCGCTGCATAAATCATAAGATATGGCGACATGTAAAATCAGCAGCGCTTCGCTTTCACAGACGGTGGGGACTTAGTCCAATTTTTAACGTCACTTGGAAGGAAAGCTTAAAGAAAGGTAAGATCTGTGGACGTGATGCTAGCAAAGCTAGCTGTATTGACTGAGACACATGTTGCATCTGCCATTAAAAAAAGTTGTCACTCATGCGCTGAATTACTGTGTGGAGGTGTTGACTGAGGTGTTGCATATATGGAACAACGCTGTGACCAAAGTGCAATATAGTAATATGACATTCATGGATGATCCGATTCTTCTGGACGGATCTTGACCAAGTCCTATAGTACTGAAGCCTCACTGAGAGCCGTTCTTTTTTCTTGTAATGCTCTGCGTACACTGCAGTAGCTATTTTATATCTTTATATTTAATTGGCGAATAAATAAAACAAGAACGTAAGAACGCAGAGCATGCTCATTGCGCTTTGTTTTCGTCACTTGTCATGGTGGCAGACGTTGCAGCAGGAGGGAGGATGAGAACAGTCACAGTGCTCCTGCTTGGTTACTTCATGCTTATTGGGCCTTGGACAGTGTTCATAGTTGAGCGTTGTTAATTGCTATGTTTAATGGTGCAGACAATTAATATTTCTGACATTGGCAATATGGGCAACCGCCCAGGGTGTTATTTTTTTTAGGGATGGCAGGAGAACTCTGTGTATTGTGGCACAGAGATGAAAGCAAAACAGAATGAAGAAGAGTTTGAATTGTCACTGGTTAAATTTATTTCAGCTCTAAGTATTTAATATCTAGGTGTTTTTATGGGAAAGTGAATCTTTCAGATCAATTTGAGAAGCAATTTTGATAGGTACACTTAATTTTATTGTCATGTAGCACGGGGTGCTGGTTTTGATTTGGTCTTGGGTTCAGTGGTCTAGACTACAACTCTGCTACGTGGCTCCTTGGTTCCCTGTCCTCCTCTGCCAGTTGGATTTCTTTCAAAATAAATGTTTGGCAAAAAAAGTGAAGTTCATGTTATGTTAGGACAGGAGACAAGATGTTTCCATCCCTGAAATTATGATGCATAGAATCACATATCTAAGTCTAAACTATGTTACAGAGTAAACTCAATAAAAACATGATTTATCTGTGGCATTGTTCATTAAAATGGCACATTACTGATGTATTAAAATTAAATACGATCGGTTCACTTAATGATATTAGCGATTAGGCAATGCATTCAGCAAGTACTTTTACTTTTAATACTTAAGTATTTTTAAAAGCCAGTACTTTTTTACTTTTACTTAAGTAAAATGTTAATGTGGTACTTTGACTTTTACTTAAGTAAATTTTTTGAGTACTTTCTCCACCACTGACTGTAACCAATTTTCAGTTTACGAAGCTGAAGTTGGTTTCCGATTCCAGCTTCCGATTCGGGAAGGCTGGAAGGATTAAAGATGCCTTCCGCATCTCTACTCTAGTTAAAAAACTACAACACCTAGACACTTCAAACTTGGATTGGATTATTCTGCTCTAATAGTAGTATATTTTAATACATGTATGGGATTTGGGAAATCTTTGATTTGTCAAACTTCACTCAAGTTTAGATTTCTATTTACACTTGTTCCAGTTTTTTCTAATTCGATTCCAATTCAAAACCACTTTGTTAATCATAAAGGGAAACTAATTGTTTGTGTAATTTATTAATTCTTAAAGAGTTATTGTAGATTGTGATTGCTATTGGAAGGAACGAGTGTGAATAGTAATTTGAACCTAATTGGAGTTTCACAAATCAAATAAAGGTTTCACAAAACTCACACATGGTTTTAAATATTCTATTAGTTGAGAATAATCCAGTTCAGGTTTGAAGTTTCTAGGTTTGTAGTTTTGGAATTAGAGCAGTTCTAGCATAACGAGATAAAAAAAAGGGGAGGGGGAGGGAAACTACCCTTTATTGAAGTTTCACAAATCAGAAAAAGGTTTCACAAATAACAAACATGGTTTTAAATATTCTGTTATTCGAGCAGAATCATCCAGTCCAAGTGTGAAGAGTCTAGGTGTCGTAGGTTTTAAACTAGAGTAAATTAAAGATACGAAGATGGTGAAAAATTAGGTGGAATTACCCTTTGGCCATTTCCCGAATCGGAAACCAACTTCAGCTTTCTCAAATCTACCATGTCAGTAAAGCACTAATAGAAACCTCTCACTGTTTATCGCGGAGAGGTGGTGATTTGTAGTGGTGTGTCTTCTGTGCTGAGGCTTTGAAGCATATGTCGAGTAATCCATGAGGATTTTTATGAAGCGCATATCGAGGCTTGTGTTGCTGCAGCAGGTGAAATTTGAAGCCTCGCAGGCGGGCAGTTGTGACATAACATCACGTGACTGATTCAAAAACTGGTTTGTCAGTTTGCTTGCGGATCAAAATAAATCCGTCACAGTTTAATTTCCACATTTCAATAGGATTTTATTTTGTGTGCGTTTGCAATTCATTTGAGCGTTTATTTCCCGGTGGACATAGTTTTGATTTCTTCCAATAAACGGCTTCACACAATAGAGCAAGTTAAGTACCATCACTACTGAGAGGTAAGAAGGTTTTTGCCTCGTCCCACCGAACGACCTTTAAAGTGCGCTTTGAGAGTATAATAAGGCGCTGCAATATACAGGTCCTTCTAAAAAAATTAGCATATGGTGATAAAGTTCATTATTTTCCATAATGTAATGAAAAATTAAACTATCATATATTTTAGATTCATTGCACACCAACTGAAATATTTCAGGTCTTTTCTTGTTTTAATACTGATGATTTTGGCATACAGCTCATGAAAACCCAAAATCCCTGTCTCAAAAAATGTGCATATTTCATCCGACCAATAACAGAAATGTGTTTTAATACCAAAAAAGTCAACCTTCAAATAATTATGTTCAGTTATGCACTCAATACTTGGTCAGGAATCCTTTTGCAGCCTTCAATGCGGCGTGGAGGCAATCAGCCTGTGGCTCTGCTGAGGTTTAATGGAGGCCCAGGATGCTTTGATGGCCTTAAGCTCATCCAGAGTTTTGGGTCTTGCGTTTCTCGACTTTCTCTTCACAATATCCCACAGATTCTCTATGGGGTTCAGGTCAGGAGAGTTGGCAGGTCAGTTGAGCACAGTAATACCAGTTTTGACACTGTGAGCAGGTGCCAGGTTGTGCTGAAAAATGAAATCTTCATCTCCATAAAGTTTTTCAGCAGATGGAAGCATGAAGTGCTCCAAAATCTCCTGATAGCTGCTGCATTGACCCTGCCCTTCATAAAACACAGTGGACCAACACCAGCAGCTGACATGGCTCCCCAGACCATCACTGACTGTGGGTACTTGACACTGGACTTCTGGCATTTCTTTCTCCCCAGTCTTCCTCTAGACTCTGGTAGCTTGATTTCCGAATGACATGCATAATTTGCTTTCATACGATAAAAGTACTTTGGACCACTGAGCAACAGTCCAGTGCTGCTTCTGTGTAGCCCCGGTCAGGCGCTTCTGCCGCTGTTTCTGGTTCAAAAGTGGCTTGACCTGGGGAATGAGGCACCTGTAGCCCATTTCCTGCACACGCCTGTGCACAGTGGCTCTGGATGTTTCTACTCCAGACTCAGTCCACTGCTTCCCCCAAGGTCTGGAATCGGCCCTTCTCCACAATCTTCCTCAGGGTCCGGTCACCTCTTCTCGTTGTGCAGCGTTTTCTGCCACACTTTTTCCTTCCCACAGAGGTGCCTTGATACAGATTTTCTATAAAGAACCAAAATTGAATCCAGATATTTGAGTATCGGCTTTGATGCTAAATTTAACTGCTTTAACATACATTCCTACTGTAATTTCAGGAAAAGGAACAAAGTATTTTAAGATCATTTTAAGTTCTGTGGTTGTTTCCTGTTCTCCAGGATAAGAGTCTCTACCATCCCGTTAGTAACAGCTGCATCGACAGCAGTACCAGTGAGCGCCGAGTGTTCATGTACACGTGTGACCCCACCTCTCTGAGCCAGCAGTGGCTGTTTGAGCGAACCAACGCCACCATGCTGGAGCACTTCAACCGGGTGTTGTGTTGTGCTATGTAGAAATAGTGGAATAAGCAGGCATCCGACTTAGCTCAGCTTCAGTTCTCTTTTTATTCTCTCTTCTTCTTCTCACATCTCCCATACATAGCCAGAGCTTCCCCTGCTGTCCTTTACATGCAATAACAAGACATAACATTTTCCCTTTTCCTGAAGCAATTACTTACATGTAACATTTGCACTGTATAACTGGCAGCAGGAAACTAAGTTTGTAAAATTACTATTTCAGTAAGCCAACAGTAATATGAAAAGTTTACGAACCATATTAGCTCAAGTAGCAACAGTACATTAAATGAATATCAGCATTAGAATAAAATGACCAGTTTCACTGTTAACCATAAGCATTACAGTATGAACATTTAAACCTATTTATTTTTACTGTATTTTACTTTAGCAGAACAGTAGTAATCTTTACTGGTCTTACAGAACACTAATACCATTCTGAACAGGAATGATTTTCATTAATTTTCACTTTATCTTACAAAACCCATCAACCATCTTGGTACATTTCTAGACCTCTGACTTCTTCTAAGTACAACAGCAGGTTCATTAGTGTTTCCTGGCAGTGCAAAGGTATCAAACACGGTATCACTGTTTTGTTCTGAACCAGCTAAGATTTGTTTTGGGAAGTGCACAAGTTTTGAAGCATTCCACTTGCGTCCGTCGCTTAGTAAGAAAGTGTTTTGTCCAACTTTCTTTATGACAGTCCGTGGTTCTGTAAATCTTGAAGATCCTTTGGAAACGTGCTCAGGTCTGCGAACACGAACAGTGTCACCCACTTTGACTGTTGGTACTTTAACTCTCATTTTCTTGTCTGTGTATTCCTTCATTTTATTTTGCTTTTGTTTCACCCTCTGTTGTATTTGGGCATGTGTTTTGCTTTTCATTTCTACTGGGAGTATGTTTAACTTGGTGCGCATCTTTCTGTTTCTCAGTAGCTCAAATGTGGTTACTCCGGTGGTTGCATGAGGAGTAGCTCGGTAGTTGTGCAGAAATTCTGTTACAGCTTCCTTCCATGAGCTGTGACTTCTTTCAGATGTTTGTAGGCACTCCTTAAGTACCCTGTTGGATCTTTCCATAGCACCATTTGCTTTAGGGTAGTATACACTTGACCTTAAGTGCTGTATGTCTCTCTCTCTCTCTCTCTCTCTCTCTCTCTCTGTCTCAGAAAAGTACTAAATGCATGAAAAGTAAACTGACAACCATTATTTGAGACAAGATGCATCGGATTACCTTCCCTACTGAACACAGTGGCTAAAAAGCGAATGATAACATCTGTAGTGACAGTAGAACTGAATCCAACCTCAGGCCATTTGCTGTAGTAATCTGTAAGTACAATAGCATAACGGCAGTCCCATGTAGCATTTTCAAATGGACCTGTAATGTCTATTGCAACTTTTTCCCATGGTTTACTAGGAAATTCAACTGGAGTGAGTGGAGCAGCAGCAGTTATGGCTACCTTATCACTGAACTGGCAGTTAATACAGGAAGCAATGACAGAATGCACAAATTTGTCCAGTTGTGGCCACCAGAAAAGTTCACGCAGTCTCTGCTTGGTACGGACAATGCCTTGATGTCCTTCATGTGCCAAGTCAACAATTCTGGCACGCAGTGAAGCAGGAACAACTAGTCGATCTGTCAATCTCAATATCAGTGAACCATGAACTGACAACTCATGTCGAATCTGAAAGTATGGAGAAAAGTTCTCTGGAAGACTTTTTTTGCATTTGGGCCAACCTTTGTCAATCTGGTTGCGCAGTAGTGACAGTTCTGGGCAGGTTTCCCTGGCAGAAGTGAACTCTTGAAGAGAAATGGCACACAGTGACTCTTTAAAAACAGCAGCAATCATGTCCTCTGTTGCCTCATTTTCAGCAGTTAGTGGTAGTCGAGAAAGGCAGTCAGCAGTGACGTTTTGATGTCCTGGGCGGTAAGTTACATCGTATGTAAAGCAGAGCAGTCGAGCTGACCATCTGGCAATCCTTAGTCCAGCACGGCCAGAACCTTTAGAGGTGAGTAACGTCGTAAGTGCTTGGTGATCTGTACGAAGAAAAAGTGACGACCCCAGAGGTAGGTTCTCCACCTTTCCACAGCCCAAACGCAGGCAAGAACTTCACGTTCGACCGTGGAGTACTTGCGCTCAGCAGAAGAAAGAGTTCTTGATGCAAAAGCGACAACTCTCTCACTTTGATCTGAATGTATTTGAGTTAACACCGCGCCCAGTCCATAATCTGAAGCATCAGTAGTAACATAGGTTGGTAACTCAGGGTCATACAGAGCTAAGGCAGGACTATTGACTATCAGGCCTTTAAGTGAAGTGAAACTAGACTGTGCTTCTGTTGTCCACTTGAAGCTTAAATCTGTGGAGTCTCTGAGCACTGCACGTAATGGCTCAATAACAGTCGCAAAATCTGGAATGAACTTACTGTACCATAATGCAAGACCAAGGAAAGATCTTAGAGAAGATGTGTCGTGTGGAGCTGGAGCATGAATCACAGCAGTGACTCTATCCTGATCTGGTTGAAGACCTTCTTTTGAAATGGTGTGACCCAGGTAGTTTAGTGAAGGTTGACTGAATTTGCATTTGTGCATGTTCAGTTTGAGTCCGGCATCAGTCAAGGCTTGAAGCACTCTCCGTAAATTTTCATCATGTTCGTTTTGTGTAGAGCCATAGCAGATGATGTCATCCAGGTATGCTTGTACACCTGGCAAACCTGCAAGGATGATTGACATCATTTTCTGAAACGCTTATGGGGCAGAAGCTAAGCCAAAAGGAACTCTGCAGAAACGAAAAAGTCCATCATGGGTGATAAATGCTGTAATATCCCGACTTTCAGGATGCAGAGGCATTTGGTGGTAGGCAGAGGCTAAATCAATCGTGGAAAAAACAGTAGCCCCTCGTAGATTTGAGAACAGTTCATCCATGTGTGGTAATGGATGGCAATCGGCAACAATTACTTTATTTGGCTCCCTTAAATCAACACACATGCGTGGCTTTCCCCCATCTCTTCTTTGTGTCACGACAATGGGAGAAACCCAAGGAGAAGCATCAATACGTTCAATGATGCCCTTATCCTGGAGATCTTTGAGCTCCTCTGAAACAGCTTGTCTTACTGAAAATGGAAGTCTCCTGAGTTTTTGTTGCACTGTAACAGCATTTGGCAGTATATGTACTTTGTGTATGAAGTTTTTAGCATAGCCAACTTCCTGAACTGACATGTCTGGAGAATGATCTGATACAGTCTTTGACACAACTGGTTCAACCGTAGGGGTAGGAGAAGTACTAGTAGTAACAACTTTTCGTCCGTCAAGTTTCATTTGTAAAGCCTGAAACAAATCTAAGCCAAGAAGAGTAGCACCTGACTCAACAACAACAAGAGTACCTGCAGTAGAATGACTATCATGAGAAATAGTAGCTTTTAAGCACCCTTTTACAGAAATTTTCTCTTTTGCATAGATAACAAGAGCAAATGTAGGTTCAGTTAGCACACATTCGGAAAAGTAGAAGTGGTAAATGTTCTCTGGTATAATGGACACAGATGAGCCTGTATCCACAATCAGCTCAACATCTTTGCATCGTCCATTAACAGTCACTTGAACTGTGCAGAGGATCTTGTCTTGCACTGCATTGTTCATGTAAAGAACTGTGGGCTCATTAATGACGACTTCACGTACCTCCTTTTGAGTCGAACGGCATACTCGTGAAAAATGTCCCACTTTACCACACATGTTGCATGTCATTTTAGCAGCAGGGCATGAAGGTTTATTAGCAAGGTGGTTGAAAGATCCACAGCGGAAGCAGGAACGGCAGTTAGCAGCAGCTTGAGTCGTGGCAGGAGCAGGATCCGGCTGCTTCTTCTTCGTGTCCCAGCGGCGGCTTGGCTTTGGTTGCTTTTGTATGGCCCTCACTGGAGCAGAAGCGCTAGCAGCGGTAGCATCAGAAAGGACGTTAGCATCTCTTAATCCACTTTCAATTTGCAACGCCAATGTAGTAGCTTTAGCAAATGTTAAGTCCGGTTCAAGCAATAATCTGTCTCTTATGCGAGTATTAGCAACACGCTCAATCAGTTGATTACGTAGCATTTGGTCCTCCAGGTTCCCAAAATCACATGTAGCAGCTAACTCCCTTAGAGAAGCTAAGAATTGGTTTACCGTCTCATCTGGTCTCTGTGCTCGTTGTCGAAACTTGTGACGTTCAGCAATGACGTTCACCTTCGGCACAAAATGTTCTTTAAGGGCAGCAATAGCAGTAGCAAACGTGTCTCCGGTATTCGGCAGGGTGTAGAGAAGCCTTTGGCCCTCTGTACCCAGGGCATGAAGTAGAACCGCGCGCTTTCTGGTATCAGGCCAGCTATCCCCCGATGCAGCTGTAGTTGTCGAACATTTTGTCGACCAACATGTAGTTGTCGAACATTTTTAGCCATATTGGAAACTGTATCGCTGGTTCCCCTGGGCATGGCATGAATGGAGTAGGTAAAGGCACAGAAATAGACATCCTCGTCGCCAATGTTGTGGTGTGCTATGTAGAAATAGTGGAATAAGCAGGCATCCGACTTGGCTCAGCTTCAGTTCTCTTTTTATTCTCTCTTCTTCTTCTCACATCTCCCATACATAGTCAGAGCTCCCCCTGCTGTCCTTTTCATGCAATAACAAGACATAACACCGGGGTACCAATTGAGGTTGATACCCCGACCTCAGTCGACACAGAAATTTATTTCTGTGTCTTACCCTCTTGCTTGAGGGTGTCAATGATGACCTTCTGGACAGCAGTCAGGTCAGCAGTCTTACCCATGACTGCGGTTTTGAGTAATGAACCAGGATGGGAGTTTTTAAAAGCCTCAGGAATCTTTTGCAGGTGTTTAGAGTTACTTTGTTGATTCAGATGATGAGGTTAACTGCTCGTTCAGAGAACCTTTTCATGATATGCTAATTTTTTGAGACAGGGATTTTGGGTTTTCATGAGCTGTATGCCAAAATCATCAGTATTAAAACAATAAAAGACCTGAAATATTTCAGTTTGTGTGCAATGAATCTAACATATATGACAGTTTCATTTTTATCATTACATTATGGAAAATAATGAACTTTATCACAATATGCTAATTTTTTGAGAAGGACCTTTAGGGACTTTCTACAATGCGACAGCAAATGAGGCCCTTTGATCAGGGTCGGGAACAGGGCCGGCCCAAGGCATAGGCAATCTAAGCAGCTGCTTAGGGCTCCAGGGTCACTAAAGGGCCCCCTCAGTGGAGCCTATTTATTTATTTTTTTATTTTTTGGGTAATAATTTCTATGTCATTACAATATCAAAAAAACACAATTTCACTATGAAGTGATTTGCTTTTACAATAATCTATATTTCATAATGTATGTAGGAATCATTATTTTATGGATAAAATGAAAAAAAAGAGAATTGCTCTTGGGGGCCCCTGGTGGTCGCCGGTAACATGAACTGCCGTGTGATGTTCAGTCTGCATCCAAACGTCCAAAGCTCCGGTCAGAAGTTAAGTATGCAAAACAATGTCTCAAAAAATGTTAGGCTGTTGAACTGGAGTTCGACAGCCTAACATTTATGCTACATTTGTGTTTATGTAAAACTGAGTTTTAACTTTAAATGAGTTGATTCTCATGGTTGGCTCTGTATATTTCTGAAGTATTTTTGGCTTCAAAACGCCATGTTTGAAAACGTTTGATAATAATTAAAACTTCTCAATGTCTGACATTGTAATTGTATTGTTAAGTAACACCAATTATAATTTTTTCTGGTTATTTAGATACTTTTAATCCTGCTTAGAACTTTTTGTTTGATGTCATCCGTTTATGTCACCACTGTTTAAACTGTGTTGCCTTGTCACTTGCAGTGACATCTGCTGGATTTAGAAAGTCATTTCAGGAAAATTCAATAAAGACTGGAGTGTTAACCAGTTCATCCCCCTCATATCAGGCATGTTGACGCCTCAGCATTGTGGAAGAGCTCCAGTTGCAGTAAGACAAAACTTTGGAGGAAATCCTACATTTTTTACCTACAATATAAATAACAGTTGATCCATGTAAACTAACCCATATATCCCATGGAAAGGAATTTGAATAATCCAAAAGAAAAATGATCAAAAGTGGAAATGAGAACGGAATAATTATTTTCTGTGATAAGATCAAAATGATCCCACATGGAGCAAACTTCCTGTGTTGATCAATGCCAGTTTTGAAATATGAGCCAAAAACCAACGCAAAGCAAAGAACACAAAGTATTTCCATCCAGCAAAAGCCACTAATGTGTTGACACAGTTTCTCCCTCATCAATACAACTTGGCGGAGTCACATCCAAAAGACACGGGATCTGCATCGGTCACTTAGTTTTCCCTAAAGTGATACTCGCACCGACACAGGGTTTCATCTTGTTTGCTCGGCGCATGTGTTTCTGTGTCATCTGGCCCATCACAGCAAGTCAGATATTTTTCCTAAGCTTTGAACCATGAGGCTTGTGGCCCGGTGCGACTTTTCTGTGTATTTTTCTTCAACCACCAGGGGGCACTTAAGCAGGAAGTGAATCATTGGAAGTCAAAATTGTAAATCAAAGAAGAAAGCGCTAATTTTCATTTAGAACAAGCACATGCTAGCAGTAGGCACGACAGAGACAGAGAAGGTGCGGCTTATTGTATGGTGCACTCTATAGTCCGGAAAATACGGTAATTGGTTTTAAAAGATTTTTTGAAAATGAATTAATTATCTGCAAATAATGCCATCTTCGAGTGTCTGCTGTAGTAATTAATGACTAGCGGTGTAATCATGTAATTTTCTTACCACTAGGTGGCAGTAGGTACAGAGCATTTTACATTAAAACAAGAGAATTAGTGATGCATGAATGTTACAGGTAGCGGTGAGAGCATTGTATCTACCAAGACCGTGACGACAGTGATGGAAAAGACAGTGAAGCTCAGCAGTAGTTGGAAAGAACATGGGTCCATTTAGCACAACATATCTGTGTGAAGTGAGCTTCTCAAGCCTGGCTACTATAAAAACTAAAAACGGAGAGAGACTTGAGACATGTTGAGGAAGAGCTTTGTCTTCATTTTCTGCCAGGAAATCAGCTCTGTTTTTATCCAGACACGTGGGTAAAATATGCAGATATTGACATTTTGTACAGGCAACTCTTCATATTGTAACAGCGAATATGAAGTGAAATGTTTCCCAAATATTATTGCTTCTTTCAGAATAAGAATTATTTTCTGTATTCCAGCTAAAAGAATGCTTATGGATCAGTTTGTAAAACACTTTGAAGTTTTCTACAACTTCTTTAAATTTAAGACCACAGTGTTGTGGCTGTTCAGGTGTATTTTTGAAGTGGACATGTTAAGTGCAATTTGAAATAAGAAATGTAAAATATGATTTAAAAAAAAAAGTGTGTTTATTTGATTCCTATTCAAGACACTTTGATAAGAATGACTATATATGTAATATAGGTGGCTACAGAGTATCTTTGTTTGCAATTTTGGTTGGTGGTGTGCCTTGGGATTTTTTCAATTAAAACGATGTACCTTGGCTCAAAAAAGGTTGAAAAACACTGAATTAGAGGTATTACATAGATCTCTCTGGTCCAGTTATATATTCGTTGATTTGTTTAATGCAGCAGAAAATGTTTTTTCTCGAAGGCTTTAAGATGTTCTGTTATTCATTGAGAGACTTTACTACATTTTTTATTTTATTTTTTTGCCAAAACAGCAGATTTTGAACTTTTTCCCCTAACAATCTTCTCAGTGTGTATGTTTTCAAAACTGTAGAAGATTGACATTACAAATGTAATGCTACAGTCCCCTGAGTTCCTATAGGTTAACAGTTTGTTTCTCTTCTTGTTTTGCAGATTTGGTGTCACAGCTGGGTTCATCTTGCACTTCCATTAGATGATGTGTTCAGCTCCAGAGAAGTTTAACCCTGCCTGTGACAATGCTTCGTTGGCCAGTAACATATTTGCTGATGGTAAATATATTTATGATTTAACAATGGATTTTTGATCAGAAAACCTTTTATGAAATGGTAAAATCCAAAATGATTTACATTTAGTGTCTTCAGAATAAGATTTGTGGTTTATTTACAGTTTTTTAAGTTTGACATGTCTTGAAAACAAATTCCATTTTTGCTACACACTAAATACATATTTTAAAGTATATAAAAGTGTCACCAGAGGGTTTTACTGTCAGAGGTGGAAATGAATTACACTTACTGATGTTACTGATTAGATTATTTGTGCATTTGTACTCTGTATTATTTATATATTTTTAAATTGTGTACTTTGATGTTGGCATGTTTTTTTAAAGAATTGTACTCTGTTAGCTTTGAGATCTCACATCAGATTGCTTTTAAAAGTGCCAAGGTAGAAGCACTGTGGCAGGCATTTTTAACATAAATTCAAAAAATGTATTTTGACAAGACAAAACTACATTTTGACTATAATAGTAATATAAGATATGCATTTAAATTCTGACTATCAAATCCAATCCAACTTTATTTATAAAGCACTTTAAAACAACCACAACTGATACAAAGTGCTGTACATTAAAACACAACATAATAATAATAATAAAAAATAAAAAACTCTTACATTTTAAAAACAAACATACAATTTAAAACTAGATCCTGCTGGAGTTAAAAGCCAAGTAAAATAGATGGGCTTTAAGACGAACTTTAAAAGTGGACTGTGAAGGGGCCTCTCTGACCTGCAAAGGCAAGTCATTCCATAACTTGGGACCCATGACAGAGAAAGCCCTGTCCCCTCTGAGCTCCCTTCTGGATCTTGGTACCTCCAATAGCATCTGATCTGCTGACCTGAGAGACCGATAAGGTACATAGGGGTGAAGAATCTCAGAGAGGTAAGCCGGGGCAAGATTATGCAGTGATTTAAAAACAAACATTAGAATTTTAAAATTAATCCTAAAGTATACAGGCAGCCAGTGAAGTTAGGCCAGGACAGGGGTCACATGCTCCCTCTTTCGAGTTCTTGTCAAAAGTTGTGCAGCGGCATTCTGTACTAGCTGCAGACGTGAGAGCAGCGACTGACTGACTCCCAGAAAAAGTGAGTTACAGTAATCCAAAGGAGTCGAAATAAAAGCTTGGATCACTGTTTCAAAATGCTGCCTGGAAAGAAAATATTTCACTGACGCCAATCGCCTTAAATGATAAAAGCTGGACTTAACCACGGCTCTGATTTGGCTGTCCAATTTAAAATTACTGTCCACCTTAAAACCAAGATCTGTAATAACAGGTTTAAAATGTACCTCCCAGGGTCCCAGGTCAGCAGAGGACTCACAGGAGCCACTGGGTCCAAACACCATCACCTCTGTTTTCTTTTCATTAAAATTTAAAAAGTTCAAGGCCAACCAAGTTTTAATATCACCTAGACATGTCAGGAAATGTTTGATGGAATGGACACCCTTCTGCTTCAGGGGCAGAAGGACTAGTCAGAATAAAAATTCAAGATATCTTCAACTAAATTTTAATGAGTCAATATTCCTTTCAAGAGTTCTCAAATGACGTCATCGAACATTTTTAGATGTCTGAATTAATACATTTGTGTAAGCCGCCTTGTGCTGCCACTAAGCTGTCTGAAGAACAGCTTGCAGAATTTGGGTGTTCTGCACAAAACTCAGAAAATGCCACAGTGTAGAAAGACTTAGCAGTATGGGAGGTAAGAAGACTGCAAAACCTCCCGCTCTTGAAAACTACTTCAGAAATCTGCAATGGATTTTTTCTGCTACTGTCAACCCATTCCCTAGCTGAAAATGTTTCATTTTCATAAATATTTTGTCAGTTTTTTCTACTTTTCATTTTTATTGAACTTTCAAAATGCTATGTAAATCCATGGCGTTTTGACTAGACCAGTGTTTCTCAACCTTTTTTGGCCCAGCAGCCCCCCTAGCCCTTATCCAGGTCCCTCACCGCCCCCACCAAAGAATTTGCAGGCTACTTTGCACTGACCAATATTTTATCATTAATATTACTATCACTATTACAGATGTTTTTGATTTTTATACTTGTTTCTGTATTTATCATCAAAAATAATTTCCCAGAGAACAAAAAAACCATGGGAATAGAAATTATTTTCACAGGCATCTACGAAAAATGCAACAAACATTCAAGTTAAAATTTGTAGGTCTAACAGCAGCCAATCAGAGTGGATAAAGTTCTTTGCCATTTTCTAGTTGTTAAATATTACACAAATGAGCAGATAAAAGATGTAAAGCATGCCAGTTTAAACTTTGAACCATTTGCAAACAACTGAGCTCTGCAACATTAAAACATGGATAGAACTGTAACTACATTAATCATAACTCTTCTTCTCTTCAGTGTTTGTCAGTTTCTGGTGGTGCAGCTCTGTGCTGCCTTCAGGAGAATGGGACATCAGAGTATCATCCATAAAATTTCACCCACATGGCATTTATTGTGCAAACCAGAGCTTTAAGTGGAAAAATAAATGTTCCAGATCCTTTTAATGCCATACAAATATGAGACAGTACAAATAATTTTTTTTTCTGGAAATGGATCTCTCCTATAAGTCACTTTCTCATATTGTCCAGCCATAACCTCTGACCTTAACTGAGGCAGTGATACTTTCAATTTTAGATGTTGTTCTAGGTTCTTCTTTGATCTTTTGGATAGGTTGTTGATTCCTGTTGGAGTAATTTTTGTGGACTCTCCATTCCTTGGAAGGTTTTTAATCGTTCCATAAGGTCTCCAGATGTGAATCATGGTTCTCACTGAGGTTCTCTTCCATCCCAAATACTCAGTAATGACTGTAGAACCCTTTCCAGACTGATGGATGCCAGTAAATTTGTTTCTCATTTTAAATCTCTTCAGATCAGTGTATCATGCGTTGCTGTTTGAGCTCTTTGAACCTACTTCATATTGTTAGAGAAGTTCTAATGAAGTGATTTACTGTTTCAACTGGTCAGACTGTAAGTTCAGTACTTTCCTGATAAATTCTTTAACAGTTGTTTGTATCCACTCAGGTTATGATTATCTGATATTTAATATCTGTTTTATGATCTGAAACATTTAGGTTTGACAGAAAAGCAAAAACAGAAGAAATCTGCATGTAAATCAAATTTGGATCTCAAGAACTAAGTTGTATAGATTGCAGCTTTTTTGGATATGAATAGTCATGTAATTTTCCTTGAAATGTTTTGTGAATTGAAACGGTCTAAAACTGAATTATACTCGGTTAAAGCTAAATAAAGATTGGCTTCTTATAATAGCGGTTCTCAACGTGGGCGGTACCGCCCCCCAGGGGGCGTTCAGAGGACGGCAGGGGGCGCTGGCGGACATTTTTATAGGGGCGCTGGGATGCCTTTGGGGGGCGTTTGGTCGAAGGTAAACGTTACACCTTAAATGCACAACAATGCCAGTTTAGACTTTGAGCAACTTGGTAAAACTGTATTGTGTAACATTAAATCATGCTTGGCTGCAGCTGTATCGATGGCAGCTCTTCTTCTATTCAGTGTTTGTTAGCTTCTGTTAGCTTCTTCTCCGTTCTCCTGCTACTGGTAGCTAAAATCACGATACCCTCACTGAGTATCCCTCTGAAAAATGAACTCATTTAAATAAAGAAATCAAGAAATCCCTCCATGGGTGATACCACGATAGAGAGCGTTCATTTTATAGCGTTAACACCGGTGCTGTAAGTGGTCCGATATGAAACGGGGGTGATTGAACAACGGTACCGCAGCACTTTTAAATTTCAATAATCAGAATGCAGAAATTGTTTCCGTTGTTTTAAAAAGTTTATGTCAGTCTACCTTTTCCCCATCGATGCGCTTCCCAACCGCCCTGCACCTTAGGGGGTTAAAAAAAAAAGACGCGCACACACAACTCTGAAACAGGAGAAGCGGGACATAAAACGGAGCGACGAACTAGATGTGAATTATGGCATAAAAACAGAAAATCCGACACTGAACAGTGAAAAAATCAACACATGATGTGAAACACATGACGATTAGGCTGCGCAGCAGGTGATGAGATTACTGATGATGAGTGTCAATAAACTATAAAATAAATCTAGCAACAGAAAAGAAACTAAAGTGGACATAGCAATAAACCAAGAGAGGATAAAACTAATCAAATAAAACTAAATGAAAATGAATGAAGAACAAAATGCAAGAATAAACTAAGAAACTAAAGTAAATACAGAGGAATAAACTGGCAAGACCTTTCAAGCAATAATTAATACAGAGGACTGTATGGCAAGAATAAACGGACGCTATTTCCAGATAAAAGGTAAAATAATATTGTTGAAATGTCATGGGTTTAAGACCATATCTAGTACTGAGAATAAATATATCTTACAGACCATAATAGTAAAGAACTGATTACTTATGTTTTGAATTATATTTGATATATTTATTTCTTCAATATTATTTTACATGTCAGTGTTAATGTCATGAGGCTGATGATTCCATGACACTTTCAATTTGACTCATTAGGATTTGATTAAGAACCAGATTTGTTCTTTGTAATTTCTGTCCAGTAAAACTATTAATCTATAAATCAGTAGACAGGTCTATATAAAGATATAATCCATGTTTATGTCTCATATTTGTATGGCATTAAAAGGATCTGGAACATTTATTTTTCCACTTAAAGCTCTGGTTTGCACAATAAATGCCATGTGGGTGAAATTTTATGGATGATACTCTGATGTCCCATTCTCCTGAAGGCAGCACAGAGCTGCACCACCAGAAACTGACAGAAACACTGAAGAGAAGAAGAGTTATGATTAATGTAGTTACAGTTCTATCCATGTTTTAATGTTGCAGAGCTCAGTTGTTTGCAAATGGTTCAAAGTTTAAACTGGCATGCTTTACATCTTTTATCTGCTCATTTGTGTAATATTTAACAACTAGAAAATGGCAAAGAACTTTATCCACTCTGATTGGCTGCTGTTAGACCTACAAATTTTAACTTGAATGTTTGTTGCATTTTTCGTAGATGCCTGTGAAAATAATTTCTATTCCCATGGTTTTTTTGTTCTCTGGGAAATTATTTTTTATGCTAAATACAGAAACAAGCATAAAAATCAAAACATCTATAATAGTGATAGTAATATTAATGATAAAATAATGGTTAGTGCAATGTAGCCTGCAAATTCTTTGGTGGGGGCGGTGAGGGACCTGAATAAGGGCTAGGGGGGCCGCTGGGCCAAAAAAGGTTGAGAAACACTGTCTTATAATATATGAATGTGGTGCTGACACTGAACTGCTAAAAGAAAGCATCAGAAAAGGACAAAAAATAACAGATCTTGAAATAAAATGCTGCAGTCTGCTAGAATCTGGTCCTAATTCTTAGAAAAACTGTTTCGTCTCTTCACAGGTGATTCTAATAAGAGACTTCAGAGTCTATTCCACCACATGTCATCTAACAGAGTACAAGACATTGGATGGATGCTGTCCTATGTGTCCTGCTGGTATGTCCTAGTTAATGATGAATTACTGTTTATTCTGATATAAACTCTGTTGCAGCTAATTTCTTGCATTGCTTGACCTTTGCTTTACATGGAAAGAGCCTTTCCTATTCTTCATAAGGAAAAAAATGTGTTGTTTATTTCCCAACAGGTCATCGAGTCAAAACAGACTGTACAGAGTTCAGCAGTACATCATGTCTCCCATGTTCAGATGGGACACATTTGGATCAGTCAAATGGACTAAAGAGTTGCACTCGATGTTCTATCTGTCATTCAGGTGCAGTTATCTTTGACCTTATGACTATGATGATCGTACAGAAGAAAATTACCTCACTAATTGAACTCTCTGTTGTTGCTCCTTTTCAGCCTGCTACTTTTAGTTAATTATTTAATTACACAGGATTTACTGCTGGGCAGATGCAGTTCTACTTGGGGGCAAGGGGTAGACAACTACCAGTCTGCTAGGCTCAATGTATGCTACCAGTTTTTTCCAACTCTGGTCCTCAAGGCAAACTGCCAGGCATGTTAAATGTTTCCAGGCTTCAACACATCCCATTCAGATGATTACAATTCAGCAAAACCGTTTTAATCAGCCTGTGCTGAAGCAGGGGAATACCTAAAACTTGCAGGGCAGTGTGCCTTGAGGACCGGGGTTGAAAAACACTTGATTAGACGTTGGCATTTCAATCATTAGAATCCGACCACAAAACAACATTGATTCAATGACATCTTTTCAACCTTGGTTACTTGGCTAGAAATGGATGATGGTTGATCCACCGTCAATCGTCAACCTTAACCATAAAGTCAATCTTTTTGACCAATTTAATGTTGAATTACTGTCGCTTGCTACCTGGTTGTTGTTTTCTGTCACTCTGCATCTGCTACAAAATTATTTACCTTTGTAAGATTATAATTTTTTAGGGTAACGTTGGTAGGAGTTTGTCCAGTTACCAGGGGTTTGGTGGTTCAAACCCTTGCTGTTGTTGAGTCCATAGACAGAACGTTTCACTCGCCTTTCCTGGTGGTTGTGGTGCCGGTACATTACAGCCTTGCCTCTTACAATATAGCTTACTACCATGAGTGTGTGAATGGGTGAATGAATTGATCTGGTTAGTGATATTGGACTGCTATTATTTTGAATACAACTGTAAATCATTTATTGAGATGTCTCTTTTGATTCACTTGGAGAAACTTCTCACATAAATGAGACAGGTTCACCGTGTTGCTAAGTTTTCTCCATACATGTGTAATCTGTATATGTTCACAGGAGCTGGTCTGAAGGTAAAGCAACAATGTTTACGATCTGCAGACACAGTTTGTGAGCCAATGGAGGGATTCTACTGTACAGATTCTACATCAGGAGGCTGTGCTGCAGCACAGAAACACAGGAGCTGTGAACCAGGACAGTACATCAGTAGGATGGGTTGGTCTGATTCTTTTTAATACATACTGCACATACTCTCATTTTTAGATGAGTTCTGACTTTTGAACATTTGTAAAGAAGAAAGAGTTGCATGTTGGTCAGAACTAAAAATCAGATCAGAATCTTCTGACTAACTTTAAGCTGATTTGTGTTTGTACAGGAACAGCCTCCACAGACACAGAATGCTCTGAATGCAGCAGTGGAACATTTTCTAATGGAACGATGTTGTCATGTCAGCTTCACACACAGTAAGATAGTCTTATACCAACAGCAAAACATAGAATAATGTCTTGCCAAGTGCCTTACCTCAATGCATGTTTCTGTTATTACAGATGTGAAAAAGAAAACCTTCAGCTGATAAAAGCAGGAACAACTACAACTGATGCTGAATGTGGAGAAAAAAATGACAGCATCACAGGAGTTGGGATCATTGTTCTGGTGGTTTCTTTAGTTATAGTTGTGTCAGTAATTGTTGCTATTGTTGCTCTCTGGAGAAAGAAGAAAATTACATTACAAGGTGAGATGAATAAATGCTAATTCAAATATGACCAGCATTTCAAAGAATATTCACAGTTTTAGTAATAACATTTTCTTTTTAACAGACATTTTTAAAAGTCAACCGAAACCCCAAAGGGTAAGAAGGTTTCTAGTTGAACTGTAATTTGAACAGATATTGATAGCAGTATTTGGTTTATGAAATAATTTATTTTATTCTCTACATAAAAGGGCCCAGCAGAAGGAGCAGAACAGGGTGAATGTTTGACAGATCCAGGTAAGAAGAAAATTCTTTACTTGAACATTATAGGATAGATCAGGGGTCACCAACTCCAGTCCTCAAGGGCTACCATCCTGCAACTTTAAATTCACCTTTGCTCCAAAATGTCTGAATTTCCTCACCAGCATTCATTCCTCTCTGCAATAGGCTGGAAATGAGCCGTTTATTTGAACCAGGTGTGTTTGAGCAGAGACGCATCAAAAAGTTGCAGGACGGTAGCCCTCCAGGATTGGAGTTGGTGACCCCTGGGATAGATAGTTTTTCTGGTCATTGTTCTGGAAGATGGCTGCACAGTGGCGCAGTTGGTAGAGCTGTTGCCTTGCAGAAAGAAGGTCCTGGGTTTGATTCCCAGCCTGGGGTCTTTCTGTATGGAGTTTGCGTGTTCTCCTTGTGGATGGTGGGTTCTCTCTGGGTACTCTGGCTTATTCCCACAGTCCAGAAACATGACTGTCAGGTTAATTGGCCTCTCTAAATTCTCCCTAGGTGTGAGTGTGTGTGTGGATGGTTGTTTGTCCTGTGTGTCTCTGTGTTGACCTGCGACAGACTGGTGACCTGTCCTGGGTGACCCCGCCTCTTGCATGGAACGTTAGCTGGAGATGGGCACCAGCAACCCTCCCAACCCCAATAAGGGACAAGGGTGTATAGAAAATGGATGGATGTTCTGGATAAGATTTTTCTTTTTAAGGAATAAAATAGAACTGACTACAAATGTATAAATGATTCTACCTGAGCTGCAATTCTGGTTGTTTCCATCGATATCTAATCGTTTTGTTGCCTTTTTTAATTTTCCCTTTACAGTGCAAGAAACCCCAAACTAAACAGCTGGATGAAAATCTACTTACTGCAGATTAAATGTCCTTCAGGGTCCAGGTGTAACCAAGCTGGATGCTGAGACATTGTTCTTACAGTGATCAGAAAGAACAGCAAAAACTCAAACTCCCTTCTCCACCATCCATGGTCATCATCACCCTACACCGATCGCACTGTACAGGAACGAAAGTCATTGAAACACCAACCAGAACAATGAGATGTTTCCATAATAATAAACACCGGATCACTAGTAAGCTAAATAATATGTTAAAAGATTAAAAGAGCCTTTAGGGAGCAAGGCTGGGAGTTATTGTGGAGTATACAGAACCAACTCAAAGTCGAGATTAGAGCAAGGAGAAATTGGAGAAGAAGTGGAGGTGGTTGAGGAATATAAATACCTCAGTGACCACCTGGACAACAGACTGGACTGGAGATGCAACAGAAGAAGCGACAGAGAAGTACTTCTTGAGGAAGCCAAGATTTTTCAACATTTGCTACAAGCGGCTGCAGATCTTCTATAATCTGTTGTTGAGAACGTCATCTCTTCATCCATCATCTGGTGGGGCAGCAGCACCAGAGCCAGGGACCTAAAAAGCCTCAACAACCTGATAAAGAAGGTTGGTTCTGTTCTGCGGACGACTGCAGAAACCTATGAAGATGATGATGCAAAGGATTCTTCATAAAATCAATAAAATTATGGATAACCCTGACCATTCTCTTCATGAGACTGTCTTGAGAAAACAAGTGTTATTAGTCAGATTCACTGTAATACAGACTGCTACAAGAGATATTTCCTGCCTGCAGTCCTCACTATATATATTACACAGTGGAAAAATGTGATTGTATTTTGCATGTATTTTGTGTTGGATTTTTTTCTCTTTGTGGCTCCTCAAGGACACTGAACTGAAAGCTTTCTGTCTAAGGAAGTGGGGCACAGTAATTGGTTGCTCGTAGAGGTGTCTGCATAGACTAAATGAGACTCATGTTCTCCAAACCCAGAAATGGAATTAGACTTGAGGATACTTGGCAACCCTGAACAGGAGCACCTAGTTTACATACTTTAGATCAACATTAGATTATTTTTCTTCTTTTGCTCTTTTTCTTCTTCTTCTTTACCTTGGTTTATTATTTTGTTTGTATTTCTTTTTAATTCATGTATAGCACTTTGAATTGCCTTGTTGCTGAAAATGTGCTATATAAATAAAATTACCTTACCAAATAAAAGGAGCTGAGGGAGAAGGAAGAGAACGAACTTGTTGGGCGACGGAGCCAGACGCGCTGATGAGGAGAGAGAACCCAGCGCTACAGTCCTGCACAGAGTCGCAGGAGGTGGACGGCGGCCTAACAAAGACAATCGGGGCAGAGAAGAAACTGCCACGAAAGATGATTTTTGACTGACTGTTGTTCTCCTTGGGTTTTTGAGTTTTTTTCTCCCCCTTGTGCCAAAGATTGAGTGCAGGACCATACTGGGCACATTTACAATAACTATTTGAAGACTCTGAACTAATGCGAGTTACATTCAATTTCGCTTTGGGATCAAATAATTTTTAAATTTTTAAACAAATGGCTACATCCCCCAGGGCGATTAGAAAAAGTGCCTACTTTTACAACTGTACCAACTTTCACGCTTTTCAAGGTAACAATAATTGTACATTTTTACTAAACTTGGCTAATTTAGCAATACACTATGCCGACATCTTATTGCACTGGGATTACAAAGTGTAATACCAGTGTGATATTTGGAAGAATATTTAGATCAGTGTTTCTCAACCTTTTTTGGGCCAGCGCCCCCTAGCCTTTATCCAGGTCCCTCACTGCCCCCCACCAAAGAATTTGTAGGCTACTTTGCACTATTATTTTATCATTAATGTTATCACTATTGTAGATGTTTTGATTTTTATGCTTATTTCTGTATTTATCATCAAAAATAATTTCCCAGAGAACAAAAAAAACCATGGAAATAGAAATTATTTTCACAGGCGTCTACGAAAAATGTTTAAACTTTTAACTATTTGCAAAACAACTAAGCTCTGCAACATTAAAACATGGATAGAACTGTAACTACATTAATCATAACTCTTCTTCTCTTCAGTGTTTCTGTCAGTTTCTGGTGGTGCAGCTCTGTGCTGCCTTCAGGAGAATGGGACATCGGAGTATCATCCATAAAACTTCACCCACATGGCATTTATTGTGCAAACCAGAGCTTTCAGTGGAAAAACTAAAGTTCCAGATCCTTTTAATGCCATACAAATATGAGACAGAAACATGGATTATATCTTTATATAGACCTGTCTATTGATTTATAGATTGATAGTTTTACTGGACAGAAATTACAAAGAACAAATCTGGTTCTTAATCAAAGCCTAATGAGTCAAATTGAAAGTGTCATGGAATCATCAGCCTCATGACATTAACACTGACATGTAAAATAATATTGAAATAAATATATCAAATCTAAATAAAAACATAAATAAGTGATACATTCTTTACTGTTATAATCTGTAAGACATTTATTCTCAGTACTAGATATGGTCTCAACAAACCCATGACATTTCAACAATATTATTTTACCTTTTATCTGGAAATAGCGTGTTTATTCTTGCCATACAGTTTTCTGCATTAATTATTGCTCGAAAGGTCTTGCCATAGCAGTTTATTCCTCTGTATTTACTTTAGTTTCTTAGTTTATTCTTGCATTTTGTTCTTCATTCATTTCCATTTAGTTTCCTTTGATTAATATTATCCTCTCTTGGTTTATTGCTATGTCCACTTTAGTTTCTTTCCTGTTGCTACATTTATTTTATCGTTTATTGACCACCAGTAATTTTCACTCATCACCTGCTGCGCAGCCTAATCGTCATGTGTTTCCACATCATGTGTTGATTTTTTCACTGTTCAGTGTCGGATTTTCTGTTTTTATGCCATAATCCACATCTAGTTTGTCGCTCCGTTTTATGTCCCGCTTCTCCTGTTTCAGAGTTTTGCGCAATGTGCGCGTCTTTTTTTTCTTCTTCTTCTTCTTTCTTTTAAGGCCTAAGGTGCAGGGCGGTCGGGAAACTATCGATGGGGAAAAGGCAGACTGACATAAACCTTTTAAAACAACTGAAACCATTTCTGTATTCTGATTATTGAAATTTAAAAGTGCTGTGTTGTTCTATCACCCCCGTTTCATACCGGACCACTTACAGCACCGGTGTTAACGCTATAAAATGAACGCTCTCTATCGTGGTATCACCCATGGAGGGATTTCTTGATTTCTTTATTTAAATGAGTTCATTTTACAGAGGGATACTCAGTGAGGGTATCGTGATTTTAGCTACCAGTAGCAGGAGAACGGAGAAGAAGCTAACAGAAGCTAACAAACACTGAGTAGAAGAAGAAGAGCTGCCATCGATACAGTTGCAGGCAAGCATGATTTAATGTTACACAAAAGTTTTACCAAGTTGCTCAAAGTCTAAACTGACATTGTTGTGCATTTAAGGTGTAAAGTTTACCTTCGACCAAACGCCCCCCAAAGGCATCCCAGCGCCCCCCTTTTGTAAAAATGTCCACCAGCGCCCCCTGCCGTCCTCGGAACGCCCCCTTGGGGGGCGGTAACGCCCACGTTGAGAACTGCTAATTTAGAGGAAAGTACTGTAAAAAGGTTGCGGTAATACTTTAAAATTCAAAAATCAGTGATTCTTGAGAATAGAGACAAAATGGGTTTTAATTTTCCCAATTATTTTATTAATTCTCAACCTTATGTATGCAAATATTACAAATAATGTTTTGGAAATGTAAAGATGCTAAGGTGCAGGCTCCCAGTTGCAACATTTTTTTTTTTTTTTTTTAATCAACCTGACCCAGAACTTTGCATTACCATCTGACAAAAATAAATATAAAATTGTTTTTAAAATATCCTATTAGTAATATTTCTATTCATTTTTACAGACAAATGCTTCTTAAGAAACAAAAGAAATATTATTTAAAACAAAAACAACAAAGTCCATCTGACGGAGTTGACACAGAACTGAAGGTGGTGACAAAGTAGTGAGTAAAATAATATACTTGATACATATGATGCAAAGCAATTTATGTAAAATACATTAAAATGAATTAATTGCACATTTAAGTGAGATTTGTCAACAATTTCACTGAAAGAGTCTCAAAAACTGATGGAGTTTACATCTGACGGAGTTGACGAAATGCCAAACTACCTCAATTTATAAGATGTTATTCTGAAGGAAGCCATATTGTAGTAAGGTCCATGAAATCTTTACTGTATACTAAAATTAAGCTTTTATTTCACAAAATTTCATCAAAGTTTTGTCAATTGTCAGTTATGGTGTTGACACATACATAGCTGATGACTTCACAAAAATAAACTACCAGCTAGATCAGTGATCCTCAAATCCAGGCCTGGAGGGCCGGTGTCCTGCAGCTTTTAGATATGCCCAGAGGTGAAAGTAGTTTTAAATTCTTGGGGGTACTACGACAAAAGTATATACATAAACGCACGCGCACACACACACACACACACACACACACACACACACACACACACACACACACACACACACACACACACACACACACACACACACACACACACAGATAGCACACGATGTTAAATCAACATTGAATTATAGTTAGAATCATTGATTTTTGTTGAAGTCGACAAATGATGGTGGATCAACCACAAACAACCATCCAATCAAACTGTTGAAACTGTGTCACTGAATCAATGTTGTTTTGTGGTTGAAATCTAATGACTGAAATGCGGATGTCTGATCAACATCTGATCAATGTTAAATCAATGACAGTGATTTTGCCACACCTCTTCCCCTCCTCTTCCTTTAGCTCTGGGTCAGAGTATTTTATTACTGAGCGGGGGTTATCACGTTTTAAATTAAGCACTGTAGAGGATAGTCGGTGCTGATTCCTTTCTGTACATTTTCTTACTTGTTCATAACGATTCTCACTGACTGTTTGTGTGGGATATATCGACACAAAAACATCTACAACTTACTACAAGGAGTGGAGCGGTCCACCCCCACCATTTACATGAGTGGGATGGCCCAACCACACAGCTGCTTCGCTGTTGGCTTGTTGGCAAAAGATGTTAATTCAATGTTGAATTATCACAAAAGTTGCATGTATGTTTGAGGTCGACAACTGACGGTCAAACAACCATCCACCTCTAGCCAATTAACTAACGTTGAAACTGTGTCATTGAATCAATGTTGTTTTGTGGTCAAATTTTAATAGTTGAAACACCAACATCGAATCCAGTGTTTTTCAGCACTGGTTTTCAGAGCACACTGCCTTGCAAGTATTAGGTATTTCCATAATTAGGGACACATGATTTTAATTGATGGCTGATTAACAGGGTTTTACTGAACTGAAAACATGCAGGTCAGTTTGATTTAAGAACCAGGGTTGAGAAAAACAGCTTATCAATTTCGATTCAAAGTATGCTGTTTGTCAAGCCCCTACCCCACCCCTCCCCAACTACCATTTGTCCTGCCCCCTAGCACCTCTCAGACATACACACACACACCCACACACGCACGCACGCACGCACGCACACACAACCTTCCCCTAGATAGCACACAACGTTAAATAAACGTTGAATTATAGTTAGAATGGTTGATTTTTGGTTGAAGTCAAAAACTGACGGTGGATCAACCATAAACAACCATCCAATTCTAACCGTTGAAACTGTAATTGAATCAATGTTGTTTTTTGGTTGAAATCTAATGAATGAAATGCCAATGTCTGATCATTGATTCAACATTGTATTCAATGTTGAATCAATATATGCTGTTTGCCACACACCTTCCCCTCCTCTCCTCATCAGAGCTCTGGGTGAGAGCATTTTATTAGTGAGTGTGGGATTTCACATTTTAAATTAAGCACTGTAAAGGACTATGTGATGATTCCTTTCTGTAAATGTTCTTACTTTTTAATAAAAATTCTTAGACTGTTTGTGTATGATATATTCACAAAAAAACATCTACAATTTACAAGGTGTTTTTCCACAGTGGAGCTATAAAGGTTGAAAAAGGTTATTATAAAGTCTCATCAACATTAATATTTCCACTAAAAGAGGCAAAAAAGAGTTTTGATAGAGGAAAAGCCTCAGACTCTGAGCTCAAAGTGAGATGCCAGAGAGCACAAAATTTGACACTCCTTCCTAAAGCACGGAAGTATAGGAAATAGCGCCCCCTTCACTTCCGGATTGCAATGGTCCCATTTCCAAATAAGGTACGAGTCTCACAGTAGTCCGTCCCCACCCATTTCTGTTTGCTGCAGCCATAGACATAAGAGTAGGCCCCGCATTGGCTGCTCCGGCGCAGGAAATACGGCGGCCATCTTGGAGCTAATATTAGATACAGTGCTTGGTGTAATACAGGGTTCAGCCCCGCTATGAAGGCTAACTGAGATTCTGTAAATCTAAAAAAATTTATTATTCTCCAACATTGACTTAAATTATCTGACACAAGAGCCTATATTAGAAATGAAACAATGTAACACATATTATAAAACTTATATTATGTGTTATAACATTCACCAGCAAAGTTTACACAGGTGGTAAAGACTATTATTCATATTCTTTCACTAGTAAGATACCAGTGGTGGAGAAAGTACTCAAAAAATTTACTTAAGTAAAAGTACAAATACACAGTCAAAAATGTACTTAAGTAAAAGTCAAAGTACCACATTAACATTTTACTTAAGTAAAAGTAAAAAAGTCCTGGCTTTTAAAAATACTTAAGTATTAAAAGTAAAAGTACTCGCTGAATGCATTACCTAATCACTAATATCATTAAGTGTGCCGATCGTATTTAATTTTAATACATCAGAAATGTGCCATTTTAATTAACACTACCACAGATTAAACATGTTCTTATTGTGTTTATTCTCTGTAACAGTTTAGACTTAGATATGTGATTCTATGAATCATAATTTCAGGGATGGAAACATTTTGTCTCCTGTCCTAACATAGCATGAACTTCATTAGTCACATTTATTTAGAAAGAAATCTAACTGAAAGGGGATGTAAAGAAGGTGCGGGCGGGGTGGAGGACATGCAACCAAGGAGCCATGTAGCAGAGTTGTAGTCAAGACCACCGAACCCAAGACCAGCGCCCCGCGCTAAATGACACAATAACATTAAGTTTACCTATCAAAATTGGTTTTTAGATTGATCTGAAAGATCCACATTCCCATAAAAACACCTAGATATTAAATACTTAGAGCTGAAATATATTTAACCAGTATCAATTAAAACTCACTTCATTCTGTTTTGCTTTCATCGCTGTGCTACAATCCGCAGATGTCTCCTGCTATCCCTAGAAAAATAACGCCCTGGGCGGTTGCCCATATTGCATATGTCAGAAACCACAACTGAAACATCGCAATTAACAGTAAATAACGTTCAACTATGAACACTGTCCAACGGCGCAACAAGTAACTAAGCAGAATGAGCACCGTGACTGTTTTCATCCTCCCTCCCACTGCGATGTTTGCCACCATGACAGGAGACGAAATCAATCAATGAGCAATGAGCATGCTCTGTGTTCATAGATTCAACTTTTACTTATTCAGCGATTAAATGAATGTCTTGATATATATATATATATATATATATATATATATATATATATATATATATATATATATATATATATATAGACGGATCTTAGTAAAGATCCGTCCAGAAGAATCGGATCGTTCCTGAATGTCATATCACTATATTGCAGACTTTGGTCACAGCGTTGTCCCATATATGCGACACCTCAGTCAACACCTCCACACAATAATTCAGCGCATGAGTGACAACTTTTTTTCATCAGATGCAACATGTGTCTCAGTACAGCTAGCTTTGCTAGCACAGATCTTACCTTTCTTTAAGCTTTCCTTCCAAGTGACGCTAAAAGTTGGACGAAGTCCCCACCGTCTGTGAAAGCGAAGCGCTGCTGATTTTACATGTCGCCATATCAATTTATGCAGCGCTATTATATTATAGACAAACATCTCCTTCCGCTCAGAGGAAACCACTGCGCATGTCTGGAGCTCCGAGTGCGAGTAAAGGTGGAGGCGATGGCTGACAACAGACACTAAGTCACGTTATTGCTCGGATTTTACGGCGCCACCTTAAGTCCCTGAACTTCACATTTTAACGGAAGAAAAGAGCAACGCGACTTGGATGTAACGAGTAACGCGTCAGTTTTGTAGAAATGTAGTGAAGTAGAAAGTACAGATACTTACTGTAAAATGTAGTGGAGTAAAAGTAGAAAGTCCCCATTATTAAATCTACTTAAGTAAAGTACAGATACACGAAAACTGTACTTAAGTACAGTAACGAAGTACTTGTACTTCGTTACTTCCCACCACTGTAAGATACATCCCAAATCTTCCGCTTTTTGTTTTGAAAGTTTCATAAAGACACGATGTGAGGAAGAAGAGGGAGATATCTTTAAAGAGAGACGGATTCACTGCAGCACGGATGAATCTCACATCGAAATTTGGACTCAATCTCAGCTGTTGAATCTCTCTGAAGCTAGAACTCGTTGCTGAAATACACACACACACACATTATATATATATATATAAACATGTATCCAATATATATTATTCAGTATTAATCATTATTTATTTGTGTTAGTATAGTTATATAAATATATAAATATGTATTGATATTCCTAAATAATTTATTAAATACATTATGAACGGCTGTGTGCTTTGTAATATGCTCATCATACATCGATGTCAGAATATTCCATTCCTATTCTATTGTTATAGCCACTAAGCATATTTAAATATGCTAAACTATGTATTAAAAACATACTTAAATAATACAATTGTTTATAAATGTAGCTTTGATAGATGTTTGAATATGGTTTCCAGTAACAAAAAAGCGTGTTATGGTCGATTAAATGCGCTGATACATCATTGTGCCTGCTAAACACATAAGCTGAGTGGAGTGGTGGACCGCTTCAAGATGGCCGCCCTAAATCTCGTCTCGAGAGCGGTCCATGAGGCCATCCATCCATCCATCCATTTTCTTCCGCTTATCCGGGGTCGGGTCGCGGGGGCAGCAGCTTCAAAAGGGAGACCCAGACTTCCCTCTCCCCAGCCACTTCTTCCATCTCCTCCGGGAGAATCCCAAGGCGTTCCCAGGCCAGTCGAGAGACGTAATCCCTCCAGCGTGACCTGGGTCTTCCCCGAGGCCTCCTCCCGGTGGGAAGTGCCCAGAACACCTCACCAGGGAGGCGCCCAGGAGGCATCCTTACCAGATGCCCGAGCCACCTCAACTGGCTCCTCTCGACGTGGAGGAGCAGTGGCTCTACTCTGAGTCCCTCCCGGATGACCGAGCTTCTCACCCTATCTCTAAGGGAGAGCCCAGCCACCCTGCGGAGGAAGCCCATTTCGGCCGCTTGTACCCGTGATCTCGTTCTTTCGGTCATGACCCAAAGCTCATGACCATAGATGAGGGTGGGAACGTAGATCGACCGGTAAATCGAGAGCTTCGCTTTTTGGCTTAGCTCTCTCTTCACCACGACGGACCGGTACAGCGCCCGCTTCACAGTAGACGCTGCCCCAATCCGCCTGTCGATCTCCCACTCCCTTGTTCCCTCATTCGTGAACAAGATCCCCACTTGTTCACGAATAAGGGAACAAGTCCTCCACTTGAGGCAGGACGACCCCCCTGACCCAGAGAAGGCACTCTACCCTTTTCCGGCTCAAGACCATGGCCTCGGATTTGGAGGCACTGAGCCTCATCCCGGCCGCTTCACACTCGGCTGCGAACCGCTCCAGTGAGAGCTGCAGATCACGTTCCGATGAAGCCAACAGGACCACATCATCCGCAAAAAGCAGAGATGTGATCCTAAGGCCACCAAAACGGATCCCCTCAACACCTCGGCTGCGCCTAGAAATTCTGTCCATAAAAGTAATGAACAGAATCGGTGACAAAGGGCAGCCTTGGCGGAGTCCCACTCTCACCGGAAACGAGCCCGACTTACTGCCGGCAATGCAGACTAGACTCTGACACCGGTCATTCAAGGACCTGACAGCGCGTATCGAAGGACCCGGTACCCCATACTCCCGGAGTACCCCCCACAGGGCCTCCCGAGGGACACAGTCGAACGCCTTCTCTAAGTCCACAAAACACATGTAGACTGGTTGGGAGAACTCCCATGCACTCTCCAGGACCCTGCTGAGGGTGTAGAGCTGGTCCAGTGTTCCACGACCAGGACGAAAACCACACTGCTCTTCCTGAATCCGAGGTTCGACTATCCGACGGACCCTCCTTTCCAGGACCCCTGAATAGACCTTACCAGGGAGGCTTAAGAGTGTGACCCCCCTGTAATTGGAGCACACCACCCCAGTCTGCCAATCCAGGGGAACTGCCCCTGATGTCCATGCGATATTGCAGTCGTGTAAGCCAACACAACCCTGCAACATCCAGAGCCTTAAGGAACTCCGGGCGGATCTCATCCACCCCCGGGGCCCTGCCACCGAGGAGCTTTTTGACCACCTCGGCGACCTCGTCCCCACAGATTTTTAGAGCCCAACCCAGAGTCCCCATGCTCAGCTTCCTCAACAGAAGGCATGTTGGTGGGATTGAGGAGGTCTTCGAAGTATTCCGCCCACCGGCCCACAACGTCCCGAGTTGAGGTCAGCAGCGCACCATCCCCACTATAAACAGTGTTGGTGCTGCACTGCTTCCCCCTCCTGAGACGCCAGATGGTGGACCAGAATCGCCTCGGAGCCATACGGAAGTCTGTCTCCATGGCCTCTCCAAACTCCTCCCACGCCCGAGTTTTTGCCTCAGCGACAACCCGAGCCACATGCCGTTTCGCCCGCCGGTACCCATCAGCTGCTTCTGGAGTCCCACAGGCCAAAAAGGCCCGGTAGGACTCCTTCTTCAGCTTGACAGCATCCCTCACCGGTGTCCTTCAACGGGTTCGAGGGTTGTCGCCGCGACAGGCACCAACAACCTTGCGGCCGCAGCTCCGATAGGCCACCTTGGCAATGGAGGTACGGAACATGGTCCACTCAGACTCAATGTCCCCCACGTCCCCCAGAACGTGTTTGAAGTTCTGCCGGAGATGAGAGTTGAAGCTCCGTCTCACAGGGGACTCCGCCAGACGTTCCCAGCAGACCCTCACTACACGTTTGGGCCTGCCAGGTCTGACTGGCTTCCTACCCCACCACCGGAGCCAACTCGTCACCAGGTAGTGGTCAGTGGACAGCTCCGCACCTATCTTCACCCGAGTGTCCAAGACATACGGCCGCAAATCCAATGAGACGATGACAAAGTCAATCATCGAACTGCGGCCTAGGGCATCCTGGTGCCAAGTGCACATATGGACGCGCTTATGCCTGAACATGGTGTTCGTGATGGACAATCCGTGACGAGCACAGAAGTCCAACAACAGAACACCACTTGGGTTCAGATCGGGGGGGCCGTTCCTCCCAACCATGCCTCTCCAGGTCTCACTGTCATTGCCCACGTGAGCGTTAAAGTCCCCCAGTAGAACAAGGGAGTCCCCAGGAGGGGCACTCTCCAGTACCCCCTCTAAGGACTCCAAGAAGGGTGGGTAATCTGAACTGCCATTTGGCCCGTAAGCACAAACAACAGTCAGAACCCGTCCCCCCACCCGTAGGCGGAGGGAGGCTACCCTCTCGTTCACCGGGGTGAACCGCAACGTACAGGCACCCAGATGGGGGGCAACAAGTATGCCCACTCCAGCCTGGCGCCTCTCACAGTGGGCAACTCCAGAGTGGAAGTACGTCCAGCCCCTCTCAAGGAGACTGGTTCCAGAACCAGAGCCATGTGTCGAGGTGAGGCCGACTATTTCTAGCCGGAACCTGTCAGCCTCGCACACTAGCTCTGGTTCCTTCCCCACCAGAGAGGTGACGTTCCACGTCCCAAGAGCCAGCTTCTGTAGCCGAGGATCAGACCGCCAGGGTCCCCTCCCTTGGCTGCCGCCCATAGCACAATGCACCCAACCCCTTTAGCCCCTCGGACAGGTGGTGAGCCCATCGGAAGGGGGACCCACGTCTCCTCTTCGGGCTGAGCCCGGCCGGGCTCCGTGGGTAAAAGCCCGGCCATCAGGCGCTCGCCATCGTGCCCCACCTCCAGGCCTGGCTCCAGAGTGGGGCCCCGGTGACCTGCGTCCGGGCGAGGGGAAACGAAGTCCAAAGTTTGTGTTCATCAGTCTTCGGACTGCGCTTTGTCTGGTTCCTCACCTAGGACCCGTCTGCCTTGGGTGACCCTACCAGGGGCATAAAGCCCCAGACAGCATAGCTCCTAGGATCATTGCGACACTCAAACCCCTCCACCACGATAAGGTGGCAGCCCAAGGAGAGGGGTCCATGAGGCGTCTATTCTTATATTATGTCTATGACTGCAACGGCTGCTGTGACCTCCTTCTCATTCAGTGGAAAAATGGCGGGTGGTTTGATAGAGAAGCAGTTTGCTTGCCGTGTTTATGATTCACTGCAGGTAAATAGTTAATTTCCGTTAACCCTTGTTGATCATTGTTTAATGTTATATTCTGTTAAACTGGCTTAAACTGGGTAGTTTTTGACCACCCCGTTATTTCAATTAATATGTATGTGAATCATGTTTAGCTGTCAGAGCAGATGAATGTTTGTAGAAACTTGTAACGTCGTTTAAAATCTGAAAATATTCTTAAAGTTTTAATGTTAGTTCAAGGATTCTACTCATTTTTGTCCTGAAAGACACGCTTTGTTGTTCAATGACTTGTTTAAGTAGCATTTTAATTTTAACATTAGGCAGTAATCTGGCGTTCACAACCCCCGTTATAAAAAACCAATAGAACGATCGGGGAATGTAATAAATGTGTTTTGTCTCCAGAGAAGAGACTATTGAGACTACTGTTCTTGTTTAATACAAATACTGTATATGTAGATGATAGGTAAGAACAGCCCTCAGCGACAGCTTGGCTTCCTGGAGCAGCTGAAGTCCAAGGTAAGACAACCTGCAGGAGAACTCTGGCTGGATGAGAGAGAAAATGCACAGAAATGAAACTAAATCAGTTTTAGTTTAATAGACCAACTGGAGGGAGGATTGTGGAAATAAATCAGCAAGAAAGCTGCAATTGGTGCATCACTAAAAAAATGTAGTAGTTTGCTGCATCCTGACAGCTTAGTTTGTTTGAAGCATGAACTTTACTGTTCTCACTACATTTAGCAACGTCCAGCTTAAAGTTCCAATCAGATTGTGATCTGACTCTACTCAGATTCTATGAAATCTTTGTTTTTTTAAGAAACCGAATAATTATTTGAATATATCTACTCCCCAAATCCCTCCTCAAAAAATCTGATAAATTAAACCTTTTAATACCTTCACACTCTCTCAACATGCTTCTTCTCATCTTCATATTTATAACACTCTAAAATAACATGCTCTATTGTTTCAAACTTCTCACAATAATCATACTTTCCAGTTTTATGCTTTTGTATTTTAAAAAGTGAATAATTAAGCCCTGTATGTCCAAACCTTAACCTTGTTATTATTCTTTCCTCCTTCCCATTTCTTCTTCCCTTTCTTTTCCTTCCTACAAACTTTTGAATTTTATTTAACCATCTTCCTGTTAAACCTTCATCCCACCTTCTCTGCCATATTTTCATCAGCTCCTCATTGACTTTACTTTTTCCTTCAGATTTACTTGTCCTAACTGTAAAACTAATAGGATTATGTTTTGCCTACTTTGCCGTTTTATCAGCCCTCTCGTTACCTATTACCCCTATATGTGCTGGAACCCATACAAAAACAACTATTAACTCCATATTTTGTATTCTAAATAGAGTATGATATATTTCTAATAAGATGTCCGTCCTACAATCCGTATTGTTATATTTTATGCTTATCAAAGCCGAACTAGAATCGGAGCAAATTATTGCTTGCAGTGGTTTTACATCCTCTATCCATTGTAATGCCAATAGTATAGCGAACATTTCTCCTGTATAAATTGATAACCAAGCCGTAATTCGCTTCCCTATTTTCAAATTGAATTCTGGGATTGCAAATGCTATTCCTATTTTTCCGGCTATTTTTGATGCATCTGTGTAGATTTGGACATGTCGCTAATACTGATTTAAATGTGATTGCACTGAATATCTATCTACCACATTTGATTTGTCTTGTTTCTTTACCATTAATGACATATCTACTATTGTTTCTGGTAGAATCCAGGGTGGTATAATTGATATTGGATCTGTTTGACTAATTTCTAAATCATCCATTTTAAATTCCTTTACGTCCTTTTCAATTTTCCATCCATAACTTCTTTTCTCTTTCTTTTCCTTTTCCCAACATGACTTTAAAATTTCCCGAGTTGGATGATCACATTTATTACCCATCAAATTTAACCAATAATTAATTCCTAGTTTAGTTCTCCTTAGATCTAATGGCATTTCTCCCGTTTCTATTTCTAACGCTGCTGTAGGTGTTGTTTTAAATGCTCCAGTACACAATCTTAATGCTTGATGTTGAATACTGTCTAATTTATCCAAATGAGTTTTAGCTGCTGAACTGTAAACTAAACAACCGTAATCAAAGTCAGATCTTATCATCCCTGTATAAATCTGTTTTAACGATCCATCATCTGCAAAGAGTGAACAACCCATATCCTTTCCGACATTTTTGAATGTCATTTATCATAATCGAAAACAATAATGGACTTATAATACTACCCTGTGGCGTTCCATTTTCCACTACACATTTATCTGAAACTATTTCTCCAATTCTTACCTGTAATTTCCTGTTTGTTAAAGTCTTTAATCCATTCATATATTTTTCCTTTAATCCCCAATTTGTGTAACTTAATAACCCCTCTACCCACATCATATCATATGCTTTTTCTATATCGAAAAGTACTGCCACTATACTTTGTTTACTTGAGCTCTTCTAACTTCATGCTCAAGACATAATATTGAGTCATTAGTGCTCCTCCCTTTACCACTTTGATAATTAGAAATATATCCATTTTTATTTAAATAATACATTAATCTATTATTAATCATTTTTTCCATTATTTTACATAAGTTTGAAGTCAATGCTATTGGCCTATAACTTTCTGGTTTTGAAAGTTCTTTCAAAACCAGAAAGAACCTGGTTTAGCTATCAGTACAATAACAGATTCCTTCCATAACTTTGGTAATTTTCCCTCCTCCCATATTTTATTGAATAATTGTAATATTATAGCTTTTGACTTATCACTCAGTTGACTTACCATTCTATTCCAAATTTTATCTTTACCTGGCGCTGTATTTTTGGTCTTTTTAAGCACACAATTTAATTCCACTATGGTTAAATCAACATTCAAAAAATGATTTATATCTTTGTCACTCTGTATTAAATTTTTATACTTAAGAACAGTATTTTCTCTTCCTTTTCTTCCCTCTTTGCTAATGTTATTTGTGCTATGTATCTTACTAAATAATTTTGCCAATACCTCTTGACCTGATATAATTTATCCTCATCTCTAATAATATCCATATTCTCTACTTTTAATACAGGATAATCAAACTCTTTTTTAATACTATTCATTTTTTAAATTACTTTCCATATCTTCTCAATTTTTGTATCTCTCCCTGTTGTATTACAAAAATTTCTCCAATAGTCTCTCTTAGCTTTCTTTATAATCCTTACTACTGCTTGCTTCCTTTTATAATCAATTAAGTTCATATAAATTGGGTTATGTTTTAATACCTTCAAGGCTTTATTTCTTAATTTGCTTCCTTACACTCACTTGTCCACCATGGCACCTTTTTCTTACCATTATTACTCCCTGACTTTTTAATAGAATTTTCTGCTGCTTCTGTTATTATTTTTGAGATACTTGCATTTACTTCATTTATATGCATATTAAAATCTACCTTTTCTAAATACATTTCACTCAAATATCTAAACTTACTCCAATCTGCCTTATTAAAGTTTGATATCTCCCCACTCTTTTTAAACTCATTTCCAATTATTCCTACCCTTATAATTATAGGATAATGATCACTTCCTACTGTAGTTTCTTTATCAACCGACCACTCACAGATACCAGCTATATCATTTGATACAATTGATAAATCAATAGTTGATTCCACCCCCTTTCTTATATTGATTCTTGTACCCCTTCTCTCATTAATACAAACTAAATTTTTCAATTCCATCACTTCTTCTATAGCCTGTCCATTTTTATCGTTACTATTACCCCACAGTGTACTTTTTGCATTGAAATCCCCACACCAAATTACTCTCCCCTCCAAATAATCTAATAATTCCACCATTATTTCAGCCGATAATGATTTACATGGATTATAAAAATGTATTATTTTAAATTTACCTCCCTGCACCCATACCTCAATAACTATAAATTCTAGTTCCTTCCCTTTCCCTAAAACCTGATATTGTATCCCTCGTTTTATAAATATTCCACATCCCCCTCCCCCTCCCTCTTCTCGATCTCTTCTTATACTAACATATCCTCTAATCACAAAATCTAATGTTAATTTTAACCAAGTTTCCTGAACACATATTATATCTGGTTGGACTTCAAGCTCGTCAATATAACCCTTAAATTCCTGTCCATTAGCTATCAAACTCCTAGCGTTCCTGTTAGGTATTTTCTTAAACCTACATGAAAATAGAGAACCACAGACAACGTATATGAGTTTTTAACCAAACTTCTGCAGAAGGAGAAGGCACAGTGAACTGCTCCTCCAAGCCGCTCACCATGTGTTCTGAAAACCTTCAGTTTGTTTGTCTCTTTTATTAGCAGGGGAGAGAAAGGTGTGAACAGGAATGGAGGGGGTGAAACCCACATCCTATCTTCACAGTAGGATGTGAATTCAGACAGAGGGGAGACACAGAAACTAAATTAACACATAGATTTTACAGCTCAGGACTTTCCCAGGAAGATCTAAGTCACCCTCTGTACAAACATGCTTGATTAAGGAAGATTTAATTTTGTCTCCCAAGTTTCAACAAATTTGAACACTAAACCTCTAAATAAAAACTAGTAACATAAAATTACAAATGTAAGAATGATAACAAACATAATTCTAACAGTTCCATTGCAGTATTAATATATACTACTTTCACTTGCTGGTCCCGACTTCTTATCCACCTCTAGCTTTTTATTTATTTCTTCCCATGTGCCTTCCTTAAACACCAAGAATTTTTCAGCTCCTCTCACTATTATTTTAATCTTCTCGGTTTTGTGCTTGGCTTGATCTATACAGTTGATAACATAAGCTATAAATAAAACTAGATTTTCCACTGGGTAAGTGACCTTATCTTCTGGTGATAGGGATTTTTTGGTATTATCATTTTGTTGTTACTTTAGTTCATATTCAGTCTAATGTTAGTCAGTTTAAAGTGTTCTCTTCTTTAAACTGTATGTGTGAACTGACCTGGAAGTCACAGCTGCCTGTTATCTTCATGTGAAACAGTTTGACCGAGATTTGAACCGGGCTCAGATCATGGGACAGATGTTAAATTGTTTTACGACCTTTGCTGTGTTTGGGTACGATGTTTTATGACCTCTGCTGTTTCCTCTGCTGTCTTATCTTGCCTATCCTCCCTCTTTTGAAGTTTGATAATAAAAGACAAGCTCTACCCAAAGATCTTCAGAACGCTCTGTGAACGGCTCGGAGGAGCAGTTGACAGAGTTTTTCTCCTTCTGCAGAAGTGTGGCTAAAAACTCATATACGTTGTCTGTGGTTCTCTTTTTCTATGTAGGTTTCAGAAAATACCTAACATCTGGTATTATTTTAGATTGCTGTATTGTTTGACTCCCCATTTGCTCGACCACTCTTTTTTCCTGTACCTTCACATTTTTAACAGCTTCTGCGTAGCTTACATTTTTAGATGTTTTAATCTGCACAACTTCTTTAGCCCTCTTCCTTACCTCACATCCTCCGTATGTAACCCTATGGTTTCCCCCACAGTTACAACATTTCTCTTGTACATCTTCCTTACATTCTTCAAATTTATGATCTTCCCCACATTTTGGACATCTCTGCTTTCCTTTACAAACTGCCGCAATGTGTCCATATCTTTGGCATTTACAACACCGAAGTGGTGGATGTACATAAGGTCTGACTTGGAAACTTATATATCCTACTTTTATTTTGATTGGCAACTCTTTTTCTTCAAACTCCACTAGTATTGACTGACTTCCCACTCTCTCACCATCCACAGTTCTTGACAGCCTTTTCACATTAGTAACCTTTGCTCCAACAATATTTCTCTTAAGTTTTTCCAGATCCTCATCTAGAGGGATCCCATATATCACCCCTCTAATTTTGTTTATTTTCTTCCAAAATTTTTTTCTCCAGCACCGCTCTTTTACATATGTTTTCCACATTGAAGGTCTTATTCTTTTGTTCTATATCCTTACATTCTATCAAAAGACTTCCGTCTCTCAAAATCTTTACCATTTCTACGTCTCCTATTTTCTTTTTAATTTCTCTTGACACCCCGATTGGGCTAATTTTCTCCTGACCTTCCTCACTCTTAAGTTTCAGAATTACTTTAAGTTCCTCAAACACAACTTTTCTCCCAACTACCCTCTCTTCCTCTGAACCGCTTCCTTCTAGATCCCGTTTACTACCTTGGCCATCTCTGATTCCCTTTCCATCGTCTATTTTCATTCTTCCTCGTCCTCTTCCTACTGGCGTCCACCCTTCATATTCCCCCTCTTCTTCATTACTTATCTCCATTTCCATCCGAACCATTCACATACCAGTTTATGCCAAAACCGCCTTTTTCACACTCCAAGTTTTGTTCCACAATCCTAGATCTTTCGCTCAAAAGCAACAAACTCCTCACTCCTTCGTCCGAAAACTCCCGCAGGTGCATCCAATCGTGTTAGCCTATCAGAGCCAGCATCGAGCTCAGTTCTCCTGCTGCTGTGCTCTCCGTCTTCTTCTTCCTCTTCTTGTCGGTTTTATGGCGGTTGGCAAGAAACTTTTAGTAGCATTACCGCCATTTACTGGAATGGAGTGTGGTTCGTGATGGTTTAAATATTTATCCTCACCTATATATACAAATATTCTACCATAAATTTTATTTAAACATACATTCTCACATTCACACTTTCATACATACTTGTGCACAGCTTTTTATATCATGCCTTCATTCACAAACACACTTACTATAATTAAATTCTATGAAATAATTTAGTTTTCTTAAGAAATCGAATAATTATTTGTATATGTTTACTCCCTAAATTCTTCCTCAATCTATATAATAAATTAACTTTCTCCTTAATACTTTCAAACTCTCTCTTCATATATCTTCTATTTCATATTTATGGCATTCTAATATAACATGCTCTATGGTTTCATATTTATCACAATAATCGCATTTGCCAGTTTTGTTTTTGAATTTTAAAAAGTGTATAATAAAGTCCTGAATGTCCAAATCTTAACCTGGCTATTACTCTTTCCTCCTTTCTATTTCTTCCATTTCTTCTTTCTCCTACATTCTTCTGAATTTTATAAAGCCATCTTCCTGTCTTATCTTCATCCCACCTTTTTTGCCAAACTTTCATCAGTTTCTCTTTAACAATACTCTTTCCTTCAGATTTATTTATTTTAACTGTAAAACTGATAGGATTTTTAATTGCCCTCTTTGCCATTTTAATTGCCCTCTCGTTTCCATCTACTCCAATATGTGCTGGAACCCACACAAATATAACTATCAAACCCATGTTTTGTATTCTGAATAGTGTATGATATATTTCTAATAAAATATCCATCCTACTATCTGTTTGATTATTTTTTTAAACTTAATAATGCAGAGCTTGAATCTGAACATATTATCGTTTTTAATGGTTTTATGTCTTCTACCCATTGTAAAGCTAATAATATTGCCAACATCTCTCCTGTGTATACTGATAACCCATCTGTAATTTGTTTTCCTATTTTTATATTGAATTCTGGTACTACAAACGCTATTCCTATTTTCCTAGTTATTTTTGATGCATCAGTATAAATTTGAACATATTGATAATAATTATTTAAATATAATTGTACTGAATAACTATCTATGATGTATGATTTATCTAATTTATTTTCCATTATTGACATATCTACTCTTGCTTCTGGTAGAATCCAGGTATAATTGATATTGGTGTTGTTTGACTAATTTCTAAATTATTCATTTACATTTTTTAAATTTTATTTTCAATTGTCCATCCAAAACTCCTCATTTCTTTCTTTTCCCCAACATGGATTTAAAATTTCCAGAGATGGATGATCACCGTTATTTCCTTGCAAATTTAACCAATAAATTTCTAATTTTGTTCTTAAATCTAATGGCATTTCTCCCATTTCTATTTCTAATGCTGCTGTTGGTGTTGTTTTAAATGCTCCAGTACATAATCTTAGTGCCTGATGTTGGATAATGTCTAATTTAGCCAGATGTGTTTTAGCTGCTGAACCGTAAACCAAACAACCAAAGTCTATGTTGGATCTTATCCTGTATAAATCTGTTTTAGTGATTTCCTATCTGCTCCCCAGTCACTGCCAGCCAAACATCTCATAATGTTCAAAATTTTCTTACATTTGTCAACAATTTTTTGAATATGTATATGCGATTTTAATTTTTCATCAAACTATAATCCAAAAAATTTTATACACTTGCTCTTACTCTTGATTATATAATTTCAATTTTATTTCCTTGTTTATTTTTTTCTGAGTAAATATCATTACTTTGGTTTTATCAACTGAGAACTTAAATCGCCATTGCAACGCCCATTTCTGTATTTCAATAATTTCTTGTAATTTTTTAACAATAAAATTAACGTTTTTCCCTTTTTTCCCAAACAGCTCCATCATCAGCAAAAAGTGATCAACCCATGCCTTTTCCAATTTCTTTAAATACGTCATTTATCATAATTGAAAATAGTAATGGACTTATAATACTCCCCTGTGGAGTTCCATTTTCTACTACATATTTTTCTGAGATAACTTCTCCTATTCTAACTTGTATTTTCCTATTTGTTAAAAAAGTCTTTAATCCATTTAAATATTCTCCCTTTAATACCCAACTTGTATAATTTAATTAATAATCCATCCACATTATGTTATATGCTTTTTCAATATCAAAAAATACTGCCACTACATTTTCTTTATTTACTTGAGCTCTTAACTTCATGCTCTAGACATAGCGTTGGATCGTTTGTACTACTCCCTTTTCGAAAACCACTTTGATATTTTGACATATATCCTTTACTATTTAAATAATATACTAGCCTATTATTAATCATTTTTCCATTATTTTACATAGATTTGATGTTAAAGCTATTGGTCTGTAGTTTTCTGGGTTTGAATGATCTTTTCCTGGTTTAGCTATTGGTATTATAATTGATTCCTTCCAATTTAATGGTAATTGTCCCTCCTCCCAAATTTTATTTTATAATTGTACTAATACATCTTTAGATTTTTCACTCAGCCTTATTCTATACCAGATTTGATCTTTACCTGGTGCAGTGTTTTTTGTCGTCTTAAGTGCATTATTTAATTCCATTTTTGTAAACTTAACATTCAACAAATAGTTTCTTCATCGCTCTGTAATAAATCTTTATATATAATTTTTGTATGTTCTCTTCCTTTTCACTAATATTATTGGAACTATGAATTTTACTAAACGTTCTTGCCAATCCTCAATCCTCTCCTTGGGCTGCCACCTTATCGTGGTGGAGGGGTTTGAGTGTCGCAATGATCCTAGGAGCTATGCTGTCTGGGGCTTTATGCCCCTGGTAGGGTCACCCAAGGCAGACAGGTCCTAGGTGAGGAACCAGACAAAGCGCAGCCCGAAGACCCCTATGATGAATACAAACTTTGGACTTCATTTCCCCTCGCCCGGACGCGGGTCACCGGGGCCCCACTCTGGAGCCAGGCCTGGAGGTGGGGCACGATGGCGAGCGCCTGGTGGCCGGGCTTTTACCCACGGAGCCCGGCCGGGCTCAGCCCGAAGAGGAGACGTGGGTCCCCCTTCCGATGGGCTCACCACATGTCCGAGGGCCAAAGGGGTCGGGTGCATTGTGCTATGGGCGGCAGCCAAGGGAGGGGACCCTGGCGGTCTGATCCTCGGCTGCAGAAGCTGGCTCTTGGGACCTGGAACGTCACCTCTCTGGTGGGGAAGGAGCCGGAGCTAGTGTGCGAGGCTGAGAGGTTCCGGCTAGAAATAGTCGGCCTCACCTCGACACATGGCTCTGGTTCTGGAACCAGTCTCCTTGAGAGGGGCTGGACGTACTTCCACTCTGAAGTTGCCCACGGTGAGAGGCGCCGGGCTGGAGTGGGCATACTTGTTGCCCCCCATTTGGGCGCCTGTACGTTGGGGTTCACCCCGGTGAACGAGAGGGTAGCCTCCCTCCGCCTACGGGTGGGGGGACGGGTTCTGACTGTTGTTTGTGCTTACGGGCCGAACGGCAGTTCAGATTAACCACCCTTCTTGGAGTCCTTAGAGGGGGTACTGGAGAGTGCCCCTCCTGGGGATTCCCTTGTTCTACTGGGGGACTTTAACGCTCACGTGGGCAATGACAGTGAGACCTGGAGAGGCGTGGTTGGGAGGAACGGCCCCCCCGATCTGAACCCAAGTGGTGTTCTGTTGTTGGACTTCTGTGCTCGTCACGGATTGTCCATCACGAACACCATGTTCAGGCATAAGGGCGTCCATATGTGCACTTGGCACCAGGACGCCCTAGGCCGCAGTTCGATGATTGACTTTGTCATCGTCTCATTGGATTTGCGGCCGTATGTCTTGGACACTCGGGTGAAGATAGGTGCGGAGCTGTCCACTGACCACTACCTGGTGACGAGTTGGCTCCGGTGGTGGGGTAGGAAGCCAGTCAGACCTGGCAGGCCCAAACGTGTAGTGAGGGTCTGCTGGGAACGTCTGGCGGAGTCCCCTGTGAGACGGAGCTTCAACTCTCATCTCCGGCAGAACTTCGAACACGTTCCGGGGGAGGTGGGGGACATTGAGTCTGAGTGGACCATGTTCCGTACCTCCATTGCCGAGGCGGCTTATCGGAGCTGCGGCCGCAAGGTTGTTGGTGCCTGTCGCGGCGGCAACCCTCGAACCCGTTGGTGGACACCTTCGGTGAGGGATGCTGTCAAGCTGAAGAATGAGTCCTACCGGGCATTTTGGCCTGTGGGACTCCAGAAGCAGCTGATGGGTACCGGCGGGCTAAACGGCATGCGGCTCGGGTTGTCGCTGAGGCAAAAACTCGGGCGTGGGAGGAGTTTGGAGAGGCCATTCTGGTCCACCATCCGGTGTCTCAGGAGGGGGAAGCAGTGCAGCACCAACACTGTTTATAGTGGGGATGGTGCGGTGCTGACCTCAACTCGGGACGTTGTGGGTGGAATACTTCGAAGACCTCCTCAATCCCACCAACATGCCTTCTGTTGAGGAAGCTGAGCATGGGGACTCTGGGTTGGGCTCCCCAATCTCTGGGGACGAGGTCGCCGAGGTGGTCAAAAAGCTCCTCGGTGGCAGGGCCCCGGGGGTGGATGAGATCCGCCCGGAGTTCCTTAAGGCTCTGGATGTTGCGGTGTTGTGTTGGCTAACGCGACTCTGCAATATCGCATGGACATCGGGGGCAGTTCCCCTGGACTGGCAGACTGGGGTGGTGGTCCCCCTGTTTAAAAAGGGGGACCGGAGGGTGTGCTCCAATTACAGGGGGATCACACTCTTAAGCCTCCCTGGTAAGGTTTATTCAGGGGTCCTGGAGAGGAGGGTCCGTCGGATAGTCGAACCTCGGATTCAGGAAGAGCAGTGTGGTTTTCGTCCTGGTCGTGGAACACTGGACCAGCTCTACACCCTCAGCAGGGTCCTGGAGGGTGCATGGGAGTTAGCCCAACCAGTCTACATGTGTTTTGTGGACTTGGAGAAGGCGTTCGACCGTGTCCCTCGGGGGGCCCTGTGGGGGGTACTCCGGGAGTATGGGGTACTGGGCCCTTTAATACGGGCTGTCAGGTCCCTGTATGACCGGTGTCAGAGTCTGGTCCGCATTGCCGGCAGTAAGTCGAGCTCGTTTCCGGTGAGAGTTGGACTCCGCCAAGGCTGCCCTTTGTCACCGATTCTGTTCATTACTTTTATGGACAGAATTTCTAGGCGCAGCCGAGGTGTTGAGGGGATCCGTTTTGGTGGCCTTAGGTTCGCATCTCTGCTTTTTGCAGATGATGTGGTCCTGTTGGCTTCATCGGAACGTGATCTGCAGCTCTCACTGGAGCGGTTCGCAGCCGAGTGTGAAGCGGCCGGGATGAGGCTCAGTGCCTCCAAATCCGAGGCCATGGTCTTGAGCCGGATAAGGGTAGAGTGCCTTCTCCGGGTCAGGGGGGTCGTCCTGCCTCAAGTGGAGGAGTTTAAGTATCTGGGGATCTTGTTCACGAATGAGGGAAGAAGGGAGCGGGAGATCGACAGGCGGATTGGGGCAGCGTCTACTGTGAAGCGGGCGCTGTACCGGTCTGTCGTGGTGAAGAGAGAGCTGAGCCAAAAAGCGAAGCTCTCGATTTACCGGTCGATCTACGTTCCCACCCTCATCTATGGTCATGAGCTTTGGGTCATGACCGAAAGAACGAGATCACGGGTACAAGCGGCCGAAATGGGTTTCCTCCGCAGGGTGGCTGGGCTCTCCCTTAGAGATAGGGTGAGAAGCTCGGTCATCTGGGAGGGACTCAGAGTAGAGCCACTGCTCCTCCACGTCGAGAGGAGCCAGTTGAGGTGGCTCGGGCATCTGGTAAGGATGCCTCCTGGACGTCTCCCTGGTGAGGTGTTCCGGGCACGTCCCACCGGGAGGAGGCCTCGGGGAAGACCCAGGACACGCTGGAGGGATTACGTCTCTCGGCTGGCCTGGGAACGCCTTGGGATTCTCCCGGAGGAGCTGGAAGAAGTGGCTGGGGAGAGGGAAGTCTGGGCCTCCCTTCTGAAGCTGCTGCCCCCGCGACCCGACCCCGGATAAGCGGAAGAAAATGGATGGATGGATGGATGGTTCTCTCCAATATTTCAGCTTTGTCTTCATCTCTTATATTTGTATCATCTATTTTTAGTATAGGATATTCAAACTCTCTTTTTATACCATTCATTCTTTTGATTACTTTCCAAATTCTCAATTTTTATTTCTTTCCCTATCACATTACAAAAATTTCTCCAGTATTCTCTTTTTGCATTTTTTATAGTTCTCCTTAGCTTGTTTTCTTTTATAGTCAACTAAATTCTTATAAATTGGATTATATTTGAGTACATTAAATGCTTTATTTCTTAATTTTATTGCTTCTTTGCACTCATTTGTTCACCATGGCACCATTTTCTTATCATTCTTACTCCCTGGTTTCTTTATGGAAAGATCTGCTGCTTCCGTTATTATCTTACAAATGATTAAATTTGCATCATTTATATCCATATTTACAGCTACTTTTTCCAAGTTTAGTTGACTCAAATATCTAAATTTAATCCAGTCTGCCTTATTAAAATTTAACTTTTTCCCAAGCTTTATATTCTTATTATTTAAATTTAGTCCTACTCTTACTGTTATGGGGTAATCAGTGTCGCAACTACACATTATTCAGGTGGATGCGAAAACATAAATCGCATCCACCTGAATAATGTGGATGCGATCCACCCCAAACGACGATACGTGAAGGGTAAAACTCGCTATATTTACCTCGTTATGTGCGCGAGGTGAAGGAGCGTGAGGCGCTCTGAAGTGTTTGGGAAAACATCATCGGCGCGTCGCCCCCTCCAGACGGAGTTTTTGGCGCCCCCTCTGGTGCTGCGCCCCTATGCGTTGCATACGCTGCATACCCACTTTTTGCGCCACTGGGGGTAATGATCACTACCTATTGTAGATTTTTTTATCAATGAACCATTCACAAATACCAGCTAAAACATTCGAAACAATTGTTAAATCAATAACTGATTCCATCCCCGTTCTTATATTGATTCTTGTTCCCCTTCTATCATTAATACATACTAGATTTTTCATTTCCATTCATTCTTCTATAACTTGTCCATTATATCAATCGATAATGTTTTACATGGATTATAAAAATGTATTATTTTGAATTTACCTTCTTCCCATATCTCAATTACTACATATTCTAGCTCTTTCCCTTTTCCTAACACCTGATATTGTATTCCTTGTTTAATAAATATTCCACATCCTCCTCCACTTCCCTCTGGTCGATCTCTTCTTACACTATCATATCCTTTGATCACAAAATCTAATGTTGTTTTTAACCATGTTTCCTGTACACAAATAATTCCCGGTAGTTCTTCAAGCTTATCGATGTAACCTTTAAGTTCCTGTCCGTTAGCGATTAGACTTCTTGCGTTCCATTGTAATATTAACATGAACCGTTTTCACCTGATGGTCCTGGTCTCCCATCTTCCTCCAACTTTTTATTTATGTTCTCCCATGATCCCTCTTTAAAGCCCAAAAACTTTTCAGCTCCTCTCACTATTATTTTAATCTTCTCAGTTTTGTGTTTGGCTTGGTCAGTGCAGTTGATGACATAGGCTATGAATAATATTAATTTTTCCACTGGCATTGTGACATTATCTTCAGTCTGTACTTTGCTTTGCTGTGTAGTTTGAATCACTGTTTGTTCAATCTCTCTTTTCTGTTCCGTCACATTTTTAACTGCTTCTGCATAGCTTATGTTTTTAGTTGTTTTAATCTGTATGATTTCTTTTGCTCTCTTCCTTACTTCACATCCTCCAAACGTGACTATGATTCCCTCCACAGTTACATTTTTCTTGCGCTTCTTCTTTACATTCTTCTAACTTATGATCTTCTCCACATTTTGGACATCTCTGCTTCCCTTTACATACTGCTGCTATGTGTCCATACCTTTGGCATTTGAAGCACCTAAGTGGTGGAGGTACGTAGGGTCTGACCTGATAATTGAGGTATCATATTTTGATGTTTTTTGGTAACTCTTTTTCTTCAAACTCAATAAGGATTGATAAACTTCCAACTCTTTCTCCATTCACTGTTTTTGACAATCTTTTCAAGTTATTCACTTTTGCACCTGCAACACTTCTCTTCATCTAGACGGATCCCATAAATCACTCCTCTAATTTTTTTATTTTCTCCCATGATTTTTTTCTCCAGCACAGATCTTTTGCAAATATTATCCACACTTAAAGCCTTATTCTTTTGTTCTACATCTTTACATCCTACCAAAAGGTTTCCGTCTCTTAAAATCTTTACCATTTCAACATTTCCAATTTTCTTTTTAATTTCTCTTGATACCATGGGGCTGATTTTATCCTGTTCTTCCTCGTTCTTAAGTTTTAATATTACTTTAAATTCCTCCCTCACCGCTTTCCTCCTCACTATCCTTTCTTCTTCTGAGCTACTTCCTTCCAGTTCCCGTTTATTGCCTTGGCTATCACCAACTCCCTTTTCTTCACCTATTTTATTTCTTCCACGACCTCTCTCCCTCCCTCTTCCCACTGAAGTCCACCCTTCAAACTCTCCTTCTTTCTCATTTTCTACCTCCATTTCCATCCGAACCATTCACATACCATCCATCCATCCATTTTCTTGACACCCTTGTCCCTCAGTGGGGTCGGGAGGGGTGCTGGTGCCTATCTCCAGCTAACGTTCCGGGCGAGAGGCAGGGTACACCCTGGACAGGTCGCCAGTCTGTCGCAGGGCACCATTCACATACCAGTTTATGCCAAAACCACCTTTTCCACAAACGAAGTTTCTATTTTTTGTTTTTTCCGCGTTGCTCCAACACACAGCGCTCCAGGTTCCGCGTCTCACAGGTGCAACCAATCCATCTCAGAAGATGGTTGCAAACAAACCAGCAGCAAAATGGCTGGTTGGGACAAACCACTAATGTAAAAAGGGGACTGTACAACTCCTAGTAGAGACTTGTAGATGTTTTTGTGTCAACACATTATGCACAGTCAGTAATAATATTTACAGACAAGAAAATGTACATAAGAAAACCACAACCCAATGTTCTCAACATGTAGTGCGTAATTTGAAACATGATTAACCCCCACTTAGTAATAAAATGTTCTGACCCAGAGCTCAAGGATGGGGGGAGGGAAGAAGGGATGAGAGGGAGTAAAGAGGGGAAGGCTGGGAGGAGCAAGTGGGTGTGGGGAGCTGTGGGAGGGAGTAGGGGGAGATGAGAAGGTGATGAAGGGGTGCAACACACTGCACAGATTGCACACATGGAGGCCTCGGCCCAGGGGTGGGCAATCCTGGTCCTCGAGGGCCAGTGTCCTGCAACTCTTAGACGTCTCCCTGGTAGAACACACCTGGATCCAATAGCTGAATCACCTTCTCTGTTCAGGCAGGTTTTCCAGAGTCCTGCTAACGACCTTATTTGACTAAGGTGTGTTGAAGTAGAGACACATCTAAAAGTTGCAGGAGACTGGCCCTCAAGGCCTGTAGTTGCCCACCTCTGCCCCAGTCCCTGACGCAGCCGTCGCAGGTTTGATTCCCGGCCTTGGCAACCCTTGCTGCATGTCTTCCCCCTTCTCTCATTACCCCCTTCCTTGTCAATTAACTATCAAATAAAGGCCACTAGAGCCAAAAAAATCTTTAACAAAATAAAATGTGAAAATTTATAACCCTCACCTAAAATTAAAATTGTTTCACCCAGAGCCCAAGGAGGAGGGGAGGAGATTGAGGGGTAGATGGGCCCAGGAGAGGGGTGGGTGGTGGGGGAAAAGGAGTGTGAAAAACAGCTTGCATTGATTGAACATTTAGATCACGAGTTCTTCCCCAAACCTTGTCCTCAAGGCAAACTGACCTACGTGTTTTCATTTCAGCAAAACCCTGTTAATCAGACATCAATTAAAATCATGTGTGCCCAATTAGGGAAATGCCTAAAACTTGCAGGGCTTGAAGGACCAGTGCTGAAACACACTGGATTCACTTTGACTTCACTTCAAATAATTGAGTTCGATACCACATTTGGACAGATTCCCTGTTAAGCCACTGTGGCACTGTGGTAGAGCAGTTGTCTTGTGATTGGAAGGTTAATGGTTCAATTCCAGCTCCCTCCTGCCACATGTCAATGTGACCCCTGGGCAATAAACCCCAACTGATCTGTGCATTAAATAAATGTGTGAATGTGACTCTAGTGTAAAGTGCTTTCAGTGGGCAAAATGACTGGAAAAGTGCTATGTAAGTTTATTTACCATTTTTGAAGTAAACTAAATGATTTGAGTAAGACTGACTTAAATCTGTTATCTTAAACATACTTAATAAATTTGTTAAAAATAAATTAACAAATTGAGTTGGATGATTATAATATATTGAATTGGTTAAACTTAATAAATTAAGTTGGATAAATTTAATGAATTCAGTTGGATAAACTTAATTGAATTGCTTGTTACCTACAGAAGCAATTCAATTAAGTTGGTTCAACTATTTTCTTTTTAGAGTGTGTTTTATAGTTGATCCACCCAGTTGTTGACCTAAACCATACATGCAACCTTTGTGATAATTCAACATTGAATTAACATCTTTTGCCAACAAGCCAACAGCGAAGCAGCTGTGTGGTTGGGCCATCCCACTCATGTAAATGGTGGGGGTGGACCGCTCCACTCCTTGTAGTAAGTTGTAGATGTTTTTGTGTCAATATATCCCACGCAAACAAACAAAATGCATTTCAGTCATTAGATTTCAACGACAAAACAACATTGATTCAATGGCAGTTTCAACATTGGTTGGATGGTTGTTTGACGGTCCACCGTCATTTGTCGACTTCAACCAAAAATCAACCAGACCTCGGCATTTCAGTCATCAGATTTCAACCACAAAACAACATTGATTCAGTGACACAGTTTCAACGGTTTGATTGGATGGTTGTTTGATGATTGATCCACCATCATTTGTCTACTTCAACCAAAACTCCACGATTCTAACTGTTTTTCAACGTTGAAATAACATCGTGTGCTATTTGGGTATAAGCTTGTATTAAAGCAGAAAGTACGGCGGCCACCATAAAAAAGGCTTACAGTATCAATTATCATAAACTGATCAGTAGATTATTGCGAGCGAACGCAAAACCTTTTGCGAGGGGACGCAAAAGAAAAAAAAAATTCCCTATGTCCCCTGGAGGGCTCCGTAGCGTAGAAACCTGCGTTTTTGTTGACTTACTGTTATTTGTCAGACTTAAGAGACAAAAGTCGGAAAAAGATCGATTCTCTTCGCGTTTAAAATAACACAAAACAGCGTAAATAAACGAGGTCTCCACACAAGACCTCGTTTATTTATTTATTTATTTTATTTTATTTTGATAGCTGCCGATTAAACTAAAAGTTACAACACTGACATGATTATATAAGTAGTTTTTACCGAGAAATCGATCAGAAGCGCCGTGAAAATGGTCAGATCCGCCGGTGTGCAATGCGCGCTCCCGACACAGGGGGAACAGATTTTCACAGGGAAACAGAATTTTGCTCAAGACCTCTTCTGAATACTGAAAGTTGAATCGAGTTTACACCTATGTGATCGTCCTCTTATAAAGGTTGTTGAAATAGTCACGTGCAATACACGGGAACTATGAATCTCTTATTTTCTTCAGTAACCCATTAAATTAACGACGAAGTAACACAATTTATTTTCACTTTATAAAATGATGAAACACCATAAGTTCAACGTATAATTTTGGCGCAGACAACTTTATCATTTCCTGATCTGTGTGCGCAACAGCAAATGCAACAGCCTCGGTAGGAACAGGTACTACACCTGCATAGGCTACGTCACAGCTTTAGAATATAGGTAGCCGACTCTACAGTCCAGGTTTTTGCTGTAACCCTCTAGGCTGGTCGAACCATAGACATTAAAAATAATATTATGGGACTAGCCATGGACTACCTATACTAATTTAACACGAACACGCCATTACAAATGCAGAAGATGCGTAACTGAAAGAGAAACCAATCGTCGGAGTTTATATTTGTGAAGGTAAGTTTGGGTGTGTATGCGTGCGTGTGTGCGTGTGAAAGGATTCATTTCAAAATCCATCTACGTCATGGACTTTAGGGTTCACGGACTTTAGTAATCCAAAGTTTAGCTGGGAATAATTGATGTTTGCTGTTCCCAACACCAGTGACTCGTATTCAGCTGACAAAATAAACCGAAGTTATTTTACATGTAAATTCAACAAACGTACCTTCACAAATGTAAACACCGACGATTGGTTTCTCTTTCAGTTACACATCTTCTGCATTTGTAATGGCGTTTTAATGTTAAGTTAGTTTAGGGTGTCTATTTTTTCACTGACACTTTAAAGATCGTAAACAAAGGTCATAAAGACAGATGCTGTGGGTTAAAGTCTCTTTCAAACTGCTTTGTTAAGCAAAAATCTGTTTCCTTTTCTTCTGTGTGCTGTAACATGAGGAAGTATGTTTTCCTGACTCGGGGTCTGTGAGTTTTTGCATTAAGCGTTCAGTTTGGTGTCACACAACCAATCACAGTGTGACACACCAAAAATAAAGTTAACTTCCTTTTTATGAATGTCAATTTCCATGTCTAACAAGGTTGTTAGACATGGAAATAGATATGTGTTCACCGTGGTGCAGAAATTCACCTCCTGCACTAAGGTGAACACAAGTTGGATTTTATTTGGATTTAAAATAAACAGTATTTAATTGTAATAAATACCTTTCTCTCTGTGTTATCTTGAACTTGAGGAAAATGTAGTGATTGTTGTTAAGGGCACCACACCTTTATACTTTCACTTTCTTTTACAGGTTCAGGAATTTGGATTTGTTGAGCTCCAGAGGTTTACTGAAATCTGGTTCTTTGAGAATGATTTCAAGAAGAACAACTTGGGATGCGATGCCTGTGCTCCTGGTAAATTTATTTATGTTATAGCAATGGATCATTTAATACATTACATATTGTAAGATGTCTAAAAGTGTTCCCCAATATTTTTAAGTGACTCAGGTGAAACGTAATAAATTACATTTACTTATCTTACTGAGTAAATTCTTTGTGTATTTGTGCTCTTTAAAATAGTTTTTAAATTATGTACTTTAATTTTACTATATAAAATTATCTTTAAAAAATATTTTGTATTCACTGATATTTTTCAGAGGTGTTTTATGATCTGAAACATTTAGGTTTGACAGAAAAGAAAAAAAAAAAGGAATCTGCATGTCATCAAATTTGGATCTCTAGAACTAAATTGTATTGATTGTTGTTTTTCTGGATATAAATAGTCTTGTGATATTCCTTGAGATGAAATGTGAATTGGAACTTTATAGATAAACTGAGCCAAACTCAATAATTGCAACTGATGCTAAAATATGGTTGACCGCTATTAAGCTAGCCTAACATTATAACTGTTGATATAAATTAATGTGGTGGTGACATAATACTGAACTGCTAAAGTTAATCAAAACAAGGCAAATAAATAACTGATCTAAAAGGGATTTGAGCCTTTCTGCAGAAAATCTGGTTCTAATTCTTGGAAAAACCTCTTCACAGATGTTTCTGATGAGAGACTTCAGAGTCGATTCAATCACATGTCATCAAACTGAGTACAAGATGGGAGAAAAGTGCTGTGCTATGTGTCCTATTGGTATGTTCCAGTTAGTTATAAATGATGGTTTATTCTGATACAGAGTGTTACAGTTGCTTTTATTGCCTGAAGTTTGTTCATCATACAAAGGACCATCCTGCGTTTAAATTGAGAAACTTTTTATCTTCCAACAGGCAAAAGAGTCAAAGCAGACTGTACAGAATTTGAAAATACGTCCTGTTCATCCTGCACAGATGGGACTTTCATGGACCATCCAAACGGACTGAAGAGATGCACTCCATGTTCTACCTGTGACTCAGGTGCAGTTATGTTGAAACTTCAACTTTGTTTTTTTTAAACGTTTTGTTTTGTTTGATCACATTTTTTTTCACATCTGCTTCCTCAACGCCATAAATAGTTATATTGTAATATCTGCAGAGTGTGAAAAAATATTGATGATCTAAAACCTTTATCATTAATTAATTTTCAGAAAATAATTCCTCACTCATTCTATGTGGTTGATCCTTTTCATCTTGCTAATTTCAGTTAATGATGTAAATAAACAGAATCAGCTGGATGGATGTCATGAGTGGAAGAAGCATCACTATACACCTGACACAAATTTATTTACAATGCAGAAATATAATTTCCATAGAAACAGAGACTAATCTTAATGATGTTGGACTGCTATTATTTTGAACACAAACATAAATCATGAGAATGGTTCTGTATCTCTGCTGTTTTGTCTCACTTAAATATGTCTTGAGGTTCAACATGCTGATGTCAGTTTTCTCCATACATGTGTAATCTGCAGTGGTGGAGAAAGTACTCAAAAAATGTACTTAAGTAAAAGTACAAAAACACAGACAAAAATGTGCTCAAGTAAAAGTAAAACTACCACATTAGCATTTGTACTTAAGTACAAGTAAAAAAGTACTGGCTTTTAAAAATACTTAAATATTAAAAGTAAAAGTAGCCTACTTGCTGAATGCATTACCTAATCGCTAATATCATTAAGTGTACCGATCGTATTTAATTTTACGAAATGTGCCATTTTAATGAACAATGCCACAGATAAAGCATGTTTTTATTATGTTTACTCTCTTAGATATGTGATTCTATCCATCATAATTTCAGGGATGGAAACATCTTGTCTCCTGTCCAAACATAACATGAACTTCACTTTTTTTGCCACTAGTGGCATTTATTTTTAAAGAAATCCAACAGAAAGGGGATGGAAAGAAGGTGGGTGGGGAGGACAGGCAACCAAGGATCCAGTAGCAGAGTTGTAGTCAAAACCACCTACCTAAGACCAAGTCAAGACCAACACTCCGCGCTACGTGACACAAAAAAATTAACTTTTACTTATCAAAATTGCTTCTCAAATTGATCTGAAAGATCCACATTCCCATAAAAAACTAGATATTAAATACTTAGAGCTGAAATAAATGTAATTAGTAAAGATCAGTCCACAAGAATCGGATCGTTCCTGAATGTACCAGCGTTGTCCCATATTTGCAACACCTCAGTCAACACCTCCACACAATAATTCAGTGCATGAGTGACAATTTTTTTTCATCGCAGATGCAACATGTGTGTCTCAGTCAGTACAGCTAGTATCATGTCCACAGATCTTACCTTTCTTCAAGCTTTTTAAAGCGACGCTAAAAGTTGGACGAAGTCCCACCGTCTGTGAAAGCGAAGCGCTGCTGATTTTACATGTAGCCATATCAATTTATGCAGCGCTATTATATTACTGATGATTAGACTCGCCCAGAGGAAACCACTGCGCATGTCTGGAGCTTCGCGTGGAGTAAAGGTGGAGGCGCTGGGTGACAACAGACACTAAGTCACGTTATTGCTCGGATTTTACGGCGCCACCTTAAGTCCCTGAACTTCACATTTTAACGGAAAAAAAGAGCAACGCGACTTGGATGTAACGAGTAACGCGACAGTTTTGTAGAAATGTAGTGAAGTAGAAAGTACAGATACTTACTGTAAAATGTAGTGGAGTAAAAGTAGAAAGTATTTGTTATTAAATCTACTTAAGTAAAGTACAGATACACGAAAATTGTACTTAAGTACAGTAACGAAGTACTTGTACTTCCTTACTTCCCACCACTGGTAATCTGCATATGTTCACAGGAGCTGGTCTGAAGGTAAAGCGAGGATGTGAAATAACTGCTGACACAGTTTGTGAACCAATGGAGGGATTCTACTGTACAGACCTTAAATCAGGAGGCTGTGCTGCAGCACAGAAACACAGGAGCTGTGAACCAGGACAGTTCATCAGCAGGATGGGTTGGTCTGATTCTCTTCAACACATAAATGCTCAGATTTTTAGATAAATTCTGACTTTTGAACATTTGAAAAGAATAAACTACATGTTGGTCAGAACTGAAAATCAGATCAGAATCTTCTGACTAACTTTAAACTGATTTGTGTTTATCCAGGAACAGCCTCCACAGACACAGAATGCTCTGAATGCAGCAGTGGATCATTTTCTGATGGAACAATGTTGTCATGTCAGCTTCACACACAGTAAGATAGTCTCACACATACAGCATAAACACAGGATAATATTTTACCAAATAATTTACCTGAATGAATGTTTCTGTTATTTCAGGTGTGATAAAGAAACCCTTGAGCTGATAAAAGCAGGAACAGCTTCAACTGATGCTGAATGTGGAGGGAAAAGTTCCAACAACATAGGAGTTGTGATCGGTGTTCTGGTGTTTTTTTTAGTTGCAACAATTGGAGGTGGTGTTGGTTTCTGGATATATCACAAAAATACAAAACCAAGTGAGATGAATAAATGCAAATGAAAATATTAGCATTCTAAAAAGAATTACTGTTTTAATAATTGTAACATTTTGTTTTTAACAGACAGTTGTACAAACCAACAACAAGGGGTAAGTAGGTTTATAACTGAACTGTAATGTGAATATATAGTGATGTCAAAATTTATTTGACCAAATAATTTGTCTTTTCTACATAAAAGGGCAAAGCAGGAGAAGCAGAAGAGGAAGTCGCTTTCAATATGCCAGGTAAGAAGAACATTGTTCTTTACTTGAATAATATCGGACCGATGGTTTTTCTGGGCATTGTTCTGAAAAACAGAGTTTTGTCTCTAAGGAATGAAATCAAACTGATCTGATTCTGCTTGAGCTGCTGTTCTGGATGTTTCCATCAGTATTTAATTGATTTGGTGCCTTTTTTAAAATGTTCTATGTACAGTGCAAGAAACCCCAAGCTAAACACCTGGATGACAATGACTGATTACTGATACGGGATACTGAAAGAAGCAAGCTGGATGATGAGCCATTGTTTTTACAGTGATCAGAAAGAGCAGCTACAGTTCTACACTTTGCTTCTTCCAGAGAGTCTGGGCTCCTGGCTGTTGAGAAATGATTGATTTCTGGAGACGTGGACTCTGTTGAAGTTTTCAATTTTACTTAATCACTAACATTTGCGCCAGTTTGATGCTAAGAAGTTTACTAGAAATTATTCTACACTGTAAAAAAAAACATCCGCCACTGATAAGAGAGAAGTGCCAAGCTGAAGAAGGAGGCTGTTAATGTCAATTCAATTCTTGGAAGTGTGACCAACACAGACTGAACAGCTTTATTCACTTCCTCCGCTGCAAATTGCTAAAACGAGGGGCAGACTGCAATTCTAAAACAGCAAAAAAATCAGCATCGTTGTTCGTGTCTTCTCTTTCTGTTCTCTAATTGGTCCAGTTGAAATTCTACCAGAGACAATCAAAGTGAAGGGAAGAAAGCCCAGACTGTGCAGTAAGGGAGATTTAAATTGAGTGAAATTTCTGAAGTTTCTGTGACTTTAACCCAGAATGGAGATAGATGATGTACAACAAATTATGTCAAATACAACTCATTTTATGCAGTTTTATAAGAAACCTAAGTACTCTGAACCTCATCAGTGCTTTTATCTGCCAGTTTTGAGATCACATTAATCAACCTCTGAGGCAGCTGCATTTGTACTGAGATTATTTTACATACAGGTGGATTCTACTTACTAATTAGCAGTCATCAGGTAACTTTTGAAGGCAACTAATTGCACTCAGAGAAAAGGGGACTGAATATTTTTGCACTTTACTTTTGGTTTTGAACTTTTTAAAAAAAATCATGTATAATTTTCTTTCCACATTGTATGCCACTTTGTGTAGATCTTTCACATTAAATTCCAATAAAATATATTTTGTTTGTGGTTGTAAATGTGACAAAATATGGAAAGGTTCCAGGGATATGAATACTTTTGTAGGCCACTGCAATTAAAAAAAAAACTTCTGCAATGTTACGTTTTAAGAAAGGACTTCCTTCTCATAGCCATTTCTAATTATATTTATTGTAAATGTTAAAGAATTGTCTGTTTTTTAGCAAACAAAATTATGTAAATAATCGAAATGTATAATGCATATTACTTTGAAGATGAGTAAATATACGATTGATCAACAGATAGATAGATGGATAGATAGTGATTGCCTATTGACTAATGACAATCACTATAGGCCTCCAAACTTCATATGGCCTTCAGATTAGCTGAAGAACAGTGCGCAGAGAGCTTCGTGGAATGGGTTTCCATGGTCGAGCAGCTGAATCCAAACCATGCATCACCAAGTGCAAAGCAACTTGGAGTGATGAGTCTCTCTGACAATCTGGTGGACGAGTCTGGTTTTGGTGGTTGCCAGGAGAAAGGTATTTATTTGAATGTTTCAGCACACCAAGATATTTTTGACAATTCCATGTTCCCAACTTTGTTGGAACAGCTTGGAGCTGGGCCCTTCCTCTTCCAACATGACTGCACTAGTACACAAAATGAGGTCCATAAAGACATGGGTGGCAGAGTCTGGTGTGGATGAACTTGTCTGGCCTGCACAAAGTCCTCACCTTTGCACAGAACACCTTTGGAATGGATTAGAGCAAATACTGAGAGCCAGGCTTTTTTCTTCAACATCACAAATGCGTTTCAGGAAGAAAGTGCTTTTGTGCAAAAATCCCCATAAACACTCCTTAAACCTTGTGGACAGCCTTCCCAGAAGAGGTGAAGCTGTTCTAGATGCAAAGGGAGGACGAACTTCATATTTGAAATATGGATTAGGAATGGGATGTCACTTAAGCTCATATGAAAGTATGGTATTAAGGTATTAGTTAAACATGACAAAATAAATAACCAGTTATCAAATTTTTAAAGGAAACTGGATCATAAATATGAACTTCATTTAGGTAGGAAATAAAAAAATAATCAGAGCCACACTCCAGCACAGTAGATGGCGATAAAAACATCTAAATGTTGGATGTCACCCGCCATTAAACACAAGAAGAAGAAAAGGTGGAGGAACTGATTCAGTGGGAAAATGGCGGGTGGTTTGACAGAGAAGCAGTTTGCTTGCCGTGTTTATGACTCACTGCAGGTAAATAAAATTAATTTCCGTCAGCCCTTGTTGATCATTGTTTAATGTTATGATATTCTGTTAAACTGGCTTCTTCGCTGCTTTGTTCGTCTCTGAATACTTGCACAATAGTTTTTGACCATATCGTTATTTCCAATTCATTTATATGTGAATCATGTTTAACTGTGAGAGCAGATGAATGATAGTAGAAACTTGAAAAGTCGTTTAAAATCTGAAAATATTCTTAAAGTTTTAATGTTAGTTCAAGGATTCTACTCATTTTTGTCCTGAAAGACACGTTTTGTTGTTCAGTGACTTTTTTAAGTAGCACTTTAATTTTAACATTAGGCAGTAATCTGCCGTTCACAACCCCCCTTATAAAAAATTAATAGAACTATCGGGGAATGTAATAAATGTGTTTTGTCTCCAGAGAAGAGACTACTGTTCTTGTTTAATAAAAATACTGTATATGTAGATGATAGGCAAGAACATTTTTGGCTCTCATGGAAACACCACTAATGCAGATAATATAGCCCAGAAATATTCTGAACATAATTTACGAAGATAAATCTTTATAAATAATAAAAAGAAGCTAAATCTTAAGTAATCATAAATATTTCAACTAATATTAATCACAGGGTGGTTTATGCATGTTTCTATCCGCAATTTTCCATTATTATTCAATCCATTTAGAAGTGAAACTCACCATACACCCTCGTTAGTTGTATATAGAGAACTTATTTGTGAACATGTTTTGTTTTGGAGGCTTTGTCGTGTCCCTTGGTGCAGGACCTGTACCTGCAGGAGGAGGAGAGCATGCTGGAGCTGCTGTGCCGCCCCTCAGCACTCCGCACAGACATCCTGACATGGGTCTGCCGCAGGTACAAGCTCCTTACTCCGTCGTTGGAAAATTGATTGGCATTAACAAATGCACAGTGATCCCTCATCATACTTTCACTTTTCAGAATCAACCCCAAGTTTGGAACTTCTGAATCAATGTCTGCAGAGTCCAAGGATCCTGACGGCTTAGAGAAAAGTGTGTGGCCTTCAGATTGAAATTTACTCTATTAAAAAAAATGTTTCAGACTAATCTAAGCACTTTGTTGTTGCTGTTTATTATGTGGAAGCAGAAATAGCTGCGATGGGTCAGGAACTGATGCTGTGCAAAGCAGACGACCTGGATCTAATCAAGGTGAGTCGAGGTTTAATGAAGGTTAACATGTTGTGAGTTAAGTATGTCTCATGTACACGACTGCTGTTCTTCCAGGGTAAAACCAGCCCTCAGCGACAGCTTGGCTTCCTGGAGCAACTGTTGTCTCTTGTTTCTGGTTCTTCTGGCCACAGAACCGACGCGGAGGCGCTGCTGTGTGAGGTTTTTGCTGTAGAGAATCTGCGTCACCTCAGACAGATGCTCCAGCCGGCGCTGGATCCCTGGCCTGCTCACATTGAGTACGTCTGGAAGCCCAGGAGATTGCATTGAGTCATTGGTTAAACCAAGACAGATATCAGAATAAAAGTGATTTAACAAACTGCAGTTTATTCCAGTGACAGCAGCTCTTTTCCTTCCTCTGACTCCTGATCCCCACAGAGCTCTGTACGAAGTCCCAGAATCGGCTCCTAAGCCAGGAGAAGAGTTTCCAGATGTTTCTGACCTTCTGCTGTCCACTCAGACACAACTGGAGCAGCTGAAGTCCAAGGTAAGACAACCTGCAGGAGAACTCTGGGTGGATGAGAGAGAAAATGCACAGAAATGAAACTAAATCAGTTTTAGTTTAATAGACCGACTAGAGGGAGGATTGTGGAAATAAATCAGCAAGAAAGCTGCAATTGGTGCATCACTAAAAAAATGTAGTAGTTTGCTGCATCCTGACAGCTTAGTTTGTTTGAAGCATGAACTTTACTGTTCTCACCACATTTAGCAACGTCCATCTTAAAGTTCCAATCAGATTGTAATCTTTGGATCATAAGCTCTGATTTCCTTTGTTTTGTCAAATCTTGTGACACATTCATGTACAATTAATGTTTCTTGGTTTGAAGTATTAATGACTTATTACTGTAGCAAAGAAAGAGACGTTCCAGCATAGCTGTAAATATGAACTGGTTACAGTCTGCAGTAATAACCAGTTACAACTGTGTGGTTGTGCATGAATTCCTAAAACAACCTATGAGCAGCCAGCGGTCCTGACTTTCATCTCGGCCTGTTGTCGTTCTCAGTGTGACTTCCTGAACAGCGCTGAGGAGAACCCAGCTGCTCTCTCACCGAGCTCGCTGCGTTTGGCAGCAGGTGACCTCCAGCAACAGATGATGACCTTCAGTCATCTGTATGAAACAGACCTGAGGGTTTACTGCAGCAGAGAACCACCAAGCTTCAGCGCCGAGACCGACCTCTTCCACAGGGTGCAGCAGCAGCTGCTGGCCTGCAACACGGTACTAAACACTTCTTATCACTGCTTTAAACTGGGGCAGTATTATGATAAATCAGCTTTTTTTTAAAGCTTTACATCATATTTTAATGTTATTCCCTTATCAAAAACACACCCAGAGTGTTGATTTAATTCCTGCATGTTTGAGAAATCCTTTATTCTCCATGGCAACCATTCAGCTGAGCAAAATGCCTGGTCTTCGAGGTGCAACTCCTCCTCAGCTGCAGTTTCCAAGTTTCTGATCTTCTGCTTCACAGAGCAGCCCTGCACAACTCCCTCACTCAGTTCCTACAGACTAGCCAGCAACAATTAGCAAACACCTGGTGGAACCGCACATCTGCTGAGCTCATTGTACGAGCTACTTTTCAGTACAATGCTTGCAAAAAATGTTGTTAAAGGCTTTATAGAAGAGACATGTTGTGATGACGTCGTGAAGATGTAGTTTCAGGAAGCAGGAGTTTTTAAAGAGACAGAGGCCCAACTTCAAGATGTTAAATTATGAAGTCAGATTTCTTTGAAGTCAAATTTTTAAAAACAGAAGGTAACAGTTGTGCTATTAAATGTCTGTAAAACATATAATACTGCCCCTTTAAGTTAAACAGGAAAGACCCAACATTATAAGATCCATGAGGACAAACCAACCATAATCTGTTCTCATCTCTGTTATTATTATTCAGGAACTGGAAATGCAGAAGGAAATATGTGAAACTTCGGGGTGTGTGAGTGAGGAGGTGAAAGGTCTACAAACACAACCTCGCTACTGGAGCAGAGGAGAGAAACACACACTCTGTATGTCGACTGCTGTGTTGCATCAAACAGGCCAATAAAGATGAATGTGATTATTAATGGCTCCAGTTTGCTGCTCCTGGTTTAATATCCACCGTTGTGTTCCTCAGCGGATCAACTGGAGGAGATCGGCCAGCGGGTTGAGAACATCGCCTCACAGCACCACACCTGACCGTCATCACATCATCATCACAGCTCTGAGATGGAGCAGATCCTGAAACCCTGATCAGAATCAGCTGCTCAGTCTGAAGCTGTGCAGTGTGGGGAATATGACCATACTGGTGAAGATTTTAAAAAGTTGACATCATTATGAATTACGCGCTGCTTTTCACTGTCACCTCAATTCAACTTTTAGAGCTCACAATTTAACAAACATCCTGAGCCACTCTGCAACTTGTAAATAATTGTATATCACCATGTGAAAATAAATATTTGAAGTTTGAACTGTAACTCCTGTAGATTTATTTTGTTAAAATAATTGTGAACAACAAAAAAGATGTATAGTTTGAAAAACTGCTGCTTTGTCCAGCATTTTAAATGCTTCACTGTGAAACCACAGATTTTTAAAGATCAGTGATCAGCTAGAAAACTGCAATCGGTGCAATCCTGTCACATAATCTTTTCTCCGGAATGCAATCCTGGTATTAACCTTAAAGACATTCACATATCAACCAGAAAAAAATCAGAAGAATCTGAAGTCAATCCACGAAAAGAAAAATCCAAGTCATTCATGTTTGCCTGCTGCAATGAACACAACACAGTTTGTGATGCTTTTCTCTTTAATCTCGCTTCAAAGGTTTAACAGAATAGAATTAAACGTGTTTGTTGACAGGAAGAGTCTTCTGATAGACCGGAAGCGGACAGCAGTCCTTTAAAGATAACTTGAAGTTGTCCTTCAGCTGCATCCTCCTCTTCCTCGATCAGAAGCCTTTGCTGGCCAGCCAGTCCTTCAGCTCCTGCTCAAAGTGACCTTTCACCTTCAGAGTCATCGTCACCTCATTCACCTGCGTGGGTAACTCCTTCCCGGTCACCTGTCTCAGGTACTCCCTCACGTCATTCTCCAAAGCCCAGATGTCCCCCTCCACCTTCCGTACCAGCGTCAACCTGCGGTTCCCGTGGGTCAGGTCGCTGTAGACGGGGATGTTGTGCATGCGGGAGCGGCGGATCATGTAGGGCAGAGGCGGCGGAGACTCAGCTGGGGGGATCCAGCCCGACGGAGCGGCTCCGACGTGTTTAGGCGGATCGGGGATCCGTGTTGGCGGTATGAGTCGTTCCACGAACTTGTATTCTTCCGTGGACTCCGTTATAACGTCTCTTTTGTCCCGTGGAACGGCGGAGGAAGCCGCCCGGAGTCCGCCGGTGACGGCCGGAGTCCGGCGGCAGAGTCCTGGAGCTCCTCTCAGCGCCCTGAGGGTCAGCAGGCGAACCGCCATCTTGTACATGCTGCAGGAACTGATTGGACTAGTTTCATGGCTGTTGGAAACAAAACGGGTCAAATACCGCCACCTACTGGACTGGAGTCCTCTTTAGACCTCAGTAACATGTAGCTTTGTTTTGTTTCTTTTTAAAAAAAAATAAAAATAAAAAATCATCTTTTTCTATATTGAGTTGTGCTGAATGTAACCCATATGTTGGAAGACTACTAAACATTAAACATGAAAGGATAGGGGGACATTTTTCTCTTTTGGAATCTCAATAATCTCAATCATCAAGATAAAATAAATAAATATTTGATCCCACATGTGTGTTTAGATTTTTTTAATTTAAGGAGCACTTTTTATAATAATAAAAAATAAACACAAAATAAAACATGTTATAATATGACATGGATATTTGGGAGGTGTTATGTGTCATTTTAAAGGGACAGACGTTTTCAGTATCTCCAGTCAGCTGCTGTCTTTAAGATTTGCTACAGGTCATCATCTCTGCATCTTTCACTATATCTATGAAACTTTTGTCTGGTTCTCCTCTTTCTCTGAACCTGGCAGTTCTGACCTTCATCACGTCCATTCTCCAATACTTTACCCATCCCTCCTATCTAAAGATGGTAAAAAAAAAAAAACTGACCCCAAACTAAGCATGTGATCCTGTTTTCAGCTCTAGCTAATACAAATTAGAATAAGAAGCAACTCACTATTTATATTTGTTGTTGAAGAACTCAAGGGCTTTCATTGTCATACCAGCTTACATTTGCTTGGATGTGATACAAAATTCGGATCCTAACCCCAAAATATTATTCAGAATGTTTACATGCTCACAATATTGAACATAAACCAAACTAGATTTACTCTGTGTGATAAAACTGTAACTGTTATCGTACTTGTAGTTAAACTGATTCCTGAAGTACAGCTGTGGATTTTCTTAACTTGAACTAAGCTTAATGGGTTTCTCCTGCTCCTCTGTCTTCCAATTAATGACATTTGATTCTGATTACCGACCCAGTGGCAAAATCAATGCTGTTTAAAAAGATTATTTTAAAATCTTATTTTATTTTTATGTTCACACAGAAAATTCAAATGACTTCAAATGTAACTCAGTGTTGTGCACCTAAAAATGCCACCACAGTTTTTTTTTTATTTAATCATTTGCAGTTCGGCATTTTAATCTGTCTGTATTTATAGTGCTTTCCTGAGGTGGGGACAGAAGCAAAACCTTTGTCTGGGGGGCGTTGCTTTCAGGTTGGTTTTGGGATGGACTTCCGGTTTGCCTCAAACGCAATCTGGAGGTCAACATCATCGCTGCTTGTCATTGCTGACTCTGTTAATTTTCTCTTCAGGTCAGTATGCGGGTGGGGAAAAGTACCAAGGCTACCGTTTGGGATACTTAACATCATGATTAACCAGAATTGGTCGTGTAGTTAGGTTTTTGTGCACCGTTTGGCTGGTTTTCTCAGGCGAGGTTGGTGTTGACTCGCTCTGAGGACCGTTGGATCTTAACGTCTCTACGGAGGACCGTTAAATCTCAACATCTCCATGTTGGACAAGTTTTATTATTTTATTTTATTTTTTTGTTCTGTTTAGTGTTGGCTGTTAAAGCAGATTGAGTGTCCTTTTAGGGGTCAGGTAAACTCCTGATTACTCCTATTACGGTCCATTTCTGTGGAAAGACACTTGTTCTCTTTTACAAGCTCCGAAGCTTCAAGTGCTAAAATTGTGCGTCAACTCTGTTACAACAGTTCTGACACCCAGGACCAAGTGCAAAGAATAATATAGAAATTGTTTGATTGTTGAGTTACCATAGTTACAATCAGAGTTTTAGTCCTTTCTTTGTATTTGAGCTCAGTTTGTTTACTAATACAAGTCGGCGAATAAAAACGCAATCTGGATGTCAACAGCAGCAGCTGGTCGCCATTGCTGACTCTTAGTTTATTTTCTCTTCAGATTGTGTCTCAACTCTGTTACAGCAGCTCTGACACCAGGGACCTGAGTAAAATTCTTAACTCAAAACAAACTCGAGAAGAAGTAAAAGTTACATTTTTGTAAACTTGAAGTGCAAACACGTTGTACTTAATTACAGTAATGAGAGTAACTAGTTATTTTCCACCCCCGTTTTAAATGGACTACATCATCATGCACTTTTCTGTCCAGAATGGCGGCAAACATGGTTCTGTCTCAGCCTTTAACATGATTGGTAATGTTTTAAATGCTTTCAGTGACGTTTTAAGTGACTCCACTTATAGTGCTAATTGATTCAGAGTTTTCTAAGGTAAGGGAGAGAGAAAAACAGGAAGATGATTCTGGAGGTGAAAAGTTGGTGGGAGGAGCATGGAAATATTGCTGAAACACAGGTGGAGTGGCCAGACCTGTTGGGTTTTATCAACACCCTCAGGTTTCCATAGCTCCTCAGCTACAGCAGGGCTGTCTGAGGCCGGACAGAGAGCCATCGGAGAGCAAAGCTGATCCTCAGATCACAGGATGAAGAGAGAAGATGAGGCTCTAAATACAATGGGGGACTTTGAGGTAAGTGCGCTTTTACATCCCAGTCTCACTACATAATTCAGGATCGAATATAACTTTACTTCTGTGAACGAAATAAGTGGATGTGAAACAAAACACCGAGGAGATTGTTGATGGAAAACCCAGATACATATTAAACTAAATGATATTTTCCGTAGTTTGACTACTGAATATATACTACAGACAAAATCAACAGCACAAATGGAATCACAATAGGCTTTAAGAAATGTTGCGGTTAATCTGTAAATATCTGAATTTCTGCTCTTTGTTAATGGATCAGATCATTCCCACTGACTGAAAAGAGTCACACTAGCTTGGTCTCCAAGAAAGGGGGATTGGAATTTGACCAAACCTGCGTTACAACTCCTATATTCACTTTTACTGCAGCAAATCCAGAAAGTCCACAGCTCTGTTTTCAAAAAGGTTCTTAAATGATTTTTTAATGGATCTTTACTCCCAGATGGGAATCATATCTCAAACAATCTTTACAGGAAAAACAACACATCTGTTCATAACCGTGGTGTTTACACATCACACTTGTAAGCATTGTGTTGAGGTGAATGAAAGCTTTGCAGTGAGAGTTACACCCAGGTGTGACATGACATCCACCCATGTGCATGACTGGGCGGAGCTGCATGCCTAACGCCTTGTCATTGTGTTTTGATTGTACGTTTCCATCAGAGAAAGGTGAAGCAGAGAGATTGTCCAAAAGCATTTAAAGTATTCAACCACATGTCCTAAATGTAAAATGTATTCTTTACATTCACAATTTAATTATTTTTACCAACCCCATTTGTTTTAGCAACAAAATTATAACTCGTGAGACTACAACACACTTTCTGTTTGTCTTCAGGGGATTTTATGTCTTTCAGCTCCAGATCACGTTTACCTTTGGGAATAATAAGCTTTGCTTTTCATTTATCCCACGTTTCTTTATTGAAATGTTTTATTTGTGTGATGTAATATTCATATTTTAAACGTTGTGTTTTCTTTGCAGCTGCAAGGACAAAATTATGATTAACAGAAATAGTTTTTAAAACATCAGTCATAGTCCATAAAATGTGTTTATGTTTAATGAATTGAGCTATCGACATAAAATTGCTTTTCAGGAATATTAAATAAGTTAAATTTATTGCATATGACAGCATGTTATTCTTTAGTTCTGTGTACATTGAGCTTAAATGGAAATCTATAATATAAAAATTGCATATGTATCCAAAAATATTCAAAAGTGGCTTTTAAAAGGGAGACCACTTTGGAATATTTTTTGATTTCTTTGCTTTTACAGAGCAAAGAAATTTGTATTCCAAACTTAATCAACAAGTTCAGTTTACTTTGCGTGATGAAAACATAAAACAATTACCAAACAGAACAAAAGAGAAACATTACAGGTCAGACTAGAATTATGTGTTACAGTTATTAATAATCAAAGTCAACTCTAGACAAATGTGGTTTTAGTATTGATTCATAGTGTTTCAGCATTTTTGCAGTTTTTGAAAGTTTGTTCTAGAATCTAGATTAAACTGAATGCAGCTTCTGGACCCAATCCAGAACCAGCAGATCTGACCCAGCACTTTAATCGTTTCAGTAAAAAGTCCTGGTCAACTGCGTCTTATGCTGTGAGGTCCAACTGCACAGCATTTGGACCTGTGGTGTTCCACAGTCTCAGTGCTGTGGTTACCATGGAAATCAGACAGAAAGATGTCAAAGTGGTTGATCATTGTTAAGAAACTATTTAACTGTCGAAACATTTTTTTTTTTAAATTTAGGTTGGAGAAATTAGCCTGTAATTCTGCAGACGTGATTTGTCCAGATTGTTGTGGTTTTTTTTAAATCAATATTTTGATAACTACCATCATTAAAATCCGAAGGAAAACACTTTATGACAGGCAGAACTTTCATAAGGAAAGCTTAAAAAAGCTTTCAAAAATAAGTAAAGTTCAGAATAGTTTGAACTTTGAATTGAATGAATAAAATAATGTTTAACTCAGTTTCTAACTTGTATTATGGAAGCCAGTCAGTTTAGCTCAGAGCAGTGGAGGTAGAGGAAGCACATAAAATAGGAGCATCTGACGGGACATGCATGTTCTAGTTCATGAAACACGGCAGGTTTTAATGTCGACAGCGAACGCAGCACATGCTGGGTCTGGCCTGTTCCTCTGGCCCAGGTGAGTCATCACCTGTCGCAGCGCCATGACACATTCTTCATGCTGCCACACCCAAATACAGAGACCAATAACACACAAAAACATGACAGTGTTTGGAAAAAAAAAACATAGAGACCCAGAAAGAAGATCTCTAAATCTTCTTATCTTGTGACATGTTGTTGAGAGTGAATGTTTTCTTTACCCTTCAGGTTCAGACCGGTAAAAGACCCCCCTCCTTTGACATGAACCACTATGCCACTAAGAAGAGTGCAGCTCAGAGTATGCTGGATGTTGCTTTGCTGATGGCCAACTCGTCCCAGCTGAAGACCATCCTGTATGCTGGCCCAGAGTATAACTTCTACATGCCTCTCATCGTTCTGCTCGCTCTGTCCATCACGCTGCAGGTGGTAGTGGGACTGCTGCTCGTCTTTATTGGCAAGTGATTCCCACGCTTTCCTTTTTCACCACCATCGTTGTTCTTATAGCAGTAAGTTAGTTCTGTCAAAGCACATTTCTGACTGTAGAGAGTGTGGCTTACAAAATCGGGGCTAAAAGTCATCCGTGTCCTGGGGACACCGTGTAGATCAGTCAACACTGTAGTTCACATGCTGCATGTCTGCATACATGTCTGATTTTAATTAAAATATTAAAAACTACATAAAAACCTAGCTTTGTCTGTCTCAAAGAGATTGAACTGTTTGAAGCGCTGGGTGAAAACATCGAGCTAAAACATCCAACAACACTTTGGACATTTTTCTTTTCATATGAAATGAATCCATTGTCTTTATTCTCCTCACTTTATGCATTTAATAATAATCGATAATCTTTATTGTCATTATGGAAACCATGTAATAAAATTACTTTGCCTATTATGAAATTGAGTGATAAATAGAACCAGTATGGCATTTAATGCCCGCATGGCTAGTGGGTATAAACTGCTCTTCAGCCTGGTTGTCGTTGCTTCAATGCTCCTGTATCTGCAGCCAGATGGCAGCAGTTGGAGCAAATCGTGATCAGGGTGAGAGGAGAGTTTTAAAACGTTCCTGGTTTCCTGAGGCAGTGGGATCTGGAGATTTTCAAGAAAAGACAGAGAACAGCTGATGGTCCTCTGGGCAGATTGTATGAGTCTCTGGAGAGTTTTCCTCTGTGCTGCTGTGCAGCTGGAGAACCACAGAGACAACAGGCTTTCTTTCTCAGTTCTACTGTATTTACGTCCCAGGTCAGGTTATGATCTCCCAGGAAACTGGAGTTTGACATCCTCTCCACCCGGTATTCACAGATGTATATTGGTTGAATTTTTCCTTAATGATAAAATCCACTATGATCTCCTTGGTCTTGGCTGTGTTTAGGATCAGGTTGTTATCTGTGCACCACTTTGTGAGTTGCTCCACCTCATTCCTGTAGACAGACTCATTCCCTCCTGAGATCAAGACCCACTACAGTTATGCTGTCTGCAAATTTAACAAGAATGGTACTTTAATGGACTGAAACACAATCATGTGTGCAGCGTGAAGAGCAGAGGGCTCAGCACACAGCTTAGTATGGGGGCCCACGCAGACTCTTTGTTTGTGATCTATAAAGAAGTCCTTAATTCAGGACAGGTGGGAGAGGGGATTCCCAGATCTGCCAGTTTGCACACCAGTCTGTCAGTCAGGGAGGATGGTATAAAAATCAAGATGTAAAATAACATCAGTTTTATGATGTAAAGAGAACATTGAGCTGCCTTGTTGCAAATTCCATCCATCCATCCATCCATCCATCCATCCATCCATCCATCCATCCATCCATCCATCCATCCATCCATCCATCCATTTTCTTTACACCCTTGTCCCTTAGTGGGGTCGGGATTGTTGCAAATACGTGCTATACAAATAAACTTGACTGACTGAATTTGATAAAGAAACCAAGCTTTCTTTCTGTTTTAATGTGTTGTATGTTAGTTCACAAATATTTTGTTAAAATACAGTAATAAGTAACATTTTTATTTATGCATTATTTAACAGCTCAGTTGTTTGAAAATCTACATTTTGATTATTTAAATATTAAGAAAAGAAAAAAAGGTAAAAATTAGATATTTCTTTAAAATGTTAGACTTCGATTTGATTATATTTTGGAGCTCATGTTCTGTTGGTCCACAGATGTAGCACTTACTACTGAACAGCCACCAGGGGGCGATAGAGATGTCTCAGACGAAAGCTTTTATCTTTTCAAATAAAGCTTCTATCCTTCAGTCTCAACATCACACGAGTTTTAAATGTCTCAGATTCTGTGCCAGACTCTTTAGTTCTCCATCTCTTCTGTCCTTCGTTAAAGTTTGATGAAGTTCACGTGGTTTTGTTTCGTGCCTGCAGTGAGGTATAATCTGAATGATGTACAGAAACAAACCAAGCTGGACACGATGAACAACATGGCCACGGTGTTCGTCTTCTTCACGGTTCTCATCAACATCTTCATCACTGCGCTCGGGTTCCAGGGCCATTCGATGAGGTGGGGTCACAGCAACACACCACACATACACACACACCTACCACAACTTATAATGCTTTGTTTTCAATATTTTATATTTTTTCTCAGTTTTGACAGCGTAGTGCCGGACATCCCTCTGAAACCTCAGCTGCCTCCTTTGCCTGTTAACCTGACTAAGACCGGGGTCCCATAGGACACCATGGGCCCCTCAGATTCTTATTTATTATTTTTATTTTAAATACAAATGCAAATAGTTACTTTGTTTTTACCAATACTTTTGAATCTTGAATAAAATGTCTGTTTTTCTTATGTTTTACTATCAATGTTTTGCACTTTTTATTCTAAAATATAAACCAGTCTTCAGTTTTTGATGTGGTAAAAATACAAACAGTTACCCTTTATTGTCAAAACAAGCAAACAACATCTCAACACACTTTTTACAAGGTTAAAAAAAATGTATCCAGAAGTGCATAATCAAATCCATCCTGTGTTGTCACACACACAGATTCACGTTCAGTAACATAAATTCAGTTCTATCCTATTTATCATCCAGTTCACTCAAATGTAGTTGATAATTCAGATTGGAAGAGGTTATCCATCTAAGGATCTGATTACACTGGATCGCTTTGCAGCAATCTATAATGGTGATCAAGCACATGGCAACAGAGGGAAGGAACGACTCGCTTCTAACAGGAAGTAGCCTCAAGCAGACTTGGTATGAGAGGCCATCATGCTCTGTGATCAAGTTAGGGTTCAGAAGATGAAGCAGGAGAAGTGATGGTCCAGCAGTACGCTCAAGGGAAAGAAAAATTAGTGTAGCTTAGTATGGAACTGGAATCAATCATGGTCATAATAAAGGAGCATGGCCAGGCTGGATGTTGCTAAGCAGAATGACTGATTTTCAATGCTTCTGTTTCAGCAGACGCAGCAGTGAAATGGAGTGTGAACTTTAGACCTGTAAACTTTCTGAGCTGACTAACTGGGTAAAATATTACATTCTGAGAGAAGAAGAAAAAATGCACAAATAAGTAAAACAAAGCCAGGAATCTGATTTCACATCACAGTGGGGAGGGCGTAGTAGCATCCAGCTGCTAACCCGGTCAGCACCAGCACCGCTGGGATCACCATCCGTGTTTTTCCTGCCGACTGCCGTCTGATTGGCCCTTTGACTTTCAGTTTGCTGTGACTGGTTGTTGTGTGGCTTGTCTTCACAGACACACTAAGACAGAGGAAGGGAAGATGTAGAGCAGGAAAGAGACTTTTTTTTCATCTAACATGCAGGTATCAAAAAGCAGAGCTCACAGATGAAGGTTCTGTTGGGTCTGTTGATCCAGTTCAGTGCTGCTTTCTTGGTCCATCCTGGAGAACGGGACATTGTACACAAACAAACAGAACATGATCATCTGCATAGAAACATAATAAATAAATGATAAAGGACAGATTCCCCTCATCTGCATCCTGGTCTGTAATATGAGCAGACTGACATAGGTTCATCTCATCTCACCAGGAAATAAAAAATGAAACCATTCTCATGCTTTTCATGAATAGTTTCTTAGATCATAAACTGAAAATAAGATCTGTATTTTTACACAGTTTGATTAGAAGGAAAATTTGCTATGTTGAAGATCAGTGACATAAATTCACATTTAAACACACATTTATAATATCAAAACTTGATTTAAATCAAGTTTTCTGTAAACTTATTCCAATCATTTGATCATCTAGAATGTGAGATTAGCAACCATAGTTAATGCACTTTCTTTTATTACATACGTCTCACTTATTGTTTAAAGAAAACTTAAGCATCAACATAAGTGGTGGGAATGTAAAGAAAACAAAGCAACCCAACACTCACTCTGTGAGTTGTTCCAGTTTCAGATCATCAGACGGTTCATAGCTGCTGCTTTGGTTGATCCTTTACACAGAGAAGAAAGCACAGCCTCATGCACAAGAGACACATTTTCATAAAAACATCAAATTTAAATAAACACGTTGAGCAAACATTGCAACAAAGTTTTATTTTAAAACCAGACCAGTTGAAATCGTTTCTTCTTGGTCATTCAGCCAGTAAAAACCTTAGTTTGGTTTTCTATTGTTTTCCGTGAACAATAGAATATTTCCACTGTGTCAGATTCTAAAAGCAGCTGAAAGTTGGTAGTGGACACTCCTGATGAGGACCACATGACTCTTCATGTGAAGATGGTCATATAAACAAATAACCTTTGACCTCAATAAGCTACAGTACCCTGGTGTCGTCCAGGACACGACCATCTGATTGAGAAGAAGACAACTGGACTTCTTCTGTTGTTTCAGCTCTCATCTGAAACGGCTCCTTCTGTTCTGTGGTTACTATTTTTATTCTATCTCATCTTTCATGTGTCTGCCTGATGGTCAGGTTCAAAAAGCAACACTCACTCTTCAGCTTGGTCCAGTGGCTGATCTCCATTCTGCTCAGAGCCAGGCAAAAACTGTGCTGAGGTCTTCTTTCTTCTCTGTCAAAATGAAAAGATGCTGTTGATCATTAGATTATTAGTGACTTCCGGAGTAGAAATGTTTGGCACAAAGACAAAGACGAAAGCTTTTATGATCAGGACTCACCGGATGGCGACATATGATGTACGTGATTTCCTCCTCTGCATGGCAACAACAAACATTCTTACACTTCTGAACTCATTTACATAAACTATGTCATTCAATTTGTCAGGATAAAATACAGCAATACAGGAATAAGTGAAGTATCCACAGAGTTTAGATAGTTTAAATAGCAGATGACATCATCATCTGCTATCATCATCATTACATTTGAAAAACTTGAATTGTGTAGTTAGCCAAGAAAAACAAGAGGAAAGAACTGAAAATAAGCAAGAGTTATCTGATCAAAGAGATTATTTTCTTTTCTTTACCATTTTGCTCTTGTTTCTTCCTTTGTGTCACAATGCAGTAAGAATCATAAAGCTGCTTAAAGGGTTAAAATGAACTGATCTAAATCATTCATCGTCTCTGAACAACCAGGAAGGAAAAGGGGAAAAGCCACAGCGGCAGATTTAAAGTGAAACTATTTGGCGGATCAGTTTGATGACATGGATCCTTCCTACATAATTAATGTTTCTTAAACCCTCAGGGAAAATGAAAGCAATGGCTCACACAAATATTCAGGTGTATTTCATAAGAGCTGGAGATCAGGTAATGAATCACAACAACAACAAAGCAAAGGCTTTAAAGATCTCATTGTGTTTTCTGTGCATGCATGGATTGGGTTCTGTTTGGTTATCTAAAATCTGACTAAGTGGGAAAAATGAAAAGAAAGTTCAAACATTGTTTATATCCAGAAATTCATAACAAGTTTGTTAAAAGTAAATAAATCAGAGATCTGCTCTGTTTTATCTGGCAGGTTGGTGTCGCCTCCTTTTCTATTATTTAACTGAATAACCAGAATATACAACTTCCAGAAGCAGTCAAGGTAATGCTTTACACCAGTCATAAAAAACACTAAACAAAAACAAAAACAAATGAAAGACCAGCGATTTTAATTTTTCCTCTTTTGCTTAGAAATACAACCCTCTCGACCCCTCTAAGGGACAAGGGTGTAAAGAAGATGGATGGATGGATGGATGGATGGATGGATGGATGGATGGATGGATGGATGGATGGATGGATGGATGGATGCTTAGAAATACTTGGGATGTGGATAATTATGAGACAAATTTGCTGCATGAACTGAAATGGGTCAAATTCCAGGCATTTGAAGCAAAATCAAAGTGCAGCAATTTATCAAACTTGACCAAATAAAACATGAACTTTACAGTTTTGTCTGAGTGAAACGCGCTACCTTCTTCTCTGTAGAAGGTCCGGTCCTTGGCCATGGCCTCCTCCAGCTTCCTCTCATACAGACTTCGAGTGGAGTCTGTGGTCAGAAAGTTCACGTCACAAAACACAATTCACACCAAACCTGGTGACAATCAGTAATAACATAATGACAGCTAATACATAATGTAAAAATAACAATCATGTGATGCATTTTTTTTTTGTCAATAATAAATTATATCATGTTAAAAAATATCATAAACTGTAATTACCATGTAATATTGTTCTTATCTAGCAACTCAATGTACCTCATGCTAATTAAATGCATCACCATTAAGTGATCATTTTACACCACTAATCAAACTATAGTCTATAAACAAACCTTTCGTAAAGCAGCTCATTGGTTCTTGTAACCATATTTTGAATAAATGTGAGAACTTAACCATTCACTGTACCTGTTGTTGACTAGCAAACACTGCAAAAAACATATTTATGTAAAATCATCACCTGCAGTTACTGAATAAGTAACTGAATAACAAGGATGTAATGTATAATGTATTTTTTTAATGGAGCACAAATTCACAACACGTGTCTCAGGGCACTTTACAAAAAAAAGTAAATAAAAGTAAGGTACATCCATTTTATTTGATCCTAGTTATGTAACAAGGCATCATTTTATTTTATTGATTAGTTAAAATGTTTTCTATTAGATTACATTGAGTCGTTTATCTGCAGCTGCCAAAGAAAAACTGCTGATGGTTGAAACACAAAGGAAGTATGAGTGCCACCAGTTTGAGCCTCCCAGTTTGATACCTACTCACTACTGGTCCATGCTTGATGCCGTAGTCAGTCAGTAAATCGCTGAGCTGGGCATCCGTTTTATTGATGATAGGCATCCTGAAGAGGTGGAGGATCCTGATCAGACGGTGAACTGACAGGAGAGCAGGCTGAACAGCAGAAACAGCCGGAAAAAGCCAACCAGAAACAAAAATAGCAGAACAAGTACGTCTTAAAAGTTATATTTCCATTATTTTGGTGCAACCGAAACACATTCTGACCTGAAGATCTGAAAGAAGGTGCTCACCTGTCAGCAGTCAGCGGCTGGGTGGAGCAGAACAGGTGGAGGGGTGGAACTGGTGCAGCAGGAAAATGAACTGGGCGTTACTGTGACGCATTCCATCACGAAGCAATCATTTTAATTTTCACAAAGGAGGAAATGGGATTCTCTGAAATATAACCATTTAAAATCTGCACAAAACGATCCAATCAATAGATTAGAATATTACCTACAAGTCCATTTATTTTCAGGAACTTCATCTCTGAGTAAAACACATAATATAGAATAATTAACCACAGATGGATGTTTTTAAATTCAGGTGGAGCAGCTCCCAATTATAAAAATATCAAATGCTTATAGTCATGTATTTCATAATTTTTCTTTTTTTCTTTTAACATTCACATGTACTCCTATAGTGTTCGGGGGCCTCAGTGCTGATGTTGCTTTTAATCTGAGGTTGCAGTTTTTTGGAAAGTTACATGTTACAATATATTATATATTTATTGATAATGTAGCAGACCTGACGTGACAGAAGCAACAAGCAATAAAAGGGACAAAATATAATTTGTTTCGGTTTGTAACTGAGAGGCTTCCAGGTAGAACTGATAAAAAGATGCTGAACATTAAAAACCTGAGACGAGTCGATACATCTCCTGACGGCCAGGCAGCAGTAACAACATTCAGCCTCAGCAGTCTGAGTCTCTGCCTCTGATCCTTCATTCAACCAGGTGAGACGACTCAGATCTCAGATCTAGTTGTTTTACATTGCTGACAGAAGCAAAAGTTGTTTATGGCATTCTTTTTTTTCATTTGAATTGTTTTATTCTTTAGTTCTAATTTGCATTGATTTGCCTATGAGTATTTTTTATTCAGTTATTATTTGGTGATATTGTGGAAAGCTCTTTCTTGTTCTGTTCATCTAGTTTTTTGCAAAGCTTGGAAATAGTTTTTTTTTTGTCCCTATGAATGAAGCACTGAAATATTTTTTCAGGTATGCTACAAACAGAAGTGTGTGTTTATTTATACTCTCAGACTAACAATGTCTTTGCTGTCAGTAAGTCAAACTGAAAGCAGCACTGATTCTAGAGAAGTTTGGCACAAACACAAGAAAACCCAGAGACACAAGTTGACAATCAGGACTCGCCAGAACCTGATCCAAGTTATTTCCGTCTCTACACACAAACATAATTACACACACACCTGAAGTTATGCTTGTCTGAAGAGTTTATTCTAACATTTTGATACAGCAAGAAGAATTTAAAAAATGTTTCCAGAGAAAAGAAGCATCAGATGGCTGCCTAGATGCTATCTCATGTTCCATCTATGTAGATATCCATCCATAGATATGCACTGTTTGGGGAGAGAGAATATAGGAAACATTAAATTAGATCAGCATTAGATGTTTTTCGTGCCTTAGTTCATTTTATTTCAGTTATGTTGCTGCAAAACGTACAGATGTGGAAGAATTTGTCAAGCCTTTCGAACATGTCTTAAATTAAAACAGAATAATCTGAGTACAGCAGTTCTGTGGAAACTTCAGGATCTAGATCGAGGAACTGAGAGGGTTGAATTTTATAGGTTGAATTTCAGACTCTTATATTGTTGAAATACCCAGTGGAGGGTATTGTTGAAAATTGCTCACCAAAGTGAGCAATTTTCATTTTCACTATGGACTTACTCATATTTAGTATTTAATGTTTCCAGAACCTTTAGAAGAAAACTCATCCAATGCATTAAAGATCCTCCATCGTACTAAACGGTAGGCGCACATTCCTCTGTTCTTCATGCCAAACATACCTGCAGAACTTGTTGCCAAAAAGCTCAAAATGCTCATAACTTAGTCTCACCTAAGCATACAGTTCCAGTTGAAGTAGATTTTAGCTAACTGGATGTTTACATTTGTGATGGTAGGACTGAATAGTCCTTTTCCTGGCATGTTTGCCCAACAGCTGATAGCCAGGTGGAAGAGGACTTATGGTTACCATGGAGACCCCTACCAACCAGCAATAATTTTGCCTCTCGTCTTCAGTTACAGATCAGCTGAAATATGAACATTTTCCTTCGTGGACGTGCCGTCTGACACCCATCAGGCTCCTCAGAGCTCTGGAAAGATTGTTTGGTTTCAAAGCTACATTTAATTTCACTTTGAATAAAGTTTTTTGAATTTAATTTACATTTTGTTTTGAAATGCATTCCCATTTCCTCTTGATATAGTATTTTTATTTAATTTCCATTTGGGATTAATAAGTGCTTTTGAATTAGAATAAGAATTGTTCATTTCCACCCCTTACATTTAACATACTGCCATAAAACACAATCAGCTGAAAAGATCTTTGTGCTCCCAGTTTTGTTCTGATGGGCAGATTGTGTTGAGATTGAGAACTCTTCATACTTTTTTCTTCTTCCTGTCATTTTCATGTCGATCTGCTGACCTGCTTCAGTCCAAACGACACCGAGCCGTTCATGGACCATGAAGTTGAATTTGTGAATCAGACCAGACATGACTTCTGCCGACAATCATTTGTTTTTTTAAAATACAAATGACTCACTCATTTCATAGAGGCATGCGATCTCAAGGTCTACATAAACATCGACGCCTCCAGAGGGAGCCGTTCAGCGGCTCCCTCTGGTGGCAGAGTGAATCAGCACTAGTTAAAAGTGTTTCATAAAAATGTGTTGGCAGCAGAGTGTAAATAAACAACAACTGTTCGATTGAGAAAAATACTTTATTGTGTATCAAAATACTGTCTTACAATCACTTTAAAAGCCTTTTTTTAATTTGGACAAAATTCTGTTATTTAGCTTCGAAATACAGATAAAGGCACAAAGCAGAGTTATGCTCTAATGGAGGGTGAAATGCAAAACAAAGACTTAAACCGCAGCAAAGCCTTTAACTATAAACTCTTTCGACAAGTTTGAAAACTTCCCTTCTTCGACCCGTTGGTCATCGACTCAGAACTTTTTCCAAAACCTCCTCGGAAAGAGTTTCCCAATCTTAAAGGATATGCGGAGCGCACGCTGGTGTCTAACGTAGCCACACAAAGCGACATCTTCCAGCAGCCGTGTTCAGAGAAAGCTAAATACATGTTAGCACACCCTTTGATTTCCTGTCTACTAAAGGACAGCAGTGGGTAAAACTGGATCACACTAGCAGCAGATTAAAACGATGACGGATGATCGGAAAAGCCGAGCGAGGGTGAGCTTTGACTGGGCAACGCCGACAAGCGACAAGCTGAGTTTTATACAGACACAGGTCAAAGTAATGTCACTGTAACACAAAAATAATCCAAAAAATAAAAAAAAAGACAAAAAAAGGGTTGTTTATAAACCTTTGTCCTGTGATTTGCTCATATAGAAGCTCCAAAATCCATTTTTCATGTCTGTAAGAGCTCCTCCAGTGTAAACAGTAACCTTCCATCTAAAGCTGGGGACCAAAACCTGTTACTACAATATCCTGGCATTCTGCACTAATTTAAGGTCAACACGTGGCTGAAAGTGTTAAATATTCTGGTAGTTTACAGTGATCAAAGGGGCGTCTTCCCCCCTCCCCATTTCTGAAGGAAACAAGCATTCACTGTGTTGCTCTTTAGACTGGATTACAGTGAAGGATAACAAGCAAACTGGCTCACATGAGTTAAACTGCTACCACACAGGGAATCTTAATTTGCAACAATGGGAAGACTTTGGAGCCGTAAGCAGCCACCAGCGGGACGGGACCTCCGGGTTGCTGCAGTGGCCATTAGACGGTGAGGTGGTAGGGACTGCCAGGGATGTGCTCGTCGCCCCACTTCACCACCAGGATGTACTCGCCCTTGTCTTTGAGCTGGTAGCTGACGTTGTACACGCGGTTGCCCATGTGCTTCACCAGGATCTCCTCACAGGGGACCTTTGGACCGTCCACACCGACCAACAGCATGTTACGACCTGCAGAATGAAAAGGTTTCAATAAATAGTAAAAAAAAAAAAATACAAATTGGGAGCATCATAAGTCATCTGAGTCAGAGTTGACCTCTGGTTCTGATCTGCTCTGCATCCCCAGAAGCAGAACCAAAGACAGAAGCAGCATTCAACTTCTAGGCACCATGAATCTGGAACAAACTTCCAGAAAACTACAAAACAGCTGAAACACTGAGTTTCTTTAAATCTAGACAAAAAGTCCACTTATTTAGAGTTACCTTTAAACCATCATCACTGGAAAATTAACCAGCTTTCAGTCTTGCATCAAACTGAGATTCATTGCAAGGCTGACTGCCATCAGAGATCCTTACTGACCAACAAATCATAAAAATATTCTGATACGAGTTTTAACATTTCACTTCCCTTTTGGAATAAATAGTTGATGCAACTTAATACAATCTCAGAGCATTCAGCACAATGTCTGAAATTTAAAAAAAAATGAAGGCACGAATGGGAGCATTTCTGTGTCGTTAGGTTCTGTTAAGTTTGCCGACAGGAGAATTTGGTGAACCAAAACAGTTCTGATGAAGTGGTAATGTACACCATGCTGACTAATAGTGGGAAATAACAGGTGTAATGACTGATCCCTGAGGTACACGACAATAGTCCCCGAGTTGTAGTCAGCAGTATGACGGTGATGATTAAGTTGTGATGGAACTACGCATTGTTTATTTGGCATTGAGGAACGGGTTGATTGTTACAAATGCACTAATCTTGCTCTGCAATCAAAAAGGAACGAGGGAAAAAAGGATTCAGAGATCCGCTTCCAACAAGAAATACTATTGGTGTGACTTAGTCATACAGTTAGCCTCAAAGTCTCAGTCTAAAAACAGAATCTCTGGACAGCATCCATCCACCGTCAGACAAAATAAAGTCACAAGCAGGTCAGTGGTAAATCCTCAACAGCCTCCCTTTTCAAGCCAAAGTTTGGTTATTAAGGGGTTTTCAAGCAGAGTTTGATAATACAATTTATAGTAATTATATGCAATTACTATAAATTCAGATTATCAAATAATCTTTGGTCAAAACTTAAGTGCCCACATTTTATACATGAATTATAAAGGCTTACCTGCTTTGCTGCAGTCGACACAGAAGTTGTTCTTCTGACCAACAAACGCCTTGGTCAGGCCCGGGCCCTTAACCGTCACCTTGCTGGCATCTGAATGAGTGGGAGTGGCCTGCTGAGAACTGCTGATGGCGCGGGTCACGGGGTCAACCATGACCGAGGAGGTTTCATGCATGCTGTGGCTGGACACAAGCTTGGAACCTGGAGAACAGAGCAAGTCAGGGGCGGCTGCATCTCATTTTACCGTTTCAAACCAAAAGCAAAGACCTCGCTTCACCTGTAATCTTGGCCTTAAAGGGGCTTCCCACAATGTGGTAAGGGCCGCCGTATTTGATGGAGATGAGATAGTTTCCAGGGGCCATCGGAGTGTATGTAACCTTGTAACCCTCTGGACACTCCACACAGTCCATCTTCACTTTGGAGGGCCCGTCGATAGTCACAGCGAGGGCCCCGGGGCCTGCAGTGCTCGTGTTGACCACAAACTCGCATGCCGTTCCTAAAAGCAGTCGGGACAAAATTGAGCGTGACAATGAACCGGGTAAGAAAACACAAGGTTTCTTGAAGCTGAGCTGTGCAGCAAAGTTTACCAGACACTTTTCACCATGGAGAAACTTCTAACCATGTACTTATTACACACGTCCTTATTTCTGATGCAACTCGATATCATGGTAACATAAAACGTGCAAAAACAAACTACAGAATAAAGTGTTTGTAATGTTTAGTTCTGAGAAATGAAGCCACTACTATAAACTGGATGCCTGAAAGTGGCCAGCAGGGGGCAAAAAATATTTTAAAAAATGAACAAAGGTTGAATGAGGACTTTTTCTGAGCTCCCCAGAAAACATGAGGGAGGGTGTAGGAATGTAGTCTGCAACATTTATGGGTCTTGAGCTTGAACCCCTCAGTTGCACATGCAGCTGGAAATGGCTAAAAACATCTTGAGGTGGTATATTATCGTCTCTACACTGGCCAGTGATTATCAGCACAGAGAAATATCTGACAATTTGAATCACTGCAGTTTTTTGTAACATTTGCTTCAGGATTTCTGCCGGTTTTGAAGGAAGAACCAAAAGTTTCTCATTTTTCCCCCTTGATCCTTACCCCCCCTCCCCAACTCTAACTGCCATTAGCAACACAAGATAATCACAATGCTAAAGGCTATGCATTTTCTGGATTTTGCATTTTCAAAACATTGCAGTAACATGCTACATGCTAAAGAGGTTGCACAGTAGTATATGTGGAAAAACTGTGCGATACAATTAAATGTTTTTATTGTAATGACCAGGACATGCTTGCATACTTATTCTAACCTGGATAAAATCTAATTACACACTCTGCAAAGACAATGGACATGATGGCGGCGCTACCTGTGGTGCCTCCTTCCAGTCCCGGTCCGTAGGCAGACACCATGCCCGGATCTCCAGCCTGGCCCGTCTCCCCGACGCGGATTTTAAATGGACTTCCTGGAATGTGACTTCCATTAAACTTGACGTCGATCAGATAGAGGCCGTTCTCTCTGGGGATGAACCGGACTGCGTATTTGTCTGGACAAGGGGGACAGCAGAGTTAAGTCACACAGAGACTCCTACAGCCCTGCTGGCTCTCTAAAGGATTCTCCTCCGTTACCTTGATCGATCTCCGTGACGCAGCACTGCTCCAGCGCGCCGGAGGGACTGTGGACCTTCGCGTCGATCACACCTTTGGCACCGTTGAGGCTGACGGCAAATGATGCCGGCTGGTTTACCTTCAACCCTGACTCCTGCTCGACAACAAAAACTCCAACACTGAGTCACAAGCTGAGATTACTATTCAAGTCAACAGCAGCAAGCAGGAGTTTTGTATTCATCTTACCTGGAGGTCGCTAAGAGGGCTAAAGAGGAAGGCTGTGTAGCGAAGAGACAGAAGGTGGAATGGACCCCAGAGAATCAGTGGATCTGCTCAAATTTGAGTTCTTTAGTTGTGTGAAGGAGTGTGTGAGAGCAAAAGAGAACCCAGAGAAACATCTGTAGAACCCAAATCTAGATTTTCTAGGATTCTTTTTGAAATCAATAGGATGTGAGGCTTGGTAATGTGTGTGTGAGAGATCAAGGAGACAGGAAGGGAAAATAAAACAGCCCGTTTCCAACCTCTTTAACCCTTTAGCGCCCTGTCACAGCTTCACAGTGGGAAGGCTGTTGGGAGCCTTTAGAATGAGGCACGAGAAACACACACAGTCCTCGAGTTTCCCAGAAGCCCCTGAACTGCCCCCCCATGCAGCATCAGCTCATCATACAGCTTCACCTCTCCACTCTAGTCTCACAGCATCTACTCACTGTTTTCTCCTTTTCTACGCATCAACTGACATGTTTCATTAGGTGGTTTAAAGCCCCAAAACTAAAACTGCTCAACTTCTTCTCTGGTTTGATACCCAGAATGCAGATGGCTTGAGCTTCAAGCTGCTGCTGCTGCATGGCGGGCAGTGCACTGCGGCCTGGTCTGCATGCACACGGATGTGTGTGTGTCTCAGAGCCTCACCTGAAGACTGGCAACAGTGAGGCGGCGAGCGTCGTCCGACGGCGAGGACACGGGGACGATGAAGGGGCTGTCGGGGATGTGCTCGTCGTTGAAACGGATCGACACCTCGTAGTCGCCTGCAGGAGGACACAACGGTCAGAATCACTGAAGCTGGACGACGAGGAACAGACAGTCACTCATGGGAAGTATTTGTAGGAGTACAAGATTACTTGAAAAACATGACCTACTCCAATTTTGGTAGAAACATTTTTTTTTTGTTTTTTTTGTCCGAGAAGAAAAAAAACTAATATGACGATAAAGTCGGCAACAGTGGGGTGACCATCATTTATATGCAGAGGGGACCTGGTGGTTCGGTCCAAGGGGGGCCAGTGGCTGATTTTCAGACGTTTGCGGCAGAGGATTAGATCAGTTTCACAAGTGTGTATCAGCCAATATCTGATCTCCCAGAATTACGGATCTTTAACAGCAGATTTAGTGGTGCACCCCTAGATATTTGGGTTTCTTTCAATTTATAATTTCAGTATATGATTTTTGTCATTTTCAGCAACAAATTATTTAGTAATCACCAAACAAATAAGTCAAAGCTTTTTCGACTTCTTTTTCAAAAAAATTTAATAAAATTATTTGCCCCACATCGCAAGATTTGTCAATACTAAAAAGTTTTAGAGTTGTAAAGGAAATATTCTAATTTTTCTAGCTGTGTTTCATTGTTCAAACAATTAAATTTATTCACAAAAGGCTTTTTCATAGTTTTTAAAAGAGAAATTGATAAAGTTACTATTAGATGGCTGTGCCTTATAAACTGAGCTCCATGTTGAACTCCTGTCCATTAAACAATGAAAACCGTTTGATTTGTTGCACATGCTCAGTGCGTCTCCTCTCACCCGGCTCCTGAACAATGTAAGACACTCCACTGGAGCCATCCTTGCGGTCCTCGAAGGTGATCTCTGCCTTGCTGGGCCCCTCCACGGCGATGCTGAGGCCCCCGGCCCCGGCCTCTCTGGTCCAGATGCTGAACTCGGCTGAGGAGCAGCACAGAGGAGTCAGCCGCACCGTCGGAAACTACACACTGCTCACACACACCGATCACACCGACCTGGTACTCCAGCCTCGGCCCTCTCCAAGCCCGGGCCCCCAGCGCGAACTTTGTGGGCTCCGCCCTCACCCAGGGGCCCGACGGTGAACTGGAAGGGGCTGCCAGGCACGTGCATGCCGTTGTACTTGACGCAGACCGTGTGCACGCCCGTCTCGGTGGGGACGAAGCGAATGCAGTAGGTGTTGTTCTCTCCCTCCATGATGTCGGCTTTGTGGATTTGACCTGAGGGGCTGGTCACCTGGGCCGTCATGTCCGCTATGCTGATCTCTGAAGGAAGAGGGGGAAGGAGGAGGTCAGATCACCAACAGAACCAGTGGATGTTCTGTCTTGTGATTTCCCAACTTCCTGTTAGGGTCACCTGGGATCTTGAGGCTGAGGTCACACTGGCTGCCCACGTTGGCGACAGAAGCGGCTCTCTTCTTCCTGGTGATGCTCTCCTTCATCCTGCCCTCCCCAGTCACCTTCACCGTGAAGGCGCTCCCTGTGTGCACAATCCCTTGGTTCAGTAAGCCAAAAGCCCAGTATTCCTGACCTTTAACCCCTGACCGTTTAATGGTGAGCACCTGGCACGTGTTGGTCGGCAAATTTGATGTTGATGATGTAATTTCCTGGTTCTGTGGGGCAGTAGGTGACCTTGCAGGTGCCATCCTCTTGATCCTCGGTGTTGATGTCCACTTTGCTGGGTCCCTCAATGGAAAGGCTCAGGCCACCATATCCTAGCAACAATAGGCAAAAGTTAATATTCAATTCCCTTTTTCTTCAGACGGAATAATTTTGTCAAAATCTCCAAAAGCGTTTACCCGCATCGCGAGTGTCGATGATGAACTCTGCTGGCTCAAAGGTCCTTGCTTCGCTCAGGCCCTGGCCGCTCACACGCACACGGCTGGCGTCGCCGATCTCCGATTGGCTGATCATCACAGAGATGGGGCTGTTGGCGATGTGGCGTCCGTTCTTCTTGATGTTCACCAGGTGCTCGCCGATCTCTTTCGGCACGAACGAGACGCCTGACGGAAGAGGTGACGGTTAAAGCACCGATCGCATTCCTCCAAAGAGGTGACCTGTGGACCGATCGGCGGCAGACTCACCAACATGGCCGTTCCGCAAGATCTTCAGCAGACAGGGTTCCTCGCGGCCCGAGGGCGTGGTGAGCGAGGCGGTCAGCTGGCTGATGTCCAGCTCACCAATGTCCAGAGGGATGTCAGCAGCCGACCCCACCTTCAGGTGGGACATCCGCATGGAGTCGTCACCTGGAGACAAGGACCGGCTGATTAGAGCATGCATGTCTGGACATCCACTGGTCCCCATGGTAGAGCAACAAATGCAGCAACTATTATATTGGTCAGCAGTATAAAGTCTTTTTTACATATTATTTGCATTTCTCTGTTCAATTAATTTCTACTGCCATGGTTTATGAATTCATGTGATCCATTATCCTCATCGATCAACGTCAGTGGGCGGAGCTAATAAACCAGTGAAGATGTTTATCCCGTTTTCTTTTAATTTGCAAAGAACTTCAACAATCTGAAGGTTTTCTTTTCAGTTCTTGTTTTCCTGAGATTTGGCAAAATGAGAGCATTGTTTCCTTTCAGTCCAGCACCTGACTTCTCTTTTCACTAGTTTATGGTTCAGTAAGCCATTTAACTCTGACCTATGAGTCAGTCATTCAAGTACAAACCTATTCACTTAAAACAAAAAAAACCTTTCAAACTCCTACACTTTCATTGAAGATCTCACAAAAAACTGATTGTTTACAAAAATATTCAGCATAATTTCCAGTAAAAAAACCCAAACAAACCAAAGATTTCAAAGTTGGGAAAGACTTTTAAGATGAAGCAAACCTTGATACATGGGTTCAGAAAATGTCTTCATAAAGTCCTTTAAGAACTCTTCTCAAAGAAATACCCATGAAAGAGGATGATTACAAAGATAAAAAGGACTGAAACACTCATTTGTTAAATGCTCCTGCCAATTCTCAGCAGTCACTGATTTCGTAATGACATACGATCTGAAAGGTTGGAATGAAAATGTGGGACATGACCGCGAACTTGACTGCCAGGTCGAAAATGCAGCCTTACCAGTGATTCTGGCAGAGAAGGGGCTTCCTGGGATGTGCTTGTCGTTATACTTGACCAGGATGCTGTAGTCCCCTGGGAGAACAGGGAGGTAGGACACTGTGCAGGTCCCGTCCTGGTTGTCCATGCAGCTGATGTCTGCTTTGGACGGCCCCTCGATGGCCAGAGAAAGACCACCTGCGTTTATATACAGCAACGCACAAAGTTGTATTTTTGTGTCTGTAAGAGTCATTCTCATAAACACAATCAAAATCCGGACCATTTGTCAGGTTTCTGCACAAAATAGAGGAATTTGACAGACAGTTGTACATTGTGGAGGAAAAAAAGTGTGACATTTTTTTTTTTTTTTTATATACACATTATAATATGTGTATATAATGCTTCACCAGATCTGCTTAAATGTAACATTTGTGTGAACACAGAAGTTGGTGTTTTTTCTGCATACCCTCTCCAGCGTCTTTAGTGTCAACAGTGAAGACGGCAGGCTTGTTCACGGTTCCATGGATAAGACCAGGGCCGTAGGCACTGACGTTCCCGCTGTTCATGTAGTCCACAAAGAACTGCAGGGGGCTTCCTGTTGATGGAAAACCGAGAAATGCATGAAAAAGTCAGTTTAAATGCACTGTAGTAGCTGTAGGTATTTCAGAACTCTGATGTACCAGGGATGTGGATGCCGTCGTATTTAATATCCATCTCATGTAGACCGGCCTCTGTGGGACCGTACTTCACGGTTACGGTGCCGTCCTTGTTGTCGGTGATGTCAGGCGTGGCCACCTTGCCTGATGGCATTCGGACTTCACCTTCAAAAACAAAATAGAGGCATATGTTGTGACTAGTGGTTTAGTACTCTACGCTACTTTGATAGTCCGCCTCATCTTGTACCCCATCTTGTCTGGGTCTTGGACATTGAGGGCTCTGGACTTTCTCAAGACCACAACTGTGGATATATCAGTAAATATCCAGAATATTGTCAGTTTTATGCAACATCCTCGCTTTCATTGGATGTAAAACACTCAGATTCAAATCCATCAACAACATAACTTCTTCCTAAATATGTATTTTGTTACTGCAGTTAACAATCCACACCCCAAATATATTTGTGATTGAGGTGCTGTTAGCAAAGCTAGCTAATGTTAGCAACCTACCTCTGTACCAAAATTCCTTGCCTGCAGCTCACAAAAATGTAGTCATTAGCTACACAAGTTATGTTAGCTACCTGTGTAGTGCATACACTACGTGTTTTAGGGCACTAGTTTCCGTTTGTCAGCTAACGTCACCTAATATAGTTAACATATTGACGGAAGCAAGCAAATGTAGTGCTTCATATTTTATTGCATCATGTTATGTGGGGCGCTGGTCTTCGTTTCAGTCCCTCAACAGTCTTGGCTCCGTCTCTGCCTCAATAGAGTCTGGTACTGATTTGGTCTTGGGTTAGTTGGTCTCGACTATCACTTGTAGCCGGTCCTTTCTTGAGAAATCAGAATGTCGAGATTTAAACTTTATGCATTACCTGTGATCTCTCCCTTCTGAATGGTGAATGGGATGACCAGGTCAAAAGGTCTAAGTCCTGCCACATCCAGGCCATTCATCCCAACTGGTCTGTCTGTTGCCTGAAAGACGGAACAGAAATTAAAGGATTACAGACTTTATGGTGTGCCCTCTGCCAAGCCATGTTGCACACCATCAGCACAATGCAAGACAAGAGAGGTAAAGCTTCCAAAACACCAATGCAGGGATGAGACGACATGGAATGAAATGACAAATGAGGATTACGGTCAAGACGATGGCACCAGCACAAACTGCGAGAACAAAACCAGTGGGTCAGAGACGAGAGGAGGATGGTTCTCATGAAAAATCGCTTTGTTTCTCAAGCGATTTCCACATGAAGCAGTTAACAACAGAGCTGCACAATTATTTAGTAAAAATAAATAAATACAATCTGTGGGAAATGTAAATCTCTTCCACAATGGGGATGTGATTGTAAAGCTCAGCTGCACTGTTCATGTGTTGGAGGAGGGGTTCAGTTTTTCACATGAAGGGAACAAAGTGATGAGAAAAAGGCATCAGCATGAATGAAACACCTGCAAAGAGACACAGACACTGATGGAGTCTGATGAAGTGAGGCAGTCGATGTGGGATGAAAACAATGACATGGAAGCATGACAACTGGGGCAAAAAAAAAAAAAATAAGGCAGCTAAACACAAATGGAGCTAAAGACCAGCTTGATGTTTGTTAGGTACCCAGGGCTGTTGAGCGTAGTATTGGGGCATTTGTCTCTGCTGCATGAGCTGGTCTGATGGTCCTTCCAGAGCCTGGGAGGGCGGGGAGGTGGTGAAGAGAAGGGGTGGTGGTGTGAGAAGGCACAAAAGATGAAGGATTGAAGTGTGAAACAAAATGATTTAGGGAACACTCATACTGCCAGAAGATTTTCTAAATAATGACTTCATAAGGAAAGGCAGAAGCATCACTGCTTTGTTCTGCTGAAGAACCTGGGAAATCTGGAGCAAAAGCAGAAATACTTCAAGTTTATGCTAATCTATTTTGAAGAAATTAAAGTAACACCAGAAAGGTAAACTGGCTTGAGAGCCCAGAGATCTGTTTCTACAATTATGTGATAAAAAGTTTTAAACATGTAAAATTCTCCAGTTTCATTTTCTTTGGTTCTTATTTTAAAATCAACTCTTCTTTCTTTAGCAATCTAAAGCCAAACATTTAAGAATAGCAGATCTGCTATTAAGCAACTCACCGTAACTTGGAACGGACTGTTGGGAATGTGCTCCCCTCCGAAACGGACACATATTACATACTCTCCGGGTTGCGGGGCAGTGTAGAAGATGTCAAAGGTGCCGTCCTCGTTCTCGACGACGTCCACGTCGAGCTCTGCCCCTTCGGGCGTGCACACGCTGCACGTCACCTTGCCTTTCCCAGCAGCCTTGGCGTCAACTGTAATGACTGTCTGTTCACCGATCTGAATAGTTGGACCAACACCAGCGCCTTAGGAGAACAAAAACATGCATAAAGTGATTTGTTGTTACAGTCCGATATGTAGAAAAGTATGGAAGACTGAACATGCCAAATACCCAAAATCAAGCCATTTTAAGTGTATTACATTTGTTAATACATCATTAAATGCATCCAAATATAGATTGAAACTATTTTGTCATTTTTGGCTCTTCAATTTGCTGAACCCATTTCTGAGTTCACATTTTGGATTAATGGGCTTCATTAATTTTTATCTTATTTTCTTTGTATTTTCATACATTTTTAAAGTGTATAAGCGAGTTTGTGGATAGCTTGTACATCATTCTGATGTAAAGCTATCTTACAAAAAAGAAAAACAACTTTTTGTGATGCCAAGTACAAAACAAAGATCTATGATAAACACCCAAATTAATTGAGATATTGTTCTTTAAAGGTTAAGATAAATTCAGTAAAGTTAAAATACAGTTCTGTCAAAGGTGGTAAATTGTAAACATGAAAAAAATAAAAAATAAACTTGGTCAAATAAAACATTGGAGAAAAAAGGAAATCTTGAGTAAACACTACAAAACATATTTTTAAACAAAATTGTAAGATTAGACTAAAATATGTAAATAATTTATGTAGCACATTCCCCACAAGTTGCGTCTTTATTTTGATGAGCATTTTTAGTTTTGGCAGGTTCACTCCTCCATACAGCTTCCCAGGTTTACCTTCATAAAAACACATTGCATGCACATTCCACAACCATGAGACCAGGTTAAAGTTGGATCAGATCTAGTCATGTTATTCAAGTCTCATGTAACTTGTAACCAACTAGTCATCTGTTATTAAAAAGTTTCAATTTAATCTACAACTATAACTAGATTAGCTAAAAGAGCCATTCCACCATGCCATCCTATTGACGCTGTTAGTCCTTTAGTCCGTCCAATAAAAACATGAGTCAAGAAGTGTTATGAGAGAAGTAAATGAGTTTGAAAGAAAAAAAAAGCACAGGATGGGATATTCTGTTAAGGTTTGGTACCACTAATTCTCCATGCGAAAAGAGAAGAAAAAAAAAAAAAGAGCAATTCTTCTGTTACGAATCTTTCAGAAGGCTTACCTAAACCGTGACCGCCGATTGAGACTGATAAAAGGAACGGTGAGAAGCAGGGGAGCAAGATAAAAGAAAAAAAGGTGACAAATAAAAGACAGTCAGATAAGGATGTGGGGGTGCTGGGTGGCATTAACTGTGCTCCAGACAGTTGGCTGAAGAACGGTGGTGGTGAAGTGCATGTGTGTGTCTGGAGGGGGAGGGAGTATAGGTGAGGTGCAACTGAGGAGCACAGCGTGAGCAACATGACATACCAACGCACAGAAAAATGAGACCTGAGCAGCAAATAAAAACTGATGGACATGTTGAAAGGGAGAGCTCAGTGCAATGCAGCTGGAGAAAACAAAGGCAATCACACAAACACAAGCAAATTAACACATTAAGTTCATTCATCTGTCAGATTAACAGCAAATCCAAACAGCGGCCAACTCTGCAGTCACACTGCTGTCAGTGCAAATAATGACTTGTGAATATTTAAGGGACAGTCAGATGACTGCATAATATTAACAGTTGATTTTTTATTTTTTTTGGGAACATTTTCTTTAATTTAATACAATTTGAAGTTTTCTTGATTTGCTTGTGTTTCATGTATTTGTACACTTTTAGGTAGCAGGATCTTCTCTACCATACAAATGATTTACTTTTGACACCATTTTTCAAAAGTATAAAAACACATTCATTTCAGAGTCAAAGATATTTTCAGTCAATTAAAAAGCAATGAAAATTTACTGAGTTTAAAAACTTTGAAACCACTGGGCTCTCTGTATTAAAAGAACCCCATTTGTTGTTAAATGCAGCAAGAAATGACTGCGATTCTGATCTCTAATTTTTTGCCAAATTAAGTAAAATCTCTAAAATGCTTTGGACACACACAAAAAAGGAAAAACGGTCATTTGGCCTTCAGTATATATGGACCAAACTAAAACAAAAGAACCGTGATTCCAACTGTAGAATACAAAGTTTCTATAAATCAGATTGTGAGCGTAAAGAAGCTAACCTGTGACGGTGCACTTGCTGGCGTCTCCGGTGGGGAGAGCTCTGATACGGTACGGCGAATAAGGAATCTCATCCCCTCCGTATTTGATTAGGATGGTGTATCTGCCCGTCATGTCTGGTACATACGACACCAGGTAGGTCCCGTCGTGGTTGTCACGGATCTTTGCCTTTTTAGGTTTCCCCTCTGGGTCCTGCAGAAACACAAGGACTTACTCTCAAAAATTGCACCAAATGATCAGTTTTCATGCTTTCTATTTGACTGCATAAAACATACAAAGATTGGAGACTCAAAAATCTGATCAATTTTCAAATCATGCCCAAACAAATTGAGTACAACCAGGAAATGGTGAACACTCACCGTGATCTGCACCGCCAGCAGTCCCTCGCCTGCATCTTTGGCATCAATGGTGAACTCGACAGGCAGAGAGGCGGGCACGCCCGTGGTGTTGAGGCCGGGTCCGCTGGCTCGCACCTTGCTGGCATCATGGGTCGGGAGGACCTTCACCTTGTAAGGGCTGCAAGAGGCAGAAGGGAAGTGCAGTTTGAACAGAAACCAAACTTTACCACCGAAAGGTTGGGGAGAAATTGGGAACGATTTTTCACAGATGTTTTATTTTAACATGAACAACAGGATAATTTTCCAGGGGCCCCAAGATAAAGTACCATTTATTTTGCATTGCAAATTAGATAAAAATGACAATTTCTTTATAAATCCCCTAACTAGTAAAAAGAGTCAACTGGCCTGTAATTTATTCTCTATGAAGGCCTCAGAGGTTTGTTAGAGAACATCAGACTTACTCTTTAAAAATTAACCTGACAATAGTACCTATTGTATAAAAAAAAAAAAGTATAAAAAAAAAAGAGATAAATGTACTTAATTAGAAATGGAATGAACACATTGTACAAAAAAGTAGTTTGGAAAAAATATCAAAAAGTGAACAAAATGTTAAAACTAAAAGATTCTTGCAAAATTGGCCTCATTCTGTTGGAGAATGCTTTCACAATAGGTCATGATAACAAAACAAACCATGAATTACCTCTACATTTCAAACCTCAGTTATTAATCATTTTTGGCCAAAGTCATTAAGAGACACTACAGGGTCTGAGGGGCTTCTACAGGTTACAGGCCCCACAAGGCCTGGTAAAGGGAAAACTAAGTAGCCAAGCAGTTTCTGATTTCTATGGGTGAGCTGCAGTGATTCACAGCTCAGGTGGAAGAATCTGTTGATCACACAAAGTAACCAAATCGTAAAGGTCCAAGGAATATGAATACTTTAAGATGATATGGTGGAATTGTATGACTTGTGTTTCAACAATCAGGTTTGATTATTTCAAGCTTAAATCATGATGTTTCCATATGCAGTAAACATAAATACAGATAACTCTGCAGTATAGTTACTTAAGGTGGTCGATATGGACTGAGTTTTATCACGATATTGTATTGCGCTATTGCGATACCGATAAAAAAGTGACAATAAGATCTATTAATCTATTTTTTATTGAACTGTGACTGTAGGCTGTGACTGCTTTACATACAATTCATACCTCGACAAATACTGTTAAGATACTTATTTATAAGATGCTTCTTCGGGACACCAGTCATAAAGTGTGATTTTTAATCACCAAATCTAAATTCTCATGACAAGAAATTTATCACGATAAATGATAACATAATAAATGTCTACTAGTAATCATTTGCTGGAGGCAAATGATGCGTTGATTTTTACCTGCGTGGGATCTCCTCATCAGCATACAAGACATTGATAGAGTAGGGTCCCTCCCTGGTGGGAACATAGTTGACTGTGTGAGTCTGGTCTCCATTATCCACCACCTCGACAGGCTCCACGACCCCTGAACGCAACAGCGATGACATCATCATTTCTACATTTTAGTTCATGTAAACGTAAATGGAATATTTCCCCAAATAAAGTCTTTTGCTACAACTAATCCCTTTGAGGTTCGTCTCAACAATCAAGAACACTGGTCACCTTTGGGTCCTTGAACGCGGACCTGCAGAGGGGCCACCCCAGCTTTGGAGGCGTCCACTGTGAACGCCTGAGGGATGTTGGCTCTGACGTTGCTGCCGAGGCCAGAACCCTGACACTTGACCTTAGTGCTGTCCACAGTGTCGCTGACGGGAACGGAGAAGGGACTTCCTGCACGGACAAAAAAAAAAAAAAAACACCAGAAAAAGTTACAAAGTTTTTAAATGTAGTAAAACATTAGTAAATGCTAAAGTTGAGCAGATTAGTATTTGTTTTTGATTCTCATATATTCAATCTCAAAGTGTTGGAGACAAACTCCTCCAGAAGGTGTTGTAGTTGCTACGCTGGTGAGTCACCTTTGACTGGCTGTCCTCCATAGGTGATGTTGAGGTTGTATGTTCCAGGCTCATAGGGAATGTACTCCACACTGCAGCTGCCATCTTTGTTATCAGTGCAGGACATTTTGGCCTCTGATGGACCTTCCATTGCCAGACCAAGACCTCCAGTTCCCGCTCCTCTGCAGAAGGAACACGGCATTATAAAAACGAAGAGGAGCCACTCCACCGGATGAGCCAACCTGAACTTTCTGCGTACCGGGTTTCCACCATGAACTTGTTCGGCTTGTTGGTGATGCCGCTCTTCAGGCCAGGACCGTGCACACGGACACGAGCCGGATCGCAGCCCTCAGTGACCGCCACACGGAATGGACTGTTGGGCACTGGAGAGCCATCATAGCAAACCTCCACACTGTGAGGCCCTGAACACACACACAGCATTACAATCCTAACCAGCCAGTAGGTATCCCCCACCCAGGCTAATGTTCACGTCGTGATGTTTAAACCCACCCTCCTCGTAGGGAGTGTACTCCACGGCGTACATGCCATCGCCGTGGTCTGTGATCACGGCATCCGGGCAGCTGCCGGATGGACTGCTGATCCGAGTTTTGATGTGGTCGCCTCCGCTCTGTGTGAGAGCACGAGCATCCACAGTGAAGTCTGTGGTCGCGTCACGGAATACTCCTAGAAACACACAACATACAGTCGTCACAGCATGTGCAGACGAAGCTCATTTAGAGTCTGATTGATTCAGATGACAAGGATCATCAGGCTTCAGATCTTTACATGATTTAACAAATCAGGATCTGACAAGTAAAACTGGGCATGTGTGTGTTTGGTCATGTGACAGTGATAGTGATGCAATACTTGATTTTGTGCTGTTTACTGAAGCAGAGACCTGCTGGTGTGGCCATTTTTGAAATATAAATATCTATAAATATTTGTTTTTGGTCATGACAGCAATATTAATATTGCCACAAATTCATATCAGTGCATCCCTACTATATATATCAGTCTCTTGGAAGTTGATTGTTCAAGTGGCTGGGTTACCTTTGCCTTCCACTCCTGGTCCAAACACACGGACTCCACTGGCGTCGATGGCCGGCTCCACGTTAAGGCGGGCAGGGAAGTTTGGCACGTCCTGGCCCCCGTAGCGTATGGTGAGCGTGTAGGAGCCCGGGTAGAGCGGGATGTAAGTGATGGTGTAGGTTCCATCTCCGTTGTCCTGGATGTGAACCTCTGCCTCGGTGCCGCTGTCCGAGATGATCTCAATGGTGAGCTCAGCCGGACCAGCATTGGTGCAGTCCACTACAAACTCCCCGGTCTCCCCGACTTTGGCCCGCTCCAAGCCTGAGCCAGAGCAGCGCACCTAGACAGAGATGGGGGGGGGGGAAGGAGGCAGAATTGAATGACTGATGCTTTATAAGAAATGAAATAATGGTGATAAGATCCATGAAGGTCTAGGAGGAAGGAGGCTGACTGCTGCTGCTGACCTTGGACGGGTCAGTAGGAGGGTAAGCTGTAGGAGTGTAGGGTGATCCAGGGATGGGCACCCCGTCGTAGGTCAGTTCCACCTGGTATGGCCCTGCCTCACGAGGGATGAACTTCACCTGACTGGTCTCTGGGCTCAGCCCCGGCTCAACCTGGAGCAAAAGGAAAGAAAAACCGTATTTCAGTGCTGTAGTGTTTAAGAGATTGACAGTGTAGTATTCAGAGATTTTGGACTAGAAAAAAGAAAAAGTCTAAAGTTAAACTGACCTTGCAAGTGACCGGTTTTCCTGAAGGCCCGGTAACCTTGGCAGCAACTTTGCCCTGACCTCCAGCACCCTTCGATTTGACAGTCACCTCCTGGTCTTTGCCAACGGTCATTTCTGTAGTGACACAAAAAGCATTGTTGGTTCAGGTAAAATACGGGGAAGGGAGTGTGGCCCCCGCTTTGAAAAACGAAACGCTGGATTATGCAACACAAATATGATTGAAAGATTGAACTTACTGTCTCCTAGTCCAGTGACGTTGACCTTGCTCAGGTCCAGAGTCGGAGCCACAGCGACATTGAAGGGACTCTTGGGAATATGATCTCCACCGTAAGTCACAGCAACTCCCAGAGGACCCTGATGGAGAGACAAGCGCAAAGATGATGAAATTTACTTTATCTTCTCCTAAACACAGTCTCCAACTCAGATTCCCAGTAGAAACTGGCGCAGAAATCGTGTTTGAAATTGAAAAACGCAAGAGAGCGTCCGCCATCTCACCTGCTGCACAGGAGTGTATTTGACAGTGTGTGTGTTGTCATGGTTGTTTATGACTTCAAAGTCCTTAACAGCTTCTGCTTTGGTCGGCCCACTGAAGCTGCAGTCCAGGTTGGCCTTTCCAGCTCCCTTGGTGTTCACAGTGAAGTGAGTGGGTTTGTTCAGTTCAACTCCTGGAGGAAAATAAAAAAAATAAAAAATGTTGCTGCCTTAAGGAGGTTTCATGTGGGAAATCAATCTGAATTAACCAACTGCTTTTAAAATGATAAAAATAATTAGACCCACTACATGCTGTGAGATTAGATTTATTTTAACTGTAAATACAGAACAACAATTTGAATCTGTGAAATGAAAGAGGAACTGCCAGCAGCAAGGAATCCTATTTTTATTCTTAGTGCAAGAAAATGAAGCAAATTTGATGTCTGAACAAGTTATAAATGCACTTAAAAAAAAATCAAATAAAATAAAATCAAACAAAAGCCAAATTTACCTAGATAAATTATGTAACTTGAAAGATCTAGCTTTAATTTTTCTAGGCCGTTTAAGATTTTGAACAATATTTGCCTGAAATGTATATCATCACACCTCGGATCTCGGATCCCCTAACCAGTTTCTACTGAACGTTCCCAGATCCAGACTCAAAAACTGAACTTTTTCATTTTAGACCCAGTCAATCTGACCATTTCAAATCAAACCTTAAATAACTCAATTATTTAAGCTCAAGAAGGGCATGTCTACTTCGTTTTGGCTAACTTATAAGTGGTTTGATGTAAAATAACTTAAAAATATTTTACAGAAATGATTTGTCCATTTCCTCTGATCTCATTAATGTCTTTCATTTCCAATTCTTTTGAAGATGTGCTACCAAGTAAAATTGGATCTGTATTTTGTATCATAACAGTCCGTAATGACTGGTCAGTGTTTTGTACAGCGTTCGTACCGCTGCGGCTGAGTCCTGGTCCCTCCGCCTTAACTTTGCTGGCATCATGAGACGGATCCACCTTCACTCTGATCGGTGACATGGGGATGGCCTAAACAGGAAACGGAATCATTATAGCACATATGTACGAACCTTTTAATACATTCTGGCTAATCATGTGTGATTCAAACTCACGTGTTCAGCAAACAGCACCATGATGGTGTAGCTGCCGGCTCCAGGAGGAGTGTATTTAACAGTGAATGTGTCGTTGTCGTTCCTGATGATGTCAAAGTCTATGTCTGCCTCTGCTGGTCCCACCACACCGGGAGCACACTTGATTCCTATGCTGATGTCACCTGAGGCCAAGAGACGATATAAATACACGTTTCCATTTATGATATGGACTTAAAGTTTTATCATGTTATTTCGTGTTAACATTGTGATAAACATTTATAACTGCTGTTTTAGCCAACTGTATGGCTATAATGAGATGGACCTGAAATCACAGCCCCATAAGCCCCCCCAAAAAAAAAAAAAAAAAAAAAAAAAAAAGACATTTGTAATATACTTCTTTAGGACACCAGTCCCACTAAACTGCATCTGCATTTAATCATATTTTTAAAATGTATGCATAGTTATTGATTCTCTCATTGAACAAATAATGGAGAAAATAGTAAAACTACCAATCATGACAACACAGACAGTTTTGGGGGATTTTAAACATTAATTGGAATTTATCCCCACAATAACTCAAAATTCTTATTTTTGATTTATCACAATAGTTGATGAGCAATATGGTAAGTATCCACCCATACTACTTGCATGTTAAAAACACCAATATGTTTTACAGGATCTCAGTTGCAGATGCAGAAAACTGGACTGTTTTCTTCAAGTCATCTTACCTTGACCAGCCTCGGAGCAGTCAACAGTAAAGTATGTCGGCTCAAAGGCCTTCAGGCCGGTCTTTGCTACACCAGGACCAGAGACCTTCACCTTGTTGGGGTGACAGCCAGCACCAATATTCATCTGGAGTCAGAGACACACAGAGACGAGAGCTTAGGAGACCTCTGGGAGTGGAGAAGCATAAAACCAAACCAAAATCCAGATTTTAGATTCTCACCCTGAATGGACTCTCAGGGATGTTGACGCCCCCCCAGGACACCATGATGGTGTGCTTCACTGGTTTCCGTGGAGTGTAAGTACAGGTGTATGTGCCATTACCGTTATCTTTGACCTGGACATCCACAGGGTTGCCCTCTCCATCCTATGCAGTAAACAACAGTTCTCCAATGAGTGTGTAAAATACAGCTGGGAAATGGTGTTATGGAAAGATTTTAATACAACTAACGGCTAAATCGGCTTAATGAAAACTTAATCTTGGTCTTTTACAAGAGCATAAAATCTTTAAGAGGAATATATTTATATAGCTTTAAAGCACGAAATAAAGAGATCTTTGCAGTAAGTGAACATTTTGAACCACAACAAAAGAAACTACCTGAGCAACAATCTTGAGAGGAGCTTTTCCTCCTTGTTTGGTGTCCACTGTGAACTCTGTGGGCTTTCCAACAGCCAGACCACTGCTCTGGAGACCAGGACCGTACGCCTTCACCTGGAACGGCCATCAAGCATTACTAACAGTCAAGGACACAGTTCTTTGTTCTAGCCCGTGTTCCTGGGTGTGTTCTTACTTTGTCAGGGTAGAAGTCTTTTCCTGGAGCGTTGACGATCTCAGCCATGAAGGGCGAGTGCTGGATGTCCTCGTTGTTGCACAGCACATGGACGGCGTACTCGCCTGGCTCTGTGGGCCAGTAGCGCACGTCACATGAGCCATCGCCCTTATCGTCACATTCAATCTTGGCCTGGGACGGACCTTCCACAGAGAAACCTGAGCAAGAGGACATGGGTTAGTGCTCTTGGAAACGCAGCATAGGCAAGAGAAACCTAAGCCCGACAGACATGGGATGGATTTTTCCTGCCCTTTCGTCTCTGCCTTACTCACCTAGGGTACCGGCGTTCTGACCAACAGCCTCCACCACAAAGTCTGCAGATTTACCAACAACCCCTCCCTCCAGCCCGGGGCCCCAGGCTCTCACTAGCTGCTGACCAGCCTCAGAACCAATCTTAACCTCAATGGGACTAAAGAGGAGAAGCAGGGGTCAGTCAATGTGAAGCTCAGCTACCAGTTCCAGTTAAAGTAGTGGTCCAGTACCTGCGGGGAATGTGCTGTCCTCCCCAGGTGATGGTGATGCTGTAAGTCCCAGGAGTGGTGGGGTAATACTCAAACTCGTACACGCCGTCTCCGAGGTCTTTCCTTTTGCATGGCTCCTCAATTCCCTCTGTAAATACAGGACTTGATTTACAATAATATTCATGCAATATTTAGAAAAACCTACAAGGTTTCCTAGCCAGACGTAAAGCCCTTCAAAGGGCTGTTAGCTCAATTCAAGTCCTGTAATATCTTAAGTTTAACTGAACCCAAAGAGGAATTAGAAAATGTTTGCTGTAGTAAACATGCTGTGTAGACCTTCTGTCCACACAAGGTTTTATACCCTAAAGTCAGTTTTGCAAAGATTTTAGTAAATATACTGCTCAAAAAAATAAAGGGAACACTTCAGTGTTCACTTAAATGTTAAAGTGTTCCCTTTATTTTTTTGAGCAGTGTATATTGGGGTTGCAAGTGGACGGCAAAGCTAAGGGACTCCTGTGTGTGTTTGCTTTCACAGCCAGAAATACCCATGTTAGGTGAAAGTCTGGTTTATTTGCAGAGGTGTGAATGCCAAAAAATAAACTCTGGTCCACCTCAAGGTCTTGGTTTGGTTGAAGTAAACTCTGGCGGTGCGGTTTGAATGCATACGTCGTACGCGGACTACAGCACAGGGCATTCTGGGTAAGTACAACCAAAACTAATGCGCAACACTAGTTGGAAAAACGGCTCGTGGTCATTTACCGGAGACAAAAGGGAAATCCTCTAAATGCTAAAATCTGACAACATTCCGTTTTTGTTTACATTTCGCAATGCGGGATGTTGCGCTCAGTTTCTTCTTCAGTGGTTTTTGTGTTGTTTCAGTAGTTCTTGGTCCAGCGCCACCACAGGCAAGGAGGTGAACATGTTCTTCAAAGCGTTTGGTTTGTTTGAAAGAAGTGCAGTAGCTGAAAATGGAACAATGTCGCCAAGCTAATGTTGCAAGTTTGGTCCTCAATCAAACAGAGTCTGTCAGACTATCAGATATGAAAACACCCTAAATTGCTCTCTGTTTGGAGAGTATGCATTCCTGGTTGTTTGGGTCGTTGGGTCAGTCCTGTGATGGTTGAGGTACACCCGGGACAGGTTTTACACCCGGGACAGGTTTGGCTAAAGAACATGCTCTGTGCCTCGATCTGGTAGCTACAAATCAGCAGCCTCTTCAGTCCACCTCCCCTCCACTCCACTGGACACATCTGACCTCAATAAAGTGCCATGTTTAACAAAACCAGCAACAGTCAAGAGTGAAAAAACACCTGGTTTGAACTTAATGTAGACATTACATCTTAGTGACAGCTGAATTGTTTCTTTAAATTTGAGATCCATCTAAACAGTCAGTTGGATAAAGAGACATGACAATAAAATCGGCTCCACAGATGTCAAATTATGCAAAACCTGGAGTCAGACACCAGTTTCAGTTAGAACTGGCCATTGGAACACGTTATCGTTTGCCGTATGAAACCAGAACTGATAGCAGTGACACAGACCCAATGCCACAGCACTGAAGTGAAAGTCTGTGTTTTAAATAGCCATGAGTGCTTTCACTGGAGTTGTATGGATAATGAACCGTGAACTTACTGGGGCCCTTGATGGTGACTTTCAGCTCCCCGGTGCCGGCTCCTTTGGTGTAGACCTTGAAGTCTGCCGTCTCCTTCACCCTCAGGCCCTTTGGCTGCAGGCCGCGACCTTTCGCTCTGCACAGGCTGGGGTTGCATGCTGTGAACACGCAGGAGAAAGTTAGAGAGAAGCAGCCCAAGAAAACGCCACAGAGCTTTTTCAATTCAACTTTATAAGCACAGGCAACATGAGAGGTGGAAGTTGGATGAGGTGCAGGAGGAATGAAGCCTTCGTGTTAAAGGTCCAACCTTCACTAAAGTTTCACTAAACTCCTTCCGCTAAACTTCTGGTGCCTCAACATTTATCTCATCCCACAGAGTGAGCTTGCTGCTGACGCAGTAAAGGAAGTTTCTTCAAACTGAAGTAGCGTATTGCTCTTATCTCCTAAATAAAGACGGAGCCGCAGCTGCCTGGTCAACAGGAAGCAAATTAAGAGCAGAAAACACACAAGCCATTTTCTAGGAAGGTAACTAATAAGATATAAAAATAAACCCGTCAAATTTTTTACTTGATCTCAAAACAATCCAGCAAAAATGTTTAGAGTTAATTTAGGCCATTTGTGTGTCATTATCAAACTGAAGTTTTGGTTAGAAAGCAGGTTTCAGATTGATGAGAAACATTTTAAGTCACCACAAAACTAAAGATCTTAGCTCATAATAAAATAGCCACATTTTGCACAGATTCACTAGAATTTTGCAAAACCTATTAAAAAAGAAACGGATACTGCTGATAAAGTGAAACTAAAGTTACTGTTGTTCAATCTAATATGATAAATATTACAAATTTTATGTCATAGGCAGCATGGAAAGCCATTTTAATTAATTACCACCATGCATTTTAACAAATATTTAGCACTGTAGCCCTAATGGGCATTTAAAGAGGATTTTGGCATTTGTCTTCCTCCTGGGACCAACTACCTTTAGAAAAGAAGAAAATAAACATTTTTGATTGAATGTCAGTCTTCGGTCATTATTCCTTGAGCAATATAAAATAAAAAGATAATTTATGAAAGTCATCAAAAGACCATGCTGTAGTCTCGTGGTAAACATCTGCACAGCAGAACCCAGGAAAATTGAAAATGATATCATGGAAAGTACAAACTGCTAATGGCGCAGGCAAATTGTAAAAATTAACCGATTGATCTGATTCTGACTGTTCAGCTCAGTCTGTCCCGACCAGCCCCCAGCATGGCTTCTCTATTCGATTAGTGAATGCATTGTATCTAAAGGTTAGTGTATAAGAATGAAAGGTGGACATTTGGTATCATGCCTAAATGTATTCAACAGAACAGTGAGAAGATAGTCTAAAAGTTGACGTTTTCTACGACATGTCAAGACAGTCTGCAGTTCATTCGGTCGCACTAAAATGAGTGTGAGACTTTCATCTGATAACAGGAAGGCTAAACGGATAACAAAATTGCTCCATGTTCTCTTTTAGAACTTTCAGCCATCTGTCATGGAACATGTTTGATTTAGGAATGTTGGCAGCATTTTGGAAAGCTTAGTTAAGGTAAGGTCCCACGGTCACTGGGATCCGAGACTGGTACGTTAGCAATTCCAGCTGCGCCAACCAGGTCAATTAACAAAAGATGCTAAAGAATGCTTAAATTGTCAATGGCATGGCGACCCAAAAAGGTTTCTAAAAAGATGCTTAGCATCCTTATGCCACAATTTATTAAGCCTTATTGCAGCTATTTACTGGAACTCTGGGGGGATTTAAAGATTTATCTTACAAATATAGAAAAAATGAATTAAATACTTTTCTGTTGATGGTTCCTAACAAGGAAACTTTACACTGGAAGCTTGATTCATTCTGAATTCATGATGTGAAGTCTAAACTCTGAAAATTAGTCAGAAGTAGAGCATTCCTTAAACTAATGAATAATTTCCAGGATGAAATAGTTCAGTCAGAAATGTTGAGCACATGATCACAAGCCAGAAGCTTTCATGCATCCAATCTCTGACACACAGTGGGTACCCAAGAGAGACGCCAGGAAACAGGAAATGACAGCAGAAGGAAGAGGCCGTTCTCAGGAGTGGACAGATGCCAGTGGGACGCTATCAAAGAGAAGACTGGGAGGAGAGACCGACAGAAGATCTGATATCCAGCACAGCAGCAGGAGGAGGAGGAGACAGAACACAATTAGAAACCAGCTTGAAATAATTAACGCTGAAGGTTCACAGGGAGAACAGTTACAGTCAACGCGTTTGAACAACAACTGCTGTGGCGCCTTAAGATTCAGACTCTCACCTTCTCCCACGTCGACTGTGAAGGGACTCTTGCTGATCTGGCCACCAGCGAAGGTGATGAAGATGGTGTGCTGGCCCTCCTGGGTGGGCTTGTAGGTGCAGCGGTAGCTGCTGTTGCCCTTGTCCTCGATGGTGCAGGGCACTGTGTTCTTCTTTCCCGCAGGATCCATGATCTCAACCTCCACTTCTCCAACACCGGCACCTTTCAGCAAGAGAAAGTCAAATGTGGAATTCTGTCTTGATTTATTTCCTACTTCATTCGATGGCAAACGGACCGCATCCTCTTATACACTACCTGCTGTGTAGACGTCAAAGTAGGTGGCTTTGTTGGCAATGTTGCCCGACGGCTCCAGGCCAGGGCCCTGGGCCGTCACCTTGCTGGAGTTGCCCTGAGCCATGCCGATGTCCACCTCGAAGGGACTCTTTGAAATATGCTGCCCCGCAAACAAAACAGTCACCTGGAAAACGGAGGGGGGGAAAAAAAAAAGAAAATATTCACTCTTCTCGTTTTCCCCATTTAATTATTCCAGTTCATAATGAGAGATCACAGCAAAATCTTCCAAGTGTTCTGTTCTTTAGGTCTTGAAGTCAAAATAATTCTCAACAAACCATTTTCTGCATCATTGTTAGATTCAACAAAGACACTAAAAATTATACTTAAAACTGAGTCTTTGCCAATTTGTTTAAGTAATTTTGTGCCAGAATGTTTTTTTTTTCCTGTAACCTATGAATCAAACTAAAGAAGGGAAACAAAATAACCAATCTGGTGTACATCTTTCTCCCTATGCATTCATATAATTAACACTGCATGAGAATGCAACAGGTTCTGCAATCCTGTACTTAATCCAGTCAACACAAACCTTCTGGAGTTTTCACATGAAAGTTCCTGAACTACTCTGGGTTGTTTACACAAAAAGCACTTTAGTATACATCCACATACAAACACACATTTTTATGAAATAATTAATCACACTAGAGGTCCAGTCAGTTTCTTTGGTCAGATTTCTCATCTTTGAGGATATTTTTAAAACGGGATGTGATGCAAGGGTAAAAATATGCAGCAGGTTCTTTGATAGAGACAATAGTTTGGTACTGAAAGTAGCAGCTTGTCACTTTTTTAATCTTGGCATTTTTCCCCTCTTCATGATCTAAAGACAACTTTTTGCTCCTTAATATTAACATATGTGTGTCAAACAATCTCTCACACATCCATTGTGCATTATACTTATGGTCAGTTTACCTTATGCATGCCCATCACTTTAGGGGTGTAGACAACAGAGTAGGTGCGGTTCTTGTCGTTGTTCGCCGTCACTTTGGCCTAAAGGAAAATTGAACAACAGTTTACAAAATCCTCAGCTTTTAAAAAGCCTTAGTTTAAACAGGCTACATTCCCAAAGACTGACAAACCTCCTCTCTGTGTCCTGCAGGATCCTCTACGTAAACTAGCACCTCTCCCATCCCCGCACTGATGGTCTCAACGGTAAACATCGCCTTCTTCATCACGACATTTCCCTCCGGCTCAATCCCTTCAGAGACAAGACACACACATCAACATGCAGCAGATGCAGAAATGCAGCTGGATACGCCTTCAAATGACAGATTCGATTTTTCAGACACGGTGCGACTACAGCCTCAGATGAACGACACATCATGTATTACACTACGACGTAGTGTAATATGCGAGTAATGAACCCTAAAGCATTATGGAAGTCGTTGAGCTTATAGACGACTTCTTGCAGAACCAGATATCCTAGCAACAACTCCTAGTAATCATTTACACTCCCTTGCATGCTTGACAACTTCTTAGTTTACTCTTACTATTGTTTCTGCAGTGGATTGAGGTTACAGACATTGATCTGTGCATTGCTGTATAAAAGGTCCCACTACAGAATTTCAATCCGGATTTTGACTGGACCATTGTACCACCATGATTCTGTCACCCAGTTTATGACGCAGGTTGGGCCAAGCTTCAGCTGTTAGACGGCCTCCAGGCTCTCCCAATACTTCACCCGTCGAAACCGGGTCTTACCGACATAGTGGTGTGAAAAATATTGTGTCATTTTGTTTGCAGGAAGGCGTCTGCCTCCCTTTGGACACCAGGTCCGGGTCAAACTGTTTCACACAGAGTTCTGTGCAATGTGTTGTGTGATTTATCAGAAGTTTCAGACTTTAGATTATGCAGACTCGGCTCCATGACCCTTCCAGATGGATGGGCAGCTCCAGTGTATTCTCTCTGGGTTCTGCTGATGCTTTTCTCCCTCGACCTTATGCACAGCACAGCCAAACCACTAAACCACCAAAATCTATGTTTAACTCCTCTTCAGCACCTCCAACTATAACCTCTAGTTTCTATAGAAACAGCAAGAGTGAAGTTGGTTTATCCCTACACTGCTTCTGCATTACATTTTTTTGTAAAACCTATAACTGTGCTTTGAAATGCACTTACCATCTCAAGCCCTGGTTAAATATTGTTCAGTATTTCCAAAATAGCTAGCAGGATGGACAGTTTGTCACAGCAGGAAACATGGAGTCCTCAATCAGAGCTGTGTGTACCTGGGCCGTAGGCGCGGGCCTTCTTGGGGTTGAGTTTGGGCCGGAGAGGAGCCCCAGGCTTCAGCTTGGCTTTGGGGAACTGGGACAGGTAGGTCATGACTGAATGCTCGTCCACGTTGGGGTCTACGATCTCCTCTGGGGTTATAACCTGATAAAAATAGACAAAAAGGAACACATGATTTAATATTTAAGGTCTATGATGCTCGTTTGCCTTTACCCAATCAAGGGCATACCACATGTGCAACCAGCAATGGTTCTTTATTAGTTGCCATGGAACCCATTACCCACAGAAGTAAACTAGGTACCGACATGGTGATGAAAGCACTGTGCCAGTCCTCCACCTCTGCTCAGAAAGTACCTGATCCAGATTCGCATGCAAACCTTCAGCAGCCACTCATACAGACTCTCACTTTCTGGTTTTGCAACCCACAGACATGGCAAGGGGGAAGACATTACGCTCACTTCTTAGAAGAAACAGAGAAGACGACGGAAACAGCAGTGACCACAGAGAAACTGTCAGCATGCTACACTGTGCCAGCCGTGCCAACACTCTTCTGTTTGGCACGAAGCCAGCCAACGCCATCAACGTCTAGAAATGACTCAAATGCCGAATACAGCCAAAGAATACAAGTTGGTGGTTAAGAGATCCTTACAACCTACAAGGCACTGATGGTTTAACTCTTGTGATCTTCAGCATTTAATGGGATAATGTGGACTGAGGCTGATTTTTCAACAAAATTCCTAAAAATGAGGATTAACTAAATGTGAGCATCCCATGTCCTAAAAAAACTGATCTATAAAGATTTTGCACCTCCATTTTTAAAAATCTGATAATCTATTAGGAAACATTTATTTCAGCAAAGGCCAACACAAAAATGTATTCAAATCCACTTTTCTACAAAATGTTAAACAGGTCAGCATCTAAAAGTGGTAGAGCATAATTCATACTATTGACATGGATTTAAAAAGAACATCTTGGTCCACCTTCAAAGGAAATTACGAGGAAATAAAAATAAATACGTGGTTTTTATTTTCAACCTCCTGAGAACGACATCAATAGCAGTCACTATGAGTTGGAAATTACTGTCTTACTTCAAAATTCAAATTCCAACAAGCACAAAAAAACCCCCCTAATTGACAGTCCCAAAAAAGTCTTATTTAGATAGTTAGGTGCTGGTGTGTGTGCAGCTGTATTCTCTGACTCGTCTCCTACCTGAGGGATGCCCAGCCAGTCATCAGCTTGCTGCATGGCCTCACGGGCGTTATCCACTGGTTTGGTCTGATCCCACTGATCCCAGTCAGGACACAGACCTGGAGAAGAGAATCGGCTTAGCTGGGTTTCAAACAACACAACTTTATCATAGAAACAGAATAAAACTATTACGTTAAATAGTCCAAAGCAATTTTCAAGACTACTGATGGTCCTTTTCTGGCCCCTAGATTAGCTTTTCACCATACTTTAGACTTTTGTCTCCTTTTTTGCAAGTGATGACACATTCTGAATAAAATCCCTGTGTCAATATCAGGGTTTAAAGCGTTTAAAAACAAGTTCAGGTTATATTTCCTCCAGAGACCTTCATTAGTGGTGCACCAATTTGAGTTTTCTGGCCGATCACCCATCTTTAAAAAGCATGATGGACCAATACCAATTTCTTTTTTTGTTTAAGAAGTCCCTAAATAGAGAAAACTGTTGGAAACAGCCAGGCTACTTTTGTTAACTGCAGGTTTGCTAACATAACCTAGTGGGTGGGTCTGTCAGTCAGTCAGTCCTCTCACAGCAGAGCAAAAGAGGACAGTGGATCATTTTCAGACCAATAAGATCAGTTTCTTATCAATGCATCGGCCAATCACAGATCATCCAAAATCAAGGAAATCAAGGCAGATTTATCAGTGCAGCACCTGAATGTTATGGGACTTTTTCTTAAACCAATGATTTCTGCTGACTTTGATTTTCTACCTAAATAAGGGTGATTACTTCAAGTTTGAACCCTTGAGATAAGTGTTACAGTTTTTTTAATAAAGTAAATCTGCAGTTTTAGTCATGTGTAGCGTTGCATACAGTTAATGTTTCTAGTTCCTGATCAAGCCGATCTTTAAACCCTCCAGAATGATCAGATATGACCAGGCTTTCCTGAAGCAAACAGTCATCAGCTGGATATTTTTCACACATGCTGAGCAGCTTTTAAGATTGTTTGACAAGTTTATTTATTTTTTTATTCTTTTGATTTCAGTCTGTTAGCAATCTGCAGGTGACTTAAAGCTAATGATGTGGAAAAATCCTGCCCGTGTCCGACATGTTCCCTCCTTTCTGCTCCCTTTTCTTTACTCTTGCATCACCTTTCAATTGAAGAATTAGATAAACGCCCCCCTGAAGCACACAACAGCCCCACATCAAAACCACATGCTATGACACAAACAGAACATGTCTGCACACCACTTTAATAAGAGACAAACATCCCAACTTCCCCTCACCTGGGGCACAGCTGTCCACCAAGGCTCCCAGGGCCCGGCCAGTCTGCCAGTCCCTGTTGAAGTTGGTGATGGGAAGCTCGGGAAGTTTGTTCTGGATCCATCCCAGCAGCCTCTGCTTGGGCGTCTTCTGCTTGCCGTCATCTGCCTCTTCCTCCTCATCCCACATGGGCATGGAGATGGAGTAGTGCAGGATGAGGGTCCAGATTAGACCCAGGATCAGCTTCAGGTTCCCATCCACAATGGCTTTGGAGTCTGAAGGCCAAGAGAACAAGGGATTAAGGACAAACTGCTACAAAAATGAAATGCATAGAAACATGTAAATTGTTACTGAGAATGTGTCAAATACGAAGTGACTAAAATAAAAGTATGCAAAGGAAAGATGATCTTTGAAAATCATATTTCCCTCTCTTATCAGTTAATGTATGGCAACATTTTCAGTGAGTAGTCAGCTGTATGTCAACACATCAGCTAGTATGTTTAGCCCTGGAAGAGATAAGGGAGTTTACATTTTCTGTGCAGATTTTATTCTGACCACATAGAGGCACTGAAATTACCAACAATAGGGTTAAACTATCCCCGTCTGAAGGTCTGTTTAGAGTAAATATACCAAACATCAGCAGCTGAAAGAAACCATTAAGGGACAACTGGTTAACTTGATACTGGTTAACAGTATCGATGTATACCAAGATTTTCCATCAGAGTTTCTATTTGACCAAGATTGTGCTTCATCTTTTACAAACAAATTTAACTATAACTTTTAATCTGACATCAGCTTGTTATACTCATGTTGGTCTGTTGAAGAGCTGAAAAACAAGCCTATAATTTCAAGGCTAATCAATACATACACTTCAATTTAGTATGTAGTTACATTTCTGCATTAGTTTTTTTTTATAGACTGTAATAGTAATACTTAAGCATTCATATGAATAGCCTTTTGCTTTAAATAAATGATTTGATGGTTAGTATTGTGTATAGATGATATGGTGGCATCTTAAGGTAGTCACACTGGAAAAGTCTCAGCCTGACTTGCCTATGGTCACCAGATAGAAAAAATAAATAAAAAAAAGATATGGTCAAATGATAGTTTTTTTTTTATTATTCAACCTTTATTCATACAGCTGCTACTTGTGTTCTCACTTGCACCAGGAAGATTGAGCAAGTACTGTAACTGCTTAGCACCAAAGCTGTTCCGATTCTGGTTCTGCATCCCCAGAACCAAACATGGAGACGCAGCATTCAGCTTCTATGCACCACAAATCTGGAACAAACATCCAGAAAACTGCACATCAAGACTAAAACCCTCCTGTTTAAGAGCTGCTTTTGAACTATAAGAAATGGAACAACATATGTATTTATAATTTTGATAACACGTGACAAAATGTAAGGTCCGTCATTGGTTTTCAGAACTATTGAACATTTCATTAAAAAAAACCGTTTCACTCATAATCAAACCTCACTTTATCATTTCCCACTTATTTCACTTATATACAATTTAAATTTACAACAGTGGATATTGTTAAAAATTACATTTTCTATTAAAATTATGTAGTTTGTTATGGAGATTCTGTTTTACAGAGAAATAAGTGAAACTTGCTCCACAACCAACAGGTCCAACTCAAATCCAGATAAAAATCAGTCCAGTAGTTAAATGAAACAGATTCCATTATACACACGATTTCGTTACAACACAATACAATCATATTCCGTTCATAAAGCCAACTAGTAAAATACTATTAAGGCAAGCCCAACAGATTGCTTTGGGTAGTTGACTTTCCAGCAATTCTTCATTCTGACCAAGCATGACAAAACAAAACACAAACAGCTTTGTCCCAGATCTCATCTGTGAACGCCAACAGCAAAGAGGCGAAGTGATAAACCGTGACTCTTGGAGAATTACAAAAAAAACTTTAATTTTTCAGTATATATTTTAACTCATTGTTGGCCACATCATAATAAAGCAGCGCATACAGCCCACCATGTGGTTATTTTATCTGAGGTCTTCCCCTTGGGTTATAACAACCAGCTGTAGAGGAAAAAGTGATCCAGCTTGAAGCTAGTCTGGGCACGACTCACACAACATCCCCTACCCCCAGCAAACCCAGCACTCTGGTTGCATAAGATGGTTTATTGAAGGGATGATTGCAGAGGTCCAGCCTGAAGGGAAGGGTGGGGCAATGTGTCAGCGTGTCCTCTCACCGATTAGAACATTGTCTAGGAGGGGGGAAAATTGGGTAAGAGCATTGGTGTTTTGTAAGGATGCAAAGCACTGTGCTGACTGCTATGATAAAATGTATCCACTGAGCCTCAGTGGCAGCGATCGGATTCTTGATTCAACAGGGCGTCTATTGAATCCAGACTGATTTTTAGTAGTTTCATTGAGGAAACTGCTTCAGTTGCGGGGGTTACTGTGGGGCGTATTACAGGCCGGAAAACTTGGGCCTGGCGCCACAACAAGAGTTTGGGGATGGGGTCAGACTGGATGCAGAGCAACACGACGAGCCAGATAAGCTGTAAAAACACAATCCAAGTGCAAGGCACAGATCTACTTAAAATATTTTCATTATTACAGTTTGACAGGGAAATGTCCCAGTTTTCTGACACTAGCTGCGTTTCCATTTCAAATGTGTGCAAAGCTTTCTGAACATTCTGTCAGTGTCAAATAGAAACACAATTTAGCAATTATGCAGTTTCTTTTAAATAAGGCAAATAGAAATCACACATGAATAAGTTTGTTCATGCGATAACAGTAAAAAACATGCAATGCCATGATACTACCACTTCCTGTCATGGTCCACTTTGTGGTTTGCACCAATGGCAACATCCCGCTATTGATCATGTGACTTGTCCAATGCAAACCATTTCCACTACAGTTTTGCCAATAAAAAAAGCGTCAAAGCTTCATTTAAAAAAAAAAAATATATATATATTTTTTCCCAAACCTGTTATGCTCCCATTTGGCAAATTTATTTTCAAAACGTCAAATTGCAAAAAGACATTGTCAGTGGAAACTCAGCTTATATCAAGTTGTTTTCTAGTGCTGTAAAACATGACATTGCATTGGCTCCCAGTGGAGAAATAAACCCTGCATGAGCTCAGACCCAGTGATTCTTTCGAGGTCAGTCATCATGAAAACACCAGAACCTCTCTGCCCGTGGGTACAAATGGAGAAACTCTGTCCAACCACAAATGGAAGTAAAAGGAGAGATAAGAAAATGGAGGCAATAAAGGAGTCAGAAAAGGCTGCCTAAGGACAGAGATAAAGTTACCAGTTTTAAAGTATCTTTTGGACCAACGGGTGGGTTTGAACTGGGTGTGCATCACAGGTCGTTGCTTGCTGGAGGAATGCAGATCAGCTGCAGCAAGGGTGTGTTACATAGCTGTCAGGTACACCAGCTCAAACAGGACCCCTAATGTTACCAAAACAGCTGAGGAAGTCAGATCATGCACCGTGTTGAATCTTCAGCTGAGACACTAAAAATCAGAGACAAACTCCCACTTGCGGCGTTTCCAAGGAACTCTGACTTTTAAAAAAGGTATTTTAGTCCGATGAGAAAGTTGTCAAAAGTGTTGACACACATCTGCAAACACATTCTGATAACGTCAGTACATGTGTGTGTATTTTCCTCCTCTCAATAGCTACTAAACATCCAAGGAATCTGGCAGTATTCCCAGCAGACCACAAGCCTACTGCAGCCCATATATGGACAAAGCCTGCCACAAACCCCCCCCCCGCCTCCCTTTTGCTGACTCACAACTCTTCCCTCCAACCTTTTTAAATGTCTGATCTTCCTCTTGTCCCCAAAATTCCCATGACTCATCCATTTGACACAGTCTCAAAGCAGCAAGGACCTCCCACAAACCAACCGACCCATGACACACCAAAGACATCATCGCAGTCCCCAACCCGCAGCTCGTCTTTATCCTGGGCCCTCGACAGAAGTATGACCAGTGGGGAGATAAGCTCTCGCTTTAAGACATTTATTCAATTTAAAAAATGTGAACACATACTTTTAAACGAAGCCACTTGAATGCATCACATTCATTCCATATCCCAACTCAAATCAGTATGTCAATGTTTTCCTCCATGCCTTCACACAGTTTATAAGGAGGTACTAAACTCGCTGCCAAGATTACAGGTGCGCTGAAAACCAGAGGATCTGAGGTCAAGTCGGACACCAACGTTACAACCGGATAATTATGATGTTCTTCCTCTGGTTTGAGGATATCCATCAGAGTTAATTGGAGGAGTTCAATTTTGATGACTTGTTCAAAAAAGATTGTAGGACGGAGCAAGAAATGCGTAGATGGATTCTGGATTTTTTGCCACGGTGCATCACAGCTATGGTCTGTGGTGGTGAAGATTGATCTGAACTCTCAATTTACTGGCTCATTTACATACCAACCTTCTATGTCCAAAAAATAATAAAAGCCCTGATATAAGCAATTGAAATTAACCGATTTTGTGGTGACTGGGCTGCTTCTGGAAACTGGGTAAGGAGGAAATTAAGAGTCATAAGGTGGTTCAGCTCTGACTGGAAGGAGACCAAAAACTGACTTTTTCCTCTCATTACTTTTGTTGAATGATGACATGATCGTGTAAATAGCTCCTATATGTCTAAGACCATGGTTTAAAACTAGAAAAAAGTTAGACTAATAACTCCTAGCTAAGCAGGGTCGATTTTACTTTCAAACAGAGAAATTTAAGACATTTGAACCTCATCCTTGGTGCAGTCTCTAGTCTCCTGTAGTGAAGAAAAGGCCAACCTAAAAGACACTCTACTCTGAGCCCCTTCCAGAGGATCAAGCTTCTCTCTCCATCTCTAGGGAGAACCCAGACACCCAATTCAGAAAACTCATTTTGGCTGCTTGTTGTGAAATCATATTCTTTCAGTCACTACCCAATACCATAGACGAGTCTAGTAATGTAGGTCGACGACTAGTAAACTGATGGCATTTTCCTTTCGGCTCAGCTCTCTCTTCACCGCGATAGACCAGTAGAGAACTTGCGTCACTACATACGCCACACTAATTCTCCCTGACCACTCTACGCTCTTCTGGCTCTAGACAAGTCTCAGATTTGGCAGTGACGAGTTTAGTCATAGAAACTGTGGTGAGAGGGATCTGTGGGTTTCCCTCCACATAACCTCATCTTGGATAAGCAGGTGTGGTGATGGATAGAAAAATTAATTACCTTTACAAGTATCAAGACTTTGAAGAAAAATAACCACATGGCAACGATTAGTGTACATCTTTTATCACTACAAATCATGAGGTAGAGTAGCTCCATTTTTATCCAATTGAGCGAACTTTAAAACAGTCAAAGAAAATGCTAATTAGTCATGTTTCCATCTACTGGTTTGGAGTATATCAACCAGGCTATGCAAAGCATAATTTCACCAGATTTTGACCCTTCACATGGCTGTGATTAAACAGGAAGTAGACGTTTCAAACTACCATAAACCGCACATCTCAAAAAATGGGGGTCCTCCCATCCGAGCTGGGGGTTTTGAGTCTTTGTTGCGACCCAGACCCACCAATAGAAGGAAGCGCACACTATGTCAGAACATATTTGGCAAATGTGTTTCCATTTCCCTTTAGGTGCAATAATTGTTTTTGGAAAAGCCAGAAAGTACTTTGAGTATAAAAACTTGAGTTTTGATTAAGTTTTCAAATTTTGCCGTTTCCATCAACCTTGAAATGAAAAATAAAGATGAAAACACAGTCGGTGTTTCCTGCCCCAGATCAGAATGGCAATTTCTTATTTGTAACTGTGGAAAACCAAATTCACATTTTCTCACCAAGCAACGCCATCGCTCCAATTTAATATTTAGGGAATTTTCACCTTGCGTAAGCTGCAATATATGACAATCTATGGATACTCTGCTTCCCACAATTTTCCTGTATTTCATCCATCACTTATCACTGTGTGATAAAGGCATTTAGCAAATACTTCAGCATGAAAAAAAAAAGATAATTTATGGATGCCAAATATAGCAGCAAAATGCACATAAAGCATGCAACTGTTCAATTTTCTGACAAAAAAAAAAAAAGACTTCAGGAAATGTCTTCCATTCCTCTTTATCCTCGTGGACATTAAGATGATGGCCTGAGTTAAATTAGCCTTAATAGTGTGTGACGTAACAGACAAAGAGTCAACTACGGCTTCCTCAAACATCCAAAAGCTGATCGTTTCTTTGCTCCTTCCTTCCCTCCAAGTTATATAAAATAAGCCACAATTAAGCTACTACACTTCCTGCTCTTCCTTTCTGCTCCTCCCATACATCCCCTCTTTTCCTCCCTCCCTTCATTTTCTTTTCTGCTTCTGGTTGGAAAAAAAGAAAAAAGTTCCCCCTGGTTTTTTGCCTTAAAAGGGCAAAGCAAACTGGATCTTGGCAGGCCTCCCATTCCTTGGGCTCTGGTTTCAGACTGGGAGGGAGGAGGAGGGCGGGAAGGACATGGAGGAGGGGAAGAGAGGTGGAAGGCCCAAGGAAAGAAAAAAAAAAGGGAAGTGCTTGAGCATAGGACATTTTTAACTCCAGCCTGACAATTTGCCCAACTGAAAATGGGATATTTTCTATCCATCAGAGTAAAAAGTTGGGCAGGAATGAGAAAATGAAAGGAAAACAGGAGGAGATGAAAGGTTGGGACAGAAGGAAGGACAGGACAGGAGGCCAGAGGAGGACTCAGGCAAAAATGATTAATGAGCTTTGATGCATAGCATGCAGCTTTCAACAACAGTTTTCTTCCTGAAAACATCTGAGAACTATCTTCAAGCCTGACAGAGGGACCTTGGTTTCCACGCAACTGAAAAAAAAGGGAAAAAAAGGAAAAGATCTCCTTGTAACAGAGCAAGAACAGAAACTTCAAAAGGCCTGCACAGCTTCCTAAAACTCTCCACATATTCCATTCTGTCGCTGCTGTTCACATGCATTCTCCATACATCCTTGTTCAGACTGAACATTAGATATTGGGTATTGGAGGCAGCTTTCCAACTATGATGCAACACAATAGCTGGAATACCACTGTACTCGATGGGAATGCAGACACTGCTCATCGGCAGCATTCTCTTGACCAGTCCTCTTCAGCTTATGAAGCTTATGCTTGCATTGTCAACACACTTGCAAAAGGAGATGCATTTTCACCCAACATTTATCTCATTTTTGATTGAGCATTAACATTTCTTTATGAAGGCGATTCCAATTTTAGCAGGACGTCTGTCCCTTTCAGGCAGTTCTTTATTGAAATTGTTCACTTCAACTACAGAAAATTTCTTTAATGAAGAACTTAGGATGTTATAGTTTTAAGCTATTTTCACAGAACTACTTTTTGGATCAGGCCTGTACAGGTTAAAATGTTTAGAGATTATCCTCTTTTCTCCCTGCTGCACTTTGTCCAAGTTGTATTCCAGGTTTACTGTTGGAAAACACTTGATATTGTTTTAAACGTGTGAATGTCCACGGTGCCACTTTTAAAGCACTACTTTGTTCCTTTTCATTTGCTCTACATCAGTCAGACCTCAGCAAAACCTGTGATGCTTCCATTTACAGGAATGAAAAATTAAATGATTATTGGTCAGTACTACTGTACTGCAGAGATTTGGCAAATAACTTTGCACTCAATGCTTGATAACTTTGAAAACATAGTGGGAACACATACCAAACAAGTGGCAATTTAATTTTAGAGCTTGACAAAAATTGCCTGTGGACATGAATAGGACACACTGACGAGTGTTACAGTTATGGAGTAAAGGAGGCTAAAAATTGGTTATTTTCTGTATCAGCAAAGTCAAAATGCAGTCTGAAGTAGCAGAGATGTGCAAAGATGTTTAGACAGACATTTTGCAGCATGTCTGTCGTTCATTCAGGCTGGAGGAAAATGGGGGAGAAGTAGACTTTTAGGGGATAACAGAAAGGCTGACAGAAGTACAGCAGATGTGATCCATTTTATCCTTTGCAGCCTTCAACCCCCATCAGCCATTAAGCATGGATTAGGAGATGTGGGGAGAGTTTTGGCAACAGAAGATTTGCTGTACTTTCTGAATGACATTACTGTGCCAACCACCTGCTTACTTCCTAAAATCTTTATGATGCATTAAAACAAGTGTTAAATGCGTTTCAGGCACAGAAAGTCTGAATGCATAGTACTTTGATAATTAGCTAAAGAATCCAGGTAGTTCTTGGTGATATGCAAATTGCCAGGATGTAACATCAAGAGTAGTAGCGTTTCAGTACTTGGTGAGGCTGTAGCACCCCCCCGAGAAAGGCAGACAACAGGCAACCCCCCCCTCCCCAAAGAGTAGCTATAGGCCAGACATGGAGGCAGTGAAGCACAAGGGCAGCAGACCCCAGAGCAGAGAAGGTACCCAACCACATCTCTCACCACATGGCACTCAACCCAGAAATGATAGAAACTGCACAAGCCCATGCAGCAGAGGTTAGGGGCTTTGAGCATTGAGGGAAACTAGCCCCCAAAACCCCAAACCAATGGGATTGACATACTACTACATCTAGGAATTAGAAAATCCAAGGAATGGGTGGGGCACCATGCCATCCCAGGGGACCATGCCATCCCAGGGGATGGCATGGGGGAGCAGGACCCACACCAGCCCCCAGTCAGTCCTGAACACCCCCATGTTCATGTTTCTATAGCTAGCTCTGCTTTTGTTTGCGCAAACATGTGCTTTGGTTCAAACCACCAAAGCCAGTTTGTGCTCCTGCGAGCTCACAGACCATTGAATTCTAGCAATGCTCTTTCGTTAGTAATACGCAAAACATTTATTGCATTATGAAGCAACATCCTTCCAGGAGGAGACAACTGCTTGTTGCCACACACGCATGTGCCCCAACCTGCACATCTCTCCTCCCGAGGAAAGACAGGAGAGCCGCCAGGAACAAAGTTACACCATCAGTCCGTTTTCTGTGCATGCAGCATTCATGGAAGAGTTTACTGGCTGCAATCCTGATGTTTCTGCGAACAGCAGGCAGGCGAGCACAGGTTGAGAAGCGTTCCCGAAGGGCTTTAAAATCAGGACTCTGCTGCTGAGGAAAAGATGCTGCTGATTAGAACGAGATCCTCACATAAACAGCCCTTTGTTTAAATGGGAACAGTCCAGGATGATGTGAAGATAGATGAGTTGAATTCTGTGCAGTACATTAATCATCTCCAACACGCATGCAAAACTAACGTCACACAGTTGGACATTTAAAGAACTACAGAATGCAATGAGCAAAAAAAAAACTAGATTACCAACACATTATGTCTTATGCAGCAGCCAATGTCACTCCCAAAGCTGCAAGGCACTTAAATCTAAACATCCTTAATGTTTTTTTCTGATGTATTGTGGCTTTGAAAACTGTAGAAAGACAAGTTCATCCATCTTCTAAAGAAACTTTGGTTGCAGTGATCACTGGGATATGAGCCAAGGATTGTGGAAACGGGAAAGGATTTTATAAAGGCTTGTCAACATTATTGGAAAAATCCACTTTGGAATCAGCGGACCCACCTTCAATAGCAACCTTCAAACAAGCACCAGTGCAACACTGCAGTGACCAATGCTTTAAGCTGTAGATTAATACAAACAACTTGGAACCAGTTTTTGGAGGCATCACACCGAGCCATTAAGCTTCTCATCTTATACTCAAGCCATTGGAGTACAGCATCGTGAAACTGGGGTAAATATTAGAGCAGCACAATTTATTGAATGACAATCTGCTCAATATCTAAGTAAATTTTTTAAATATTTAGTGAGATGCATTTTAAATGTCATTCAGGCTCTGTGTATTGACAACGGCCTGTTTGCTGGACTAACTGCTCTTCATGTAGCCACCTGACTTGGTTCCTAAAGAATGGCTGATATATTAAGAGTAGTGGGTTACTGTGTGATTGGAATAAAATAATTGTCAACAAAATGTAGGTTAATCATCACAGATATCCATTTCTTAGTTTTTAACAAACAGCATTACGGATAACGTATTTTAAGCATTTAAGATTAGAATGATCGAATCCTTTCAACAGTGGCTCCAGTTTAACTGGTTACAATATATTTTATACCAAAGATTAACTGATGAGTTCATCTCAAGTATCGAACCTTAGCAAATGTACATTAAGAGTTTTTAATGGGTGTGCATTAGGGGTGCACCGATAAATCGGCTGGGTGATGAAAATCCTTCATTTTGAGAGATTGACAGTCAGCCAACACTTGCATGAGAAAAACTGACATCGGGAAAGGTCTGAAAAATAAATAAAAATTTAAATCAGCCACTGTCCACATTAACTCTGCCATGAGAGAACACAGACACCTGCACACGGTCAACAGTCAGTCCACTGTTATCAACTCAGTGACTTTCTTGCTATATTTAGCAACATTTCAGACAAAAACACATTGTTATCAGCCAGAATCAGATGGCAGGTCAGGCTTTTTAAAGCTTTGTCATCAGGCAGAAAACTGCAATCTGTGCACCTGTTGTGTACATGGATGATTAGCGGGTTCGAATGTAATAACACCCCAAAGAGCAATGGCCACCGTCATGTAAAAGTCACCTATACCGTTTTAAACAGTTTGAAATGAGTACAAAGGTGGTTTGGTGCCAGGGCTCGACATTTCTGAGAGGGAATCCTTTATCCTCAGCACTATTATAAAGCTGCTGGCTCACATTTCCAGAGCTTAAGTCAATTATTCTGACTTTTTATTGTAATCTCATACATTTAACAAAACTTTTCCCATCAATATTTCTCTTGAGTTGATGATTGGTTTTGATGAAGATTTTTAAAGTTGTGTTTCTTCCCATTAGTCCTGGGTTTCTGAGGGCTGTTGCCTGACAGCCGGTGGACATCAAGCGTGTTCAGATGGGGCAACATGTTCCAAGTGTGCCTGGACACGCATGTCAGGTTAGGATGCGAGCATTCTGATCAATTCACAACACGCGACCTTCAGACGCTTTCAGACTAATAACAGTTTTCTGTCCAGTTCCTAGAGTTGCTTCTGTTGCCGTCAGGGTGGAGCAAATTACTGGTTGCTCTTGAGTAACCCTTAATGGCAGTGTTACGCTGGCCATTGTTGCATATCCATCTGCGTTGGTTTTTAGCAACAGTTCAACTGATGCTCAAATGAGAAGTGAAAGGGTGTGGCCATCTGAGATTCTGCATTTAGGGGCAGGAACTCAGAAACTGAGATAAACTTAACATTAAAGGGCATCCAGAAGGAGGCTCGGAGCAAAGCAACAGACCCAGACTGTACGCATCATGTAGCTGAGATGGCAGTTTAGTAATTTTGTGGTGAGTGTTGCTGCCTGGGTGTGGCCATTTCTTCTGCTATGAAAGGAGGAAGTGAAAGAAGAAAGCGGGCTGCCCTCATCTTCAGATAAAGGGAGTTTTAGACGACAGCTGGACATGAGGGTGAGTCAGCAGCAGGAACACGCAGTTCTGCAGGGGAGGATCACTGGAGCCTGGTACAGCTTGGCTCAACAAATACTCCAAGCTGGCATCAAGAATCAAAGTGATGCACGTAAAAAACAAACAAAAAAACACATATTCTTCCAACCCCACCGATGTCTCATTACTAGCCTCACACCACAGATTAAGCAAGACCCACAGCAGCTCTGCCACCGGCTCTGATCGCATGTCAGATTTGTGATTCAAAATAACCCCTCTTCACCTGAGGCTGGAACATGCATGTGGAAACCCTGAAATGAGCCAGACATTCCCTGAGGATGACCAGGACTCAAGTCATTCCTGATTCATACAGACCTCTTCCTCCGAGCGCCTGCAGGCTGCCTCTCCGGGCTCCAGGTGGTTCTCTGCTCAGACGGCAGTAAAACTGCTCATTTGTGCCGTGAAAATGCTGCTATTGGACAGATAAAGTTCATTATGGGTTGTCTGAGGGGTCTGGAACACAGCTGAGGTGAGATATGATTCAGCCTGTTGCAATAAACAATTATCAGCATGATAAATGAACCTCTTAACTGTCCATCACCTCGATGGCTGTCCGTCATTGTCATTTTTTTTTAAAAGCCTGACCTGCCCATGGAGATTTATTTTGTTGCTAAATGTGGCAAGAAACTCACCACGATGACAACAGTGGGGTGACCATGAACTGCAAACATACAGACACGAACTGGTGGGCGGGGCCAACAGTCAAACTGCTCTTATGGCAGAGAAATAAAGGACAGTGGCTGATTTTCAGACCTTTGCGATCAGAGGATAAAATCAGCTTTACATGCAAGTATTAACCAATCGTCGATTTCCCAAACCTATGGTATTCAGGGCTGATTTATCTGTTCACTCCTATAATTGGCCTATGAGGACACTGGTGTTGTCATGACAGCGAAGAGTTCTGAGCTCAATAATCTCCATTCTGATAGTTAATATTTTGTGAAAGGTAATTTGTTTTTCCCCCCAAGATGACATAATCCATTTAATTCATGGTTTAGGTTCTGTAGTTTTTATTTATAGTTTTTGGTTGCATTTTATTTTGGATTTTTAAAACATCTGCCAGTTCCAGAGAGCTGTGTCATTTGCTAAATTATGGGTTATTGACATTTGAAAGGGCAAACTTGCATTAGGATACCGTTATCAATGAAAGTGGTCTCAAAACAACAATGTTATCGCGATAATCACTGGGACAATTCATCATCCAGCAAATTTTGTTATGACAGGCCTAGATGTGATGTATATCAGAGCAGAAAGCTTAATTCAGAGAGTAATCCAAAACATTTCTAATTACAGCTTCACCGAAGTGCATGGAGAAAGTAAGAGGAGAGGAGAAGACTCCAGGAACACTTGAAGCGCCAAGAAACTACTTTCTAAAAGTCACTTCTTAGCACCTCAAGTGTTGCTGGAGTTTTCAGTTCACCGAGTAAAAAACAACAGCTACAGTAAACCAGGAGACGAGGCAAGCAGCTGCATGTAGACAAAGCTCATCAAGTCAAGCTTAGTGTCATAAATGCGGGTAGACCCAACCCACAGCAAGACATGAGTGCAGACAATAGCCCTGTGTTGTATCTCCGTTTGTCTCTCCTTCCAGGCCAGAGCAACATCCAGCTGCACAGCTGACCCAGTTCAGCCCAGCTCAGCTCAGCTCAGCTCAGGCAGCAGGAGGAGAGAAAAACTCGGGGCCCCACTCTGAACATTCAGGCCGACCCCCTCCTCCTCCTCCTCCTCTTCCCTAAACAGCCTCCAATCTGAACAAAGCACAGCAACTCCTGGACACTGAAGGAACGTTCTGTCGCGTTAAAGCTCCGGATGTTTAACCCTTTAAAAGCACAGAACGTGTTGCCGTTTCCAGCTGTGCCAATGCTCTGCATCGTGCATTGCTCTCCAAACAGCCAGCGAAGTCCACACCTTCTTCATTCAGCCGGACCAGCTGGCTCTTCATTCATGATCACACCCACCTATAGACACCAGCTTGATGTTCTCCCTGTCCAGGAACTCCAGCGCCACCGACACGTTCTCCAGCTGCATCTGGCGGAAGGTGGGCCTCTGGTTGTACTTGCGGAACATTTTCTTCTGGGACAGAACCTCCAGGAGCCCGATGAGCCGCAGCCCGTCGCTCAGGTCCGTCTGCAGGTTGCCGATCCGCTTGTTGACGCATTTCAGGTGCTCGTTGCACCAGCGGGTGAACGTGTTCTGCTGGATCTTCTTCCACGGGGCATCCTCGGCCAGGTCCTTCTCTGTGGCGGGCATTTCTGCGTCCTTGTCCGAGGAGAGAGCGTTGGGAGCGGGCGCGGCGCTCTGGTGGAGGCGGGGGTGGGAGCCGCTCATTTTTATGGTCTCCGCTGCGCCTTGGTTCGCTGGCTGGATCTGGGTGGAGTCTGTTCGGCTGCTCCCTCCTTCTCACTTTCTCTGGTTTACTTTGCGGCTGATCTGTGCGAGAGAGAGGCAAAAAAGAAAAAGAAAGAAAAAACAGGGAGAGAAAGAAATCAGCATTAGAGGCTGGTTTATAGCATGAAGATAGGCAACTCTCAGAATAGTTTGGGTGAGTCTGTTCTACTCCAGTCCTCGAAAACTACCGGCCTGTAACGTTTACATGCAGCCCTGCTTCAGCACAGCTGAATCCAATGTTGAATTGACTCTTCAGCAGCCAGACAGAGGTCTGGTGAAACAGCCACTCGTTTGATTCAGGCTACAGGGATGCATGTAAATGTTGCAGGACAGTAACTTTCCAGTATGGGAGTTGGACTAGAGAGTCCGTAGACTCATTATGTTCACATCTTTGCTTCTTAAATAAGTTGCACAATACCTTACAAAAACGGTAATGAATCCAGATCATTGGAAAATGCTTAATTATACAGAACACAAATAGTGTAGATCTGTCTAAAACCAACACCAGAGGATACATCTTTTGTGTTATTAGTACTGAAGGGAAAAATCTCATTATAGTTTAAAAATTTGAATATCCTAAAACTATGGGTTTACGGAGGGCCAGAGCTACAAGAATGGGGCCCCTAGCTTGACGTGAATACTCAGGTTAGTTAGCATGGCTCAGGATAGTTAGCATGGCCACCGATGATGGCAGATGATAGTTTTCCTGTAATGGGAAGTTGTTTCTCAACCATTACCATATTGAGCAGTGCATTCATGAGGATGATTGACAGCACTAAGCACCTTTTCCTGGCTCTGATTGGTTGTTTTTGGGTGGTGCATTTCTTTACACAGCAATAGTAGCACCGGGAGGAGACAGGGGAGATTGATTTTTTGTACTGATTATCTGTCTCATAGCATACTGTCATGGCTTATTGGATTACTTTACTGCAGCAGTAATCCATACTGTTTCCATATATGGATTACTGCTGCAGTAAAGTAATCCATACACGCAGTAATCCACTGCTTAAAGTTAGCACTGTAATTCCTGCAAGGCGTCAGGGTTCACAGGAACATGTTGGATAGGGATCAAAACACTTGTACCTGAGAAATATTACATGTCAAAACAACAATAACATGTTTGTCCAGCTTTAGCAACGCCATGCTAATTTCAAACTGGCTAGCAAGCTAAGCTTTCTAAGCCCGAGGCATCCAATGAGCTTAGCTGCAGGTTAGAATAGATTCCAGTAAGACACATTTCTTTCTGATTCTGGTTCTAAACTCAAAGCCTAAATGAAAGAAACAATGAGAGTCCTTGTTAGCCACGATTAAGTAGCAAGGGACGTCTGCTGCTATAGAGAAGATCTTCGTTGTCCAGAAACTTGTTTTGTTCTGCTCACTAATAAATGCATTTGGGAAATTTTCACGTTTATAATTAGTGTATTGGATGTTGTTCTAAACTTGTACGTTTTGAAAGTTTTGAATTTATATTCAGAAAGATTATTCTGGATTGAAAAACTTTTATTAGGATGGAAAACTTTTATTAGGTTGTTATTTTTTGTTTAAATGTTTTTTAGATGTGCAGATTTGTTTACTTTCATTTCAAAATTTTTACTTTGTTGAATGAGAACATGTAAAATAATTTAAATTAATCTAAAATATGTAAAGTTATTTTTTTAGTTATTAAGGTAAAAAAAATATATATTATTTTAACCTCCCAGAAGTAACAAGGTACAACACTGGCTTTATTGGCTGTATTTTAACAATTAATGTGTGTGGGGTTTTTTGTGATAATTGACAAACTGCGACAGAAACAGATCGAATATTTAAAAGATTTCTTTCTTGTTTCTGTGACATCAGCCCTGTGATGTTATTTGTTTATGCAGAAGTGCAGGCAATTCCCCAGTTGGTTAGATCCGGTGCAATCAGGAAATACACTCACCAACAAACAGCTAGAAGGAATCTTCCCAGCAGGATGACTCACTTTGGATGTTATTTGCTCCACATCAGACCAAAGCAGCAATGTTATCATTTAATTTTGAAGTTACTGCCACATCTAGAATGAGCATGAGAGGCTCTAAGTGTAAGTTTAATGAGAATATCAACGTGTTCCAGACAGTTTCCAGAGCATCCCACTGTCACTGGACAGCATGAAGGGCAGCAGACACAGAAAATGCCGCTTTGAGTCAGTAGGGAGCTTGTTGGAGTTTGATGGTGGTCATGTTGGGTGTCAACAGACCTTTAACTGTATTGACCAGTTTCCCAGTGGCTTTCTGATTATAACTCACCATATCCTGACTCAACGGTACCCTCAAATACCTCTTGGTTAACCCTAATCTCTAATCACGGGGCGTTGCATATTATGACTGCTTGTCCTCTCTTGTCTCTGGACCGTCAGATGATATGGCAACATCCTGTAATGCATTGCTCATCCAACGATAGCGCTCCTCTCTCCAATCTCCATTCTAGACTTTAGGCTGCTTGAAAATCAAACGGCTTGCTGAGATTGTTGTCCCACTTTGAGTAAAGCTGAAAAGTGGACAAGTTATGATAAGAGACTTTATGATTTTGTCTTTTCAAAAAGAAAGAACTGTAGGGATCTCTTGATGTGGTGAACAAAAGGCAGATTATGGTGTTTTCAGATTTCCCCCTGATTATCTGGAAGCTTCACTCAGATCTTTATATTGCCTTACTGGGATAGAAGGAAAAAGCACATAAACCAAGACGTTGTAGCAGAAACACCAAAAACAGACCTTTCCTCATGGTGCCTGTGAGGATATGAGTTCATAGGAGCTCCAGGGTCCAGGGCATAATAAATAGCAGATATCCACGGGGAGTATCAGTTATGTTTGCTGAACACAAGCCAAATGTTGGCTAGAAAACGAGTGTGTGTTGTTGAAGAGGTTACAGTGAACATCAGCCAGTTGCTCAGTCTAGACGCCTGATTTCCTCTCATATCAGTAAATTATGAGGTGATGTCATAGTGATACTTCAGATTGTTTTACATAACAGCAGAACAACATTATTGTTTATCTTTCTTTTATGCTCAAAGCTTATGCAATTAGTTCGTTTTTTTGTTGGCAATATTTGAAATGTTACTCTTTTTGATTTCATGTTGCAGGATGTTGATTTGGGATCCTGGATTGATGTTTTCTGCATGTTGTTCACAATGTTCTCCCCAAAACACGCTCAAATTCTCAATGCATGTGTCCCTCCACAGCGACCTGTTCAGGATGTACCCCCGCCTCGTGCCCTTTGACCTCCTGGGACTAAACAAAGACTTACTGATAACTGTGTGCAGAAAGGACCTCCTACAACAGTCAGTATTACAGATCATCTGAACAAGCCTCTCACTGAAAACACTTTGTTGTTGTATAAGTCATTTTTATTTCCGTTTTATTTATTGTTTTTGATTGTGGTGTTTTACTTTGGATATTAAAAAAAAAAACTTTCAGGTTCAGTGTTAAATTTTCTGATGTTAAAGTTTATTTATCTTTAAGAAACCAACTTGCTTTATTATACCATTCCCAACACAGTGGTTGAAAATGCTCTCAGAACATCAATATTGTCATTTATCGCAATAATTACTGGGACAATTTATAGTCCAACAAAAAATTGTTAGCGTGACATGCAGGCCTGATTGTGTCAACATAGCTGGAGCTTACTTTGATGCCTGTAGCATGAAGCACAAAGAGTAAAAATTCAAAGAAATCAAGGGCTAAATGGTCCGAGCCAAAAGATCAACATCCAGGGAAAAAAGTGCTGGAAAACATTTCCCTGATGCACTAAAATTGATTTTGTTGCTCGTCCAACTAGAAAACATCCCATATGGTTTCTTTATGTCCACATAAATAAAACCTCTGTACACAAAACATCCACACAAAGTATATTTGTTGAAGGATGAGGCCCAGCTACAGGCGCCGGGTCAGACTCTGATGGTCGTCCACCTCATCATGAGTCAGGGTGGAGCGTTCAAATATTTGCTACAGTGTAAGGATGGACTGTGATTAGCTAATAACAAAAACAAAATCCAGTAGTGCACATTAAATACTGATCTGTCATAGAATGTTTTATTAATAGGAATCTATCATAACAACATCCTAATTACTTTTAGATATTTTCCTTTCTTTAACTGTGGTGGAAGGAGAAATCTAACCACAGCCATTTTTGACTAAATAAGGAGATCTGTGCCAGGAGCCACAGTGTGGCCTGGGGCCATGAAAAATGTTTCGGTCCATGTGTGTGTGTGCGTGTGTGTGTTTGTTTGGTGAAGGAGAATCTGAGGAATGCTCCTCAACCCCATAACAACCCTGGAGCCCACATCCCAAATACCCCCCCAATAAAATAGTCCTGTTATTGTAACTCACAGCGTGGCACCAGCATTCCTCCATATTCACTGCTCCATTTAAAACAATAGAACAATGGCGTTAGCTCGTTTCAGGCAGTCGAGCTCTGCTCCCTGTTGGTGTGTAAATTAGCAATTTTCATCACAAATTACCTTGTCAAAATAATATACAGGCTTTATTAAAATACTCGGTTTATGACAGCAATAGTCGGGCAACGGGCAACGCAAATTAAGCTTCATTAAACAGGAAAAGATAAACTGAGGCATTAGTCAAAGATTTGGACTGCTTGGATAGTTTCTGGTTTCTACTCTTGTTGAACTTCCGAGAGCAAATAAAATTCATGGCTGTTAGATAGTGAGAGCTGAGGAAGCTGGTGAACTGTTCTATTGTTTCAGAGGAATCTGGGGAACAAACAGGAGGCCAGCGGGCGGAGTGAGGAGGTATGACTAAGAACACTGCACAGGCCTGGACGGACAGGAAGAACTGGAACGTTGTCTGGCTCCATCCAGCGGCCAAACATGGTCCTGTGATTTCTACTTTGCTCCCCTGGCTCCACCAACTAAACACCGTATTTAGTAAATTAGAACATGCCTTCTAATGAGACTCGGTTCTCAATTAAAATGATCCATTTGCCAGGTATTAAATATATATAATTTTTTTTACTAAGTCAATAATTCTGTATGCATGTTTTTGTTGGTATGATGTGATATTCTAGTTTTAAATGTTTTTTTTTCTCCATTAACTGCAAGCAGAAAATCATCGTAAATAACAAACATAAACATCATTCTATCTTCTGAGGTAGAAAACAGAATGACGCAATAATACAACAACAGGGGCTCTGTGGTGAATCGAAAGAATGAATTAAGGATTTTTGCAGTAATACTCCAATTTATTGAATATGACACACCAAACTGAGAAGTTATAAGTTATGCACTGCAAAACATATGGAAATGATCAGTTTTTAAATAGCTAAGGTGTTTGTGTATAAACAGGAGATTTACTGTAAAAATACAGAAAATTTTAGTTGTGAATTAACAGAATACATTTTACTGTAAACCTGTTTAAATTTATTCTAAAATGGACTTAAATGTTTATACAATTTAAATAAAAAGAAAATGTCTGCCAGGACATTTGTTTTATTTTTTTACAGATTAGTTTTCTTACAGTCTAAAGCTTACAAACGCATAACCTTGGGCTATTCTCTGTACACAGAATTAAATGATGTTCTTCCATTGTAAAAAAATAAAAATAATGAATTTAAAAGTCAACATTTTGTTTTGTTTATAAAGCTACCAAAATATAGTTTGAATAAAAGATAGTCAAAAATATACCAAAATTTAAATGAATCTTAGTAAAGTAGGATTAACATTACAGAGAAGTAAAGAAACTAAAAGTTTGTCTCATTACAATGTGTACATTTCATTTATCATGAAGCCTTGCAGTTTGATTTATTGAAAATTCAACATAGTTTGGAATCCCTCTTTAAACAATTGTGCATTTACTTTGGATCTTGTGTCTAAAGCGTGTAATTATCAATTATTGATTATTGAGCCATCTGCTGCCAAACGTTAAAGAAATCAGAAAAAGAAGAATGTTTGTAACTTGATGTCTCTGGGAAAACGTCAGGGATTAATTTCTACAATCACCTCTATATACGTTGGATAAGTACAAAGCAGTTTTATGGTTGCAGCACTTGGTGACAGTGGGAAGAAATTTTTTATTTTTTTTCCTGTAACAACCTCTCAGCAGAGTCAGGGTCAGTAAAACTGTCTGACCACCCTTCAGACATGTCCGTCTGCTCTTTACTCTCCTGTGTCCGGTCTGTGATATTTAAACTCCAGTTTTTCAACTTTGAGATGTAAACAATAGCATGGCAGCCAACCATAGCACTGGAGGGTTTGTGCACCCTTTCCCCAAAAGCTGCCTCTGTTATCTTCTCGATAAGTTAATCAGGAAGTAGGGCTGCACAGATGGCAGTTTTCTGGTCAATTGCCAATCTTTAAAAAAACCTGAACAGCCGATTCCAGTTTTGGCTGACATAATTTTTTTTGTCTAAAATGTTGCTAAATATAGCAAGAAAGTTGCTCAGTTGGTAACAGTGGGGTGACTATTGTTAACTTAAAACGTGCAGACATATCCTGGTGAACCGGTCTAGCAGTCCAACCTGTCTCACAGCAGAGAAGAAGAGGACAGTGGCTGATTTTTAGACCTTTGCTGAGGTCGATAATGATTGGTGGATAAGTGTCGGCCAATCATCAATCTCTCAAATTTAAAGACATCGGCACCAATGAATCGGTGCACCCCTACAATAAAGCTTTCTATTCTACACAGGATAGAAATTAAGGAAGAGAAAACATTAATGACTTACTGTCATAAAACAAAAACATTGAAAGAAGAAATTGAAGAGATAGCTCTAAAGATTAGCTAACTAACTGAATATTGCATTGATCTTTCACCACATACCTTACACATCATGGCCTTTAGTCAAAGACAGGAATGAACACAACTCCTATATTAGTATTATCTCCTTGATCAACAAAATTACAAGACAACTTGGGATGGTGTGCAAATTTAAGTGGGAAGGTGCAGAAAACAAACTTGAATATAATCAATCAGATGTGAGACACACTTGATCTCAAAGCAGATGTCTGCAATGCCAACATCTGAACAGCTAACCACACCCTATCAGTCAGAAACTGAATGCTGCAGATGTCAGAACAGGAAGTTAGGCACAAGACGAGACAACACCGCTAACCACATGACACACGGCGGTGTGGAGACAGCCAGTCAGAGGCACAGATTAGAGCTAAGTTGGTTGTTCCCTTTACTTTCTGCAGACTTTCCGGCGGTGGCATCAACTGCATGCAGCCAGACAATGGCGTGTCAAATAAGGATAAGTTTCGTCTGTTTATGTCTCACACATCCTGTGCCAGTCACCTCTTCCTTTAGCTTTACCGCAGATTTTGTTTCTCTGTATTCACAGTTTTTTTTCTGGCCTCTGCAAAACAAACCACCCAGGCCTGAGTGGAGGCTGAAAGTGTGGGGACGACCTGGGGATCTCTGGTACCCTCCTTCCCTCGGTCCATCTTAGTTTTGCTCGCCTGCCAGAACTGGGGGCAATGGCAGCAGAGATAGGTTGAGGGTTCTCTTCCTGTGCCTCTTTGAACTCACAACTGCTGCTCAGCACCTTATGTCTACCATAGGATGCTATGGTTGCTAGGGCAACCTCAGGAGCTGTGTCTACCTGCACTTTGCTGCTCTTGGACGCTGAGTGTCACAAGCCGTCTACCCTCTAATCATTCTAACAACCTTGCACATCCAGAAGACAAAATTAGGCACAGACACCCGTCCAGCACAAACGCACTTTTACACAAAGTTAATTACAAGTTCCTGTTCCATCACTGTGGCCTGTATGTATGGAAGCAACCAGCTGTTTCTAGTGTGCCTGAAATGCCAAGACTGGATGCCTCTTAAAACAGTAAACAAAGTGAAAACATTTACAATTTTAAATTCAGGACCCATTTGTGGACGATGAAGTTTAAATGCAAAATCCCTTGAATAAAAACTTTAAAAACCCAAATGCACCTGTCTCAAACCTGGCAGCACTACACTAACTTTAGAGGTTTTGGTAATTATGAGGGGGGTTAGCAGACTGGAGACCAGGGGAGAATGATTCAAAGAGGTTGATCTCCTAAATATGTGAAACCAAAACACAAAGTACAAGAAATCCAAAAAGTGTGAAACACAATACAAAACCATCCAAAGTCATGTCATTTCAAATAAAGTTGGGCCTAGTTTGGTGTATTAACATTATTATGGTGTTAAAATATATGATTAATTAGAGACAAATTAATCAATTCTTGTACTTTCTTTATATAGATGAGTTGAGCTTTCATGGTTTGAAAGGTCCAGAGGAATTGACTCAAACTGGTTGGGCTACATGTTGTTTTATCACATTTCTAGCATAAAAATGTTTAGAACAAGCTAGCATAGTCCAACCTAGCTGCTTAGCTTAGCATAGCTAGCCTAACTGCTTTTTAAACTGGTAGTTGACAGTACAGAGGGATACAAAAATACAGATTATTATTAGTAGACATTTCTAGGGGTATTTCTGTGTGGAGCATTGTGTTCAGACAACTAAAAGGAGTTTGTGTATAGTAGAATTGTATAGTTTGACTGATGGCTTAAAACGAAGCCAAAATATAAATAACAAAAAAATGCAATAAAAAATATATTTTGGGGAGACATATAGCTGTCGATGGATCTTACTCAGATTTGCTCCTTACACTTTTTGTTACATGGGATTCAAATTTTGGTTGAAATTATTTCAACTTATTACTGTGATACTGAAATTTAGAATTTGGGATGGCATTGTTCGTTTTATTTGGGACATTAGTGATTTAGAACATTTACTGAACCCTGAACTGTTTCCTACTTTGAACTGTATTAAATTTCATCATATAGCAACAAAAAATTCAAAATATTTCAGTCATTATCATTTTAAAAATGAAAAGAACATGACACCTGCAGACCTACCAAGACCTGCCAGTACAACTACGCTGACAAGATGCTATGAAAACAATTATAGAAGAAGCAACCAAGAGGCCCAGTGTAACTTTGGGGGATCTCCAGACACACATGGCTCAGGTGGGAGAATCTGTTGATGGAATAACTATTAGTTATGAATGCAGGGTATTTGGTTTGTCGACTTGTACTGCATCCATACATCCGTTGCTTCTGTTTGTCTGAGCCTTGTTATTCCTATTCAAGGTTTTGTTGGGCTTCTGCCTGTATCTCTAGTATCTCTGTATCTCTATCTCTGTA
>NC_088836.1:6396039-6398539 GCF_904066995.2 Poecilia reticulata
TCCATCCATCCATCCATCCATCCATCCATCCATCCATCCATCCATCCATCCATCCATCCATCCATCCATCCATCCATCCATCCATCCATCCATCCATCCATTTTCTTTACACCCTTGTGCGGTCAGGAGTGTTGCTGGTGCCTATCTCCAGCTAACACGTTCCAGGCGAGAGGTGGGGTCACCCTGGACAGGTCGTCAGTCTGTTGCAGGGCAACACAGAGACACACAGGACAAACAACCATGCACACACACACTCACACCTAGGGACAATTTGGAAAGGCAAATTAACCTGACAGTTATGTTTTTGGACTGTGGGAGGAAGCCGGAGTACCCGTATAAAACCTTTTGCTGCAAAAGGTAACAGTACCATAAATGTATTCAACCACCTGAAAAGCAATCCCCCTACACAATGAAGGCTGCTGTAAACGTCTCCCCACACATCAAAGAAAATGTGAAATAAACCAGCCGGGAAGCAGATGACACCGGTGTCTTTGTTTGCCAAAGTCGTCAAAGGATGAGCTGGAGGGAAATCACAGATGCAGTAATAAAATATGTCACCAGAGACACTCCTCCTGTCAGTGTTGTGGAAATGCCCAGATTGACCTTAATAAGACGCCTGCTGCAAAATACGACTTGCTTCGTCTCAATTTTTATCATTCAAAAATTGCTGTCAGAGTTGTACATTTTAGCAGGAAAAATCCAGAACCTACAGGGTTTGACGAGACTGATGCTAAGGTCATTGTGGCCAACACATTGATGGCCACAGGATAATTTAAGCCCAATAAGTCCAGTTCAAGAATAAAAGTCATTGCCCAGTAGAAAAGAACTCTGTGAGCTGTTTTTTTTCAATAGTTTTATTGATCAAATTGAGTAAAAAAATAAACAACACAACTTTTTGACATTAATGGAGTACCGTAAGTCGAACTCAAACAACCTGTTGAACAAGGAAATTAGTTGAAACGATAAAGAATGGACTGCAAAAAAAAATTTGAGAAAAAAAAAACACTTGGGCATTGTTCTGCATAGGTAATAGATTTACAGCTCAAGCCACCATTTAAACCTCGACCTCTTTGCACCTGCACACACACTCCTTTAATACAGCACAAGTACAGTGAACTGCTGCATAGTTCTGGAGTCAGAAAATGCATTAATCAGACTGAGTCAGGCAGCAGCTGACTGATGTCGGCCACCAGATGAGTTATTCCCCTTTGAGACATTCGAAGCAAGATTGTGTGTGTTGTACGAGTCGTGTTGGCTTCAGACCTGTGTGTGTGTGTGTGTGTGTGTGTGTGTGTGTGTGTGTGTGTGTGTGTGTGTGTGTGTGTGTGTGTGTGTGTGTGTGATATATCCCATGGAAAATGTGTTATCTCTGGATGGTCGTCAGGTGTAGGAGGTTGATCTCCATAGTGGGCTCTGCAGCTCTTACATCTGACTGCATCATTTTCTCTTTGGCTGAAAGAAGCTGCTGGACCACTATCCAAATCAAATTCATTTATCGGATAAACTAAAAATATTTTAAATTGCATTACAGTCACTTTATAGAGGAGTGTAACAGAAACATAGCCTATGTGTCTTTGCATTTTAGGCATATTGTGGGGAAGATGTTTGCCTTCATGTGCCAAGGCAGATTTACTGTACAAAAAAAGAGATCTGAAGATGGTTTCCTAATGGAATAACTGACTTTACTGCATTCAGAACCAAGCAAGGCACGGTGATGTAATATCAATCTGGGCTAACGTGAACTTCCTTTGGTGTATATTCATGTCAGTGTGTGTGTGGATGGATGATTGTATGCATAGAAATGATTATGTTTACCCTGAGTGGGCATATGAAAAAAGTATACATACTTTTTTGATATATATGAGAATGAAACCGTCAACTTGAGGCTGTCCAATGGCTAAAAACTCCAGGATGGAAATTACAACGTCATTGTCCAAGGAGGAGGCTTGTCTGCAGAAAGGTGTGGCGCTCCCCCATGATCGTTTGTAGAAGCAAAACAGAGGGTGCAGGCAGGGATTGTGGACTCTGACCAGTAGGGGGCTGATGCATTCTAGAGTGGGAGGGTGTCACCCAAATGGTCTGTGCCATGTGTGGAAGGAAGGTGTGTTTGAATTTCAACCACATAACATATCGACTGCTTGGCTTTGGATGAACTATGGGAGAGGCTTTAGAGTGGAGAGAAAGGAAGGCCCCCACGTCAAAGAGACACAGGCAGAGACGCAGGATGCCGAACCGCCTGACCCCCAGCAACACCTCCACCTCTCACCATGCAGGTCAAACCTGGAACTCACCCCTTCAACCTGCTGCCCACCGTGAGTTTGGTTTCACATGGTTTTAATTGGTTTGATTCATCCTGTGGCTTATGATCCCTCAGTAGACACAGTTGGTAAGTCACCTGATCTCGAGTGTCTCAAATCATCGCCATTATAAAGCCGAAGACGGTGATTACCGGGACCAGGATCAGATGAACTCAAGCAATGGGACGTTTCTGAGGACGAGG